>NC_080568.1:12770000-13097000 GCF_030253575.1 Rhododendron vialii
GGTTTTTCCATCAATTAAAGTACTGTGGTATTCTAGAAAAGTAGAGACAGAGAGAGCTGTGGTATTCTAGAAAAGTAGAGACAGAGAGAAGAAGGTGAGCCAAGAATTAAGGTGTTTCTAATTAAGGGGTTTGTTCTCTCTAATCACGATGGCCAACAAAGGTACGCTATTTATTGTTCTTGAGATGTGTTGAATTCAAGATCCTGTTATATCTGTTTTCCGCATAATAGTTTTAATACAGATTTATAGATTTACAGCTCAAACACTAAATCGATTCATTAGTGTGTAGTATGTGATCCTCTTCTTAGCAACACAAAAGAGAATTACCCGTGCTTACAGCACTCCCCCAAATAAACTTTTAAGCTAGCTACAAAGAACTATCAATTTGCTTATGGAGTCCCAATAAATACCAGGTAAAAAGTTAAAACCAAACAGCAAACAGCAGCAACAAATCCAAAGCAGCAACAAACATAAGCATATTTCCAATAGATAGATGGGATTTTGTCAAATATGAGTAGAGACACCATCATATCACAGAGAAGCAAATTAGCAGTAGAAATACACTCAACATAGAGCAGAAATGTACACCATCAGCATCAAAGATCTTTACAACACCGTGACAAATGCACTCCTTCTATATATAGTGAAGTAACAAATTCAATCTCTTTAAAATTGGTTTTTGTATACAGTGAATCTCATAGATTCTGTCATCTCACTGTTTCATATGTAGGGAAAAAATGCAAATCGATAAGGACCCACCAGATTTTTCAAACCTCTGAGACAAACCCTCCAAAACCCTTCCCTATCTTTTTTTTTACACTAAGCTTGAAAGGAGTCCACCAAATTTTCATAAGAAAAAATAGTGTTCAGCTTTAGCTTATAAAAAAACAAAAACACCAATGTAGCAACAGGGGAAAAAACTAAAATTAGTTGCCACGCTATTCGAACTGATTCATGCTATAGTTGCCAAAATTCATTTTTTTGGTGTGGAGACCAAAACAAACAATAACAAAGCAAGCCTGAGAAGCAGATCGAAATAGATACTCCTTCCGTCCCTATTTAATTGTCCACTACAGTTTTGCGTGCATTTTCAACGACTTATATCTCTCAACGTATATTATATTTTATATTTTTGAAATCATTTTCTTATAGAAAAAAATTGAGACCTATCAAACAATATCCATATTGCATATTTTTAGCAATATACGTTGAGAGATATAAGCCATTAAAAATGCACGCAAACTGTAGTGGACAATTAAATAAGGATGGAGGGAGTACCAACAATACCGACGCTCGACCTCTTATTTGATCGGGTATTCCTGCAAGAGATAAACACGATTGGAATAGCTCGACCCATTTAGAATTTTGATTTGTAGACACATAAAATAAGACCAAGTCTAAAATTGGGTTTCTCTAATGCTTTCTCTATTTTCCCATTTAATTGCATTTCTTGGGCTCGACCCATTTAGGATTTTGATTTTCCCATGGTCAGCTTACATCACACCTTAATCTTTACTGGGAAAATGGTCCATAATAGGGGAAGTGCTACAATACACACCCCTTGTTTGGGTGTGTATCATATGCACCCTTATTGAAATACACTAAAATGTTATGATTCCCAAAATGTTATGAATGTATTACTCAAAAGTTACGAATCATATGATGAAAAGTTACGAATTTTTAGTATAAAAGTTACGATACGAAATAAAATGTTATGAATGATCGGTCCTACAAGTAATTTTTTTATGAGGTGGCACAATATGAACCACATAATAGGTGCATATGGTACACATCTTAAAGGGGTGTGTATTGAAGACTTTCCCCCATATAATAGAAACAAAGTGCGTATTGCCTCTACATAAAAAAATAACAAAATCAATACAAAAATTGATTGAAAAACAATAGCGTGATACCTCATTGTCGCCGGTGAAAATTACCAGAGGGAATGCCCTGATTTGATTATTATGGCTTTGGAGAGAGAGAGAAAGATTTGATTATTATGGCTTTGGAGAGAGAGAGAGAGGGGGGGGGGGGGGGGGGGGGGGGGGGGGGGGGAGGGAAATCAAGGGGGGGAAAGTGTGTGAACTGTGTGAGCTTGACCGAGGGAGGGAGAGAACAGTGTGAGAGTTGTGTTCTCATTGGTGAATTGAACAACGGAGAAAGAGAGAGAAGCATAGAGGAGACGGAGTTGGGAAAGTAAAGAAACATGGCAATTGTGTAATTTAGTTGAAAAGTATGGATACTTCAATAGAATTGGAAGAATGTCTCTCAACTATTGGATCAAATCAATCTCAGCCATTCTAACAATTTGTCCCCACACCATTGTGTTTTATTAGATTATATAAAACAGAAGGGTGTGGGGACAAATTGTTAGAACGACTTAGATTCATTTGATCCAAATGCTGTAGTGCATCATCCCACTTTCCGGTTAAGTGCCCATGGTTTTCACCTAAATAACACAACTGTCATCCCCTTTCAACCGGGATGTATAGTGCCGTAGGCACGAGCTAGCACTAGTATATATATATATATATATATATATATATATATAAAGGGCGGGCCCATTTTGTTGTAGACATTTGTTTGACTGTGTCGCAAAAATGATTCTCTCTTTTGTTCCCATAAAAATTAAGTTTTAACACTGCTTTAATGGTTAAAGACGATAATCTAATAATTACCCTTCCCGTAAATGCATTGATGGTAACAGCCCTAAAAACTGGTAATCTCAAGCAAAAAACTGCCGTGAAATCTATTGGGCGTCGTTGGGGTTCTGATTTGAAATCTCCTCTATATGTGACCTAGCACAAGGGCGAAGCCAATATAGGACCGTTTAGAGTCACCTGTCCTCTTGATTTTTATCACCTACACCTTTTTTTTTTGTGTGTTGTGTGTACACAATACACTTACTCAAAAAATGTTTGAGAAATCAAAGATTTTTGGATATTGGGTTTATTGTTTACTTTGTTTTTTTTTGGTTTTCAACCAAATCATTAGATCTCTTCAAGAATTACACGTTCGTTTCATTGAGGCAAATATCGAATTGCTACTTTGTGTGACATGTTTAGCTTTTCAAAATAAAAGTTGAACAGTCAATTGCAGAATCGCATGAATGATCAATGATTGAACAATGACTTGGTGGTATCCATAGAGTAAGATATTTTTAATTGGATTACTAACGAAGTAATCATGCAGAATTTTCAAAAGATGAAAACTCGTTAGGATCAATTGTAAAAAAAATTTAGCAAATGAATATTTAGACTTGCGTGCTTATGTTTACAAGCTTTTGTGGCTAAAGGAGAATGTTTGAATTTTTGTTCTTAGTATTTCTTATTATATTTTACTGTCAATATTTTTAAGCTTATTGTAAAGAGGTGTCTCATTTGAATGAAATTTCTAACTCTGCCATTGACCTAGCATTGAGTTTTTCTCCTCCCATTGGCTCGGCCTTTAGCTTCTCCTCTCTAAAAGAGTACATCCACGATCAATAACTTCACGAAAGTACCCCTCATATATACCATCCACGATTCAATAATTGCACGAAAGAACCCCTTACGTATATTGTTGATGGTATACCAATTACTCCCTTTGTTCCGATTTGCTAGTTCTTTCCCGAAATCTCGCCACTTTAAAAAATTTTGTTTTGGAGTTTTTTTGTTTTTGTTTTTGAGTGTTGGATGTGATTTGTGGGCATTTTGGGGAAAACAAAAATTCCGACAAGGACTGTTTGGTAGTTCCACATGGTTTTTGTTTTTCGATCAGGTAGTTCCACATGTTTGACGTCTTGTGAGCTTTTCCTCGCGAAGGGCGGACTCCACGAGAAGACAAAAAAAAACAGATTTGTCTCGTCTTCTTCACTTATTACTGTCAATATACTCCTGAAGTCGTCTTTCCTTTTAGAGAGAGAGAGAGAGAGAGAGAGAGCGCTTTTTCAAGAATCGTCTGTTTTTTCGTCGCAGCAATGGCGTGTTCCAATTTTGTGAAATTAAGCCCATCGTCTACGCCGTGGATCGGCCACCAATCCTTCAATCAACGATCGTCTCGCCTAGCCGCCCCTCGCCATGTTGCCGTCATCCGTGCCGGAGCTTACTCCCACGAACTTGTCGAAACCGCCGTGAGTTCTCCGCTCCCCTATACGAATACTGTTAATTTCTTACGTATATACACCACAGATTTGAATATCAGCCGTTTACGTAACGGCTTTTGAGCCTTTTCGATACCCTTAGAGATGGAAAATCACATGCGTATCGGCTGGTTCCGTTACGTCTCGGTGTGTTTCCGATTCACGGATTGGTTCACGGCTGGCCGATACTCGACAACAGGTGATTTAGGCACTTTTGAAATTTTCTTTGTCAAAATAGTTTTTAAAATTCACGACCGGTGCAACCGTTGTTCAATACTCTTGATCTCGATACCGTTGCACCGTGGCCGCTGCCCTTACCCTTACGTGTCCCCATACCCTTATTTAAAATCTTGATGTACACATGTGTGTGTTCTTAGATGATGAAATCATTATTAGATGTGTGTTCTGATACCATTATTAGATGCGTGTGTGCACGTGCATGCGTGTGTGCATTATTTAAAATCCTGCTATTTTTTGGGCTTGTTGATGTTTTTATGTTGATGATGTAGATGATAAAGTTACCTGTTCTCTAACTGCTTAAGATTTAGACGAGTTGGTGGTTAATAAATTGTGTAGATCACCAGATAATTGAAATACTTTGGGAGACATGTCGGGGATTTTTTGATGATATAGATAATGAAGTGACTGCCTCCTATGTAACAACTAGTCGGATGAGTTGGTGGTTAATAATTTATTAATTTTTTAGATGTTTTTCTTTGAGGCTGAGTGATTGGCTTTTTCCTTTTCGGGTTATATATCATTGGAAGTTTGGTGAAATTTAAGCTGATGGATCTGTTTATCGCAAGTCATTGTTTTTTCAGGCGAATTTCTGTGGATCATGTTAATACTTAAAGTTATAAAGCTGATGGATCATGGTTAATTTGTTTCCAAGTATCAAATAAGTGTCTTCATTCTCCTATTGTGTTATTATCAAGCGTAAGAGTTAAAATTATTTATCCAGGTTCTTAATGAGGGGATGGTGTGTGGGTGGTAGTGGGTCCGCGTTTCCATGTTCTTAATTGCCTGCCTTTTGTTGCTTATATTTTGATGATATTTCGTCTTTGACTTCTAACAAAGGAGACTCTCTAGGAATCTAGATATGACTGCTAAGTTAATGGGCAAATAAGGAAAGACTTTGGGTTCCATTTGGATAGATGTGGAAGGGATTGTAGTTCAAATTTAGTTTTGATAATCATGTGGAATTCGGGAGTTGGGAGCTCTACATGATGGATTTCAAATAAATATTTAAGAGGAGTGATCTAAAAACCTTCATGTTGGATAGTCTACAAATGCATCACTTCTTCATCTAATCCATCTACTGTAGATTCCTAAGTTTCCTATTGCTAAATCAGATAAATTGTGTTTTGAAATCCATATTGTCTGAAAGATGTCTTACTCTTTACTTGGAACCAAAGATTTTCCCAAGTTCCTGAATATCTTATTTTTTTCCCCAAAAAATGTATTTTTGAAGATTATACTGTTTGCACTCTCTCAATTCTCGGAGTAAGGGGAACATTGCTGTTATACAGTCCTTTATCCAATTTGCTCCCATTCCTATAAAAAAATATTCCAGAAACCTCAGGTTGAACTACATGACCATAACCCTACTTTTTGTATTGGTTAGAGGAATACTTAAATGGGTTGAGTATTACTTTACCTTGTAATTCTGGGTGAACAGCCTGAAGCATAGGGCTTTGGTTGTCAGTCGCAAAAGTCGCAAAATAACTTGGTAAGACCTCCACATGGAGCGGGATTTTTGGAGTGAAGGCTTTATCGGGCTATTAGGGTTTTTAGCTATAGGTAGCAAAACCATTTTCGAACGACGACTTACTAACTTATGCTAACAACTACGAATTTGCAAGTATTAAACAAAAGGCTCGAACCAATAGGGGTGTTACAAAAACTGACGGACTGAAAACCCCCGAAAATCGGTTACAAAAACTAACGGACCGAAAACCCCCGAAAATCGGTCCGAAAAAATTCCGCCATCACCCCAACCTAAAACCGAAGGACTTGCCAAGGAAAGGCTAAAAACTAATTGAAACATGTGCATAGAAATTGAATTGGGTCTCTAGGCCTGCCCTCTCTGATGCCATTTGGCTTTGGTTTGGGGCATAGTTCTGTAGCAAAACAGCTATAGGGGGGCCACTATTTCAGTGAATCAGTGGTATTCTGAGAGCAGCCACTTTGTGAATATTGCCAAAGGTTAGGTCTGTCTCCAATCTTCCTCTGCCCATTCCCA
Source organism: Rhododendron vialii (assembly GCF_030253575.1). NCBI lineage: Eukaryota > Viridiplantae > Streptophyta > Magnoliopsida > Ericales > Ericaceae > Rhododendron > Rhododendron vialii. The sequence goes on from NC_080568.1 coordinate 12,776,363, forward strand.
CAATGATTGGGGACTACATGAGTTCTGTTGTTGTTGTTTATATTAAGGAAAATTGGTCTTAGAGTGAGCATCTCCAACACTTGACTTCAAATTGAAGATGTCAAATTTTTTTTTAAGGCATATGTGGCATTTTGGCTGTCGCGCCCCGCTTTATAATAAGTCGGCAATGTGATTTTAACCTCGATAAAATAAATAATTTTGCCAAATAACTAAAAACAATTTTCTTTTCACTATATCATGCAATGAATTATAAGTCTAACCAATTTAAAAGAAGCATGAAAAGCTATCCACTTCCAAATATTTCATTTTTTTTTTTTTTTTATTAGCCACCAAGGCACCAAAACACCACTTAAACCATACAACTCCAATGACAAAAGGAGGTACAAGTTTTCCTTTTTCTTTGCCTAAAAGACATAGCAAGCATTTCTAGAGGAGAGTTTAACATTTATCATTACATTCCCAAAGTCAAAAACATATACACATAGTCAAAAGATAGCCTTCAAGACCCAACAAAATATCACAAAGATCGACTCGCCAAAGCACAAAAGACATCTCCTTCACCGAGTCCATCAAAGCGTATCCTTGCCTTTTGAGCCTGTAAGGTAGGGGTGAGCACGACCGCCCACACATAATCTACGAGAAACTAGAAGATGCAAGTGACGAGTTTGAAAATATGAACTTTCATGCCCAAATTCCCCTATTTTTTAACTTGAATTTCATGCTAGCTAGACATAATTCTTAATGAATATAATTAAGCTCGAAAAGATGAAACCAAGATTCTTCAAACATAAAATAAGTCAACACATTAAACTAAGTACAAGAAAATAAGAGCACATAAAACCAAGGTCCAAGTTATCACAGTTGTGTACCAATCCTAGGTGACTGTTTAGGTCCCTAAATCATCCAAATTTATGAGCTACTAACCCAAAGGCCTATGGGGTACCTTATCCCGTGCGGGTTTACGGACTATACACCGACGGATAACTCATTATCCATATGTTTCTGGCTACACAACGAGCATAAAATGGCCAAGTCAACCGCCAATACATGGCTCACTAGCCCAAATAACAAGTATCAATCCCAAATCAATTCCAATAAGTAAAAACAACTTGTATCAACACAAATCTTAATCTTTACTTTCAAATCCAAGAAGCACTAAACATAGATATACAAGTGTCTATACTTTTTCAATTCTACCCCTCAAAAATATTCATCAATTATGTCAACAAGAGGTAATCCATACCAAACACAAAAAAATTAATGTGCTCTTCACAAAATGCAAACAATTAATCCAAGTACCCTAAACTAGTATATCCATTATCAATCCAAATAAACATAAGCCAATATTAGACACCACAAATTCCCTAGGCATAATATTTTCTCCACACCCAATCAAACACTAAATCCATCAATTTCAATATACATCTAAAAATATGAAATTTACACAACCACTCAAATTAGGGCTTTTCTTCCATAGATCAACTTACTTAAATACATGAAAACAATCAATTCTCAAACACAATACTTGCATTTTTTTAAGGTATCTAGTAGAAAACCTTACCTCAAATGCTAGCACACAAGAGAGATGAGTGAGATGGTGATGAAGGAAAGCCCACAAGCTTGAAATCCCTTGATCCCTCCAAGTTCTTGATGTAGACGCAAAATACCCAAGCAAAAGAAGGTGCAAGATGATTTGGTTGTGTGTGTGTGCGAGAGAGAGAGAGAGAGAGAGAGAGAGAGAGAGAGAGAGAGAGAGGAGAGAGGAGAACGGCACTGGAATGGAAAGAAAGAAAAAAAGGAAACAGAGAACACTAATTGTTCTCTCGGCCAAAAGGTTTTAAGGTGTAAAAGAATTACACCCTTCCCCCTTCAAGTCTCTAGATTATGACCTACTACTTGCATGTTATAACTTCTTGCACTAGAGCCCCTCAACTAACACTTAAACAAGTAATTAGCTCTAAAAATTTCTAACATTAATTACACAACACATGGGAGTCTCCCAACACACTCAATCAAAGGACCAATGAATTCGAACACGGTCAAGTAAATGCCTACACATGCACCTGCACAACTATATTCAAAAAAGGGAAAAAAAATAAAAATCCAAGGCTCGTATAATTTAAAGTATTTAAAATAACACATTTCACATTAAGAAAATATTAAATAAATAAACTTAGACACGGTTCTCTACATTGGCATCTCTTATGTGACATTGAAGGCTCTTCTCCAACCCTTATGCCAAAGTTTTGAACTTCCCAATAGTTGATTTTTTCTTTGAACGAAAGTTTTTGAACTTTCCACAGTTACCATTTGAAATTTGGCAGGGGAGATCAAGTTGCAAAAATTGGCAGGCGGGAGGTTCATGCAAAAGCCATGTCAGCTTTGGCAAGAGTAAAGGCATATGGGTTGGAAGGTGAGTTGATGCCAAAAGTGATGGTTAATTTGTCCACCTCAGCTTTGACATCTCCTGTTGAAGATGCTCTTAGGAGATATATATGGCACAACTGGCCAAAGACGCTCATACCGTCAATCTCAAAGGATTCCACAACCAAGACTAAACTAAGATTTGAGTTTGGTGTGAGAAACAGCTGATTAGTTTGCGAACCTCAATCTTTATGTTTTAAAACTTAAAACAAAGACTAAATTAAAACTTCAAACTTAATTCAAATGATAATTCTAAAGAAGGTGAAGAGGGATTTTCTCAAACAGAGGAAATACAGCCCGAGCATCTGCATAACACATGACCGCATGGGAGCACCACGTGAGGGTGCACGCCTAACATGTGCCTGCTAGTTGACACCATGTGAGGGTTCTAGGCGATGATGCCCAACAGGTGCCCTGGTAGGCGGTACCATGAGCGTGTTAGGCGATGATGCCGGCGTCATCCTGTGAGCGTGCTAGGCGATGATGCCTATCAGGTGCGTTGGTAGGCAGCACCATGTGAGGGCACTAGGCGATAATGCCTAATAGGTGCCCTGGTAGGCGGCACCAAGTTAGGGTGCTAGTAGGGCTGTAAACAAACCGAGTAGCTTGCGAGCTCGGCTTGGTTCGTTAACACTCGGGTTAAGCTCAGCTCATTCGACAAAGCTCGACTCGTTAAGGGAGGCTTGACTCAATTAAAGAGGCTCGTTTAATAAATGACTAAGCTTGGCTTGTTAAGGGCTTGGCTCGTTAAGGCTCGAACGGGGCTCGAGTTCAAGTTTTTGGCTCGTTTAGTAAACAAGCCGAGCTCGGCTCGTTTATAGCCCTAGGTGCTAGGAGATGATGTCGAACACGTACACAACACCTGAGGTTGCTAGGCATGTTGCTGAACAGATGATGCATGTGCACTGTGGTTAGTGTTCTCCATAGCGTATAAGAGACACGTGAGGTTGCTAGGCTGTGACGCTGAACTGGTCGGCTGCACCACATAAAGGTGCTTGTTGGTATGGCCGAGCATGTGATGTTGTTCGATGAGTTAGCCTAACAAGTGATGTAGGTGCACAGCGGTTAGCGTGCACCATAATGTGCACAAGATAAACCCTAATTGAACCGCCTTAAGTGGTGTGGTGGTATAATGTTCTAGAAGGTCCTAGAATAAGGATCCTACATGATAGGAAAGTATCCCATGATTATGGGGATTGAGATTGAGTTATCATATGGGAGGGAATTCCATGTGGGCAAGGATTCCTAATGTGGAAGGAATCCTTGGGCAGCAAGTCTACTTGGGGAACAAGTAAGTCTACCTCTATAAATAAGAGGTAACACCCACGAAGTAAGGTATGCTGTCATTTGTTATTTAACCTACTGTGAATTAGGGTTTTGTGAGTACGAAATATTGACTTTGGCATCAGAGGGCCTTTACCAATGAGAGGCAAAGGTGGTGAGCTCACGGTGTCTTGTTTTGCAAAACTAGGGTTCCGGCAAGAAGGCAAGTGTGTTGATCTCAACAGGCTTTAAAACACTACTAAGCGGATTTTTCCCCCTTACAGAAGGAATCTTGTTTACAAGAGCAACCCTTACAACTTAATTGAAGATGGAAATCACAAACTAGAAGTACCTTTAACAAGACCTCATGAAGAGCAAGCCAGAATTATGAAGTACAAACTTCCAAACTAAGCTAGGAACCAAATGAGAGAGCTAAGGGAGGTAGAGAGAATGGAGTGCTAGGAATGTGTCCAAAATATCAAAAAAGTACGTTTATATAGAGCCCCAAATACCCAATCAAAACCTAGAGGACTAAGTCAAATGTGTAGTTCGGATGGACATGTACAGCATTTTTGCTGGACCCATCCATAAACCTTCTGCTTTGTTGTAAAAATTTTGCTGGACCTGTCCAGTGCTTTTGCTGGACCCGTCCACTGGTTCAGTTCAACTTCAATCCTTTTTTGCTACTCTTCGAATTTTTGCCACTTCTCCAAATTGACGTTTAGGACCCGCCAAGGGACCTCCTTGGCCTCTCATGACCTTGGCTACTCTCGGGAGCCAACGACACTCTCAGATTCGTCTTGCTAACATTGAATTACCTGAAACACTTAGGAAACTACCTTATGTGCAATATCATTGTAAACTATCAACTATATGTACTTAGACACTATATAATGGATGACTTAAGCACTAAGATTATACAATATTGGGTGCTAAATAGCTTATCATCTGCTCATACCTATAAAATCTAAATTATTTTAAGTGTTTGGTCACCCCTATCAAATTGTCATGCCTAGTTCCATGCTTATTGGTTTTCTTTGTTGACGGTATAGAAATCTATTGCATCTCCCGGTCACGGAATCCTTGCCATTGATGAATCAAATGCTACCTGTGGGAAGAGGTTATCATCTATTGGCCTGGACAATACTGAAGTCAACAGGCAGGCTTATAGACAGCTTTTGCTGACAACTCCTGGCCTGGGTAAATATATTTCTGGTGCAATTCTTTTTGAGGAGACACTTTACCAGTCAACCACAGATGGGAAGAAGTTTGTCGATTGCTTGCGTGAGGAGAAAATCGTACCTGGCATCAAAGTCGATAAGGTATTCTCTCCAGTGCGATCAAATAGTTGCAAAGTTGTACTATATTATTGCTTAGCCTTCTTTATATTCTTTTGTATTCTTTGTAACCATTTCTTATTCGTGTTTCCAGGGTTTAGTTCCCCTACCAGGGTCCAACAATGAATCTTGGTGCCAGGGATTAGATGGACTGGCTTCTAGATCCGCTGAATACTATAAGCAAGGTGCTCGCTTTGCTAAGTGGTAAGCTATTTAAAGGTTTTGCAAACTTCGCTTCCTCTAAGACTTGGTGGATTTTCTTTTAGAAAAGAATAGTACTTTTAATTGAGGTGGGAAAGTACGCATAATGGCTTATGCTTTATTTATGAGTTCACAGGCGCACTGTTGTCAGCATCCCTTGTGGTCCTTCTGCTTTAGCTGTGAAAGAAGCTGCGTGGGGGCTTGCACGTTATGCTAGCATTTCTCAGGTCTGTGTGTGTGTGTGTTGATGGCGTTAATCCGTGTCTAGTGGCGTTAAATATGAGGATATTGGCATAAACGGTCTCTGGTTTTTCTTGTCCAAAGGGAAAGAAGGAGGTTGATCTAGCTTTTCAGGGTCAAGATATTAAATGGAAAACTAAGAAATTAGATCGGAAAGGTAATTCTATGGAGAGTTTGTTGGTCATATATATATATAATATTATATTAATTTCAGGGAGAATCTAGACTATGGCCTGGCAAAGTTACTGAATAATGCATTCTCCTAAGTCCCAACCACTAATGCAAAAAGCGTGCCCTTAAGCCCGCCGTGCTGTTCGGCTCACAAAGTGCACACTTTAGCCAAGTATGTGTAGATTTTAACCCGGCAAAGTTATTGAATAACACATTCTCCCAAGTACCCAAAATTGTTGCAAAAGGCAAGTGCTTAAGCCAGCTGTATAGTTCGGCTCACAAAGTATGCACTTCAGCCGAGGTGTGATGGGGCCTGTTGTTTGATTTCTTTTGGTTATATTGTTTTTCCATATAAGCCAGTGATTTTGAGTATGATGTCAATGACTTTCTGTGTGCACAACCACTGTAATTAAAGGTTGTACAGACTTTAGAAATGCGTTGTCACAGGGAATTAAGAGTGTACTTATGTATTAGAGCATTCACAGTGGAATAATCAAAAGTTGCCACATCATCTTTTGGTTATCCATTTAGGAGGTTGCTAAGGTTAGCAATGTAGAGGTCCACAATGGTGCAATCAAAATTGAATAACCAAAACTTGCCACATCAACTTTTTAACTTATAAAAATCTAGAAATTGTGACATAGAAAACAATTTTTTTAAAATAGTTTTCAAACTAATAAAAATAGGTTATCAGAAAAAGAGAAAATAGTTTTTTGAAAACTTTGATTAAAAAAAAAACAGTTTTCGGGAAAAAGTTAAAAAGAAAAAACAGTTTTTGAATAGAAAAAGTTTTTTTTTTTTTCAAAAGAACAGTTTTTGAAAAAAAAGTTTTAATAAAAAAACTGTTTAAAAAAAAATTTGGGAAAAACAGTTTTAATAAAAAAGAATATGTACAAAAACTATTTTTGCAAAAAAATAAAAACTGTTTTTAAAAGTATTTTTGTTATAAACATGTTGAAAATGGAAGAAATAAGGTTTTTGTGTAATGATGGTGTACTTGATTAAGGAAATGTGAAGACAATTAAATTTGATTATTGGCAAAAGGTTGGTAGTTTTGATTATCCAAGGGCCAAAATTTGATGAGTTGCTAAGATATTTCTAAGTTTGGTTATTCCAATGTGAGCTCTTTTTGAGCAAATGTTGCTAATCTTATAAACCTTTTTGTTTTGATTATACCACTGTGAATGCTCTTACAAAATCAAAGTTACCGAGCGACGATTTGGTACCTCTAAACAATGACTATTTGGTATTCGGTAAATGCTTTTATGGATTTTGACATGATAGATGCTTTTCAAAACTTCTTAATGTTAATAACTGAAAGTTCACCTGCATTAAGGGCCTGTTGGGTTTGCTAAGCAATTAGAAAATAAGCTTGTTTGGTGAGGGCTGGTTGCTTAATTGCTTATTAATAGAACCAACAAACAAGATAAGTAAATAAGCAATCCCAACGACTTTTCTTAATATTAATTTTGTCTGTTGCTTGCTTAGAACCTAAGGACCTGGAACATTGAACTATTTTGTCCAAGTTATATTCCCCCCTTGTTTAAAGAAATAGAGATGATTGAGTGAAGTCCATGCTTTGTCTCGACTTGTAGGTTCCAACATACATTTGGCTCCTCGCATGCTTCTCGCATTTACAAAGAGTAGTCTAAACAAACTTGACAAACAAAATGAAATACGTTTACTTATGCAAAAAAAAAAAGAAAAAGAAATCTGTTCAAGATCAACTTTGTCTAATATTTGCTCAGATGGTTTCAAGGTGATGGTGAAAGCAGTCCCTCCAAAGTATGCATAAATATGCATGTCAAATTCACACTCGGTAGTAGTTTGTCTCCTCTTTTTGGATAAGTTAAGATATTTCTTGCAGTGGACAAACCAGTGAGAATATTGTACGTTGTGGCATACAATATTGTCTGCTGTTTCTAAAAATCATATCTTCATTCAAGTACTAATCACATTCAGCAGTGATCTCCTCGTTCTTGATTGTACTTGTTACAGGGTCTTGGATAGAACTCAATCCCAAAAGCTAGCTTTTGAAGTGAGGGTGCCCTCACGCTTATTTTTTTCATATTACTTTGATACCCAAGCGATGTGGGACTTTGCTTCACACTCTCCCTCACGCCCAACGTGCTCACTCGGCAGCATTTGATGCTGCAGGCCAGAGACACACGCCCTACCTATCCTTGGCATACCCGGCTATGATACCATGTTACATGGTCCTGGGAAGAACTCAACCTCAAAAGCTAGCTCTTGAGGTGAGGGTGTCCTCACGTAATGAAGGCTAGCTATTGACGTGAGGGTGCCCTCGCGCTTATATACTTCATATTACTTTGGTACCCAGGCGATGTGGGACTTCGCTTCACACCCTCCCTTACGCGCAATGTGCTCACTCGGCAGTAGCTGCCATGTGTAGGCCAGGGACACGCACCCTACCCACCCTTAGCATATGGCTCTGACACCATGTTACACGGTCTTGGGGGGTAGAACTCAACCCCAAAAGCTAGCTCTTGAAGACGTGAAGTGAGGGTGCCCTCATGCTTATATTTTTCATAGTAGTGGCTTGTGACAAAATTCTCAATTTTTCTAGTGTTCCAGTATTTCAACTTTGATAGTTTCACAGAAGTTTTCTGCAACAAGACTCTAATCTTTGCACCAATTTGTTTCATCAACATATTAGAGTGTTCAGTACAATTTTGTTCGGTGCCTCAATTGTTCAGCCTCAATTGTTCACTTTCTTTTCTTTACCTTCTTGTATTAGTTTCTTACAATTTTCTCGTCTTATTTCTCATGTAGGACAATGGTCTTGTGCCTATAGTGGAACCTGAGATTCTTCTTGATGGTGATCACCCTATTGAGAGGACACTTGAGGTGGCAGAGCGGGTTTGGGCAGAAGTCTTCTACTACTTGGCAGAGAACAACGTTATTTTTGAAGGTATCCTACTTAAGCCCAGCATGGTTACCCCAGGGGCTGAGCACAAGGAAAGAGCTTCTCCAGAAACCATTGCCAAATATACACTCACCATGCTCAAGAGGAGAGTACCTCCTGCCGTTCCTGGAATCATGGTACAATTGCCCTATCCATTACTGGCTTCATTACTTTTTCCTTTATTTTTGCTACTAGAGCTTTTTTACAAGTTGAGTTCTGATTCTTCTCAACACAATCTACTATGGTTTTGTAAACAAAAAATGTTTGACTGGAAACTGTTTGGTTAATACGCATTAACTTTGACTTTTATTTTCTTAAGAATAAATTTAGAATAAAAGCTGTAAACTTGATGAATACTAGCTAGGCCACAGATGATGACATGATGTTAATAGCTCCATTAACTTCTTAAGTTTTCATCCTTTCTGTTGCACTTCATATGCTATTACTATTTGGATGCTATCTACAAATTTGTCTCCGCTTATTTGCATCTTATTTAGCTTAAGATTTGAACCCGCATGCCATTTTAAGTAGGTGTACTTAAAAAAGGGTGTTCAGTTCCACTTTTCATGTTTCTTGCTTAAAAATCTCAAAATAAGCCAAAAAGTTTACTTCAAAAAATCTGGGTTTTACATGCATTTTTTCAAGCTAGCTTTGTCAAGGCTAAATAAGTGTTCCTTTCTGAGGTGCAAACAATGGGGCCAAATTCTGTTTACAGTTCTATGCTAGTTGATATCCAATTGTAAGTGCATTCTGAGTTAACTTCCTTGTCTACTTTGTAGTTTTTGTCGGGAGGACAATCTGAAATGGAGGCAACATTGAATTTAAACGCGATGAATCAAAGTCCCAACCCTTGGCATGTTTCCTTCTCTTATGCACGTGCATTGCAGAACACTGTGCTCAAGACCTGGCAAGGACATCCTGAGAACATTGAAGCTGCACAAGAGGCTCTTTTGAGTCGTGCAAAAGCAAACTCCTTAGCTCAGCTTGGAAGCTACTCTGCTGATGGCGAGAGTGATGATGCAAAAAAGGGCATGTTTGTCAAGGGCTATACCTACTAAACCAACAATAGTCTGTCTTGCACTTTCTTGGCCTACACTAGGCTTGGTACTTGATATTTTTGCATTATGTTTTTCTTTGTTAGCCATGATTGCTTAGCTTAGTTGTTTTGAATAAAGGCTTGTGTTGAAAACACAAATTTGAGTTGCAACCCAGGAGAAGGTGGGGGTTAGAGAAAGAGAGTATGCTTGTATTAATCTATTTTGGGGTCTTGAAATGTACCAAGAGCTTGTTCATCTCTCTCATGCAATCTATGAATTGCTGGAATTTTTCAGTGGTACTCTTTACTTCGATATGCGCAGGTGTGCCAGCGCTCGTATGTGTCAGTGTGTTGGCGTGGTTGGATTTGTCTAATGAAGGATCAACACCCCTTCCCCACTTTGTCTTGGTTCTATACTACTAGGCTTGGTCCTCAGTTGGGCATATTGCTTGTTCTAAGAGGATATTGCTGTTTCAAGATTGGATACTTTTTAGATTGGTATCACGATATTGGTAAAAGTAAAACCTCCATTGTTAGCTTTAGATTTTAGCCGTAAAAGTAATTTTGAGCCTTATGTCCCAATCAATTGGGGTCGGCTGGTTTGGTTTGGTTTAGATCCAAAAAAAGAGAAATATTGAATGCATGCATGTGCGTTAATGTTTTCTTGGTTTTATCTACTTTTAGCTTCGTTAGTGCTCCTTCTGAATTTGATTGTTTGTTTCCTATCTATTATATGAATTGACTTGGTACAAAAATATTAATTCTAAAAAAATTATACAAGCTAGATGCCATTATACAATGGTCGAGGTAGATGGACGAGTAGTTTTCAACCTGGAAGATGAAGCCCATGTAAAGGTATTTGATCTATTGGAAATAATAGACTTACAGCTTTGAGCGTTTAGACCCAGCAATTTCCTTCCTCTTGCTCTGCAACATAACAGATTTATTACATGGACAACGCATGCAGATAAAAAATATTCCACGCTCAGTTTTACTATCAACGATGCTGTTTGTTTTCCACACTATACATATATACGTGGGTATTTCTTCAAAAAACATTCAATAACCTTAGAATGTGGAATGAAATCATCAATCTTAATATCCATGATTGTTAAACTTTTAAGTTATCATGTGGCTATCGAAGAGAGAGCTAATTTGTTTTCTAGATTCATGAATACGCCTAGCGAAAATCATATTGGCGCTGCAAAAAAGTTATGACTTAATTTAAAGGAACAACCCGCTATGGGACTAAGTTTTTCAGGGACTTGAAGGTCAAATTAATTGCGTGACTTGACAGTGATAGCGGTGGCTACTTTGATGATTCAAAAATCACCTTCGGATACTCAATTTCTCTTGGTTCTAGAGTACTAATGTTTTGTCCGTTCAGTGCATAAGCTAGATGCCATTACACAATGACCGAGGTCGATGGACAAGAAGTTTTCAACCTGGAAGATGAAGCCCATGTTAAGGTATTTGAATTCTATTTGGCTTTTAAATCATGATAAAAGTCACAAGAAATCGTAGGTCTTGTGGTTTGGCTACTACATTTGCATTTACTGCTGATGTATAGCAAACCAGATCAACAAGTTCATAAATACGAGTTTAAGTATAGAAGCAGCACGCACTTAATTAGATTTTTATGCACATTAATCAAAACTCAAACACATAGCTTACTTTAGCCAGTAACTTTAAATACAATTGCATTTGGAGCGTTTCGATGTACTTAACTTTAAATGAGAAACCAAATTTCAAATAAAAGAAAACACAGTTTCGAGAGTTCATGTAGTAAAACTCTGAATATGTTTTCCTTTGTTGTGTTTGTTGAATAGCTTGAACCAATTGTGGAACTAAAAACAGCAGCATAGCAGTATAGGGAGTTTGATAGAGATGCTACGCTGCTAATTCAAGTCTTTTCGTTAAATTCTAAGTTGTTCGAATTCCTGTTAATTTTACTTTTAAACTTCTAGATGCTCTGTTTTACTTAATGAAATAGTATTATAGTTTAGTGTTATCTTATTTTGTAAACATTTCACCTAATCTTTGAAGTACCATATACTTGCTCATCTCATAAATGTAATCTTCGCTTGAAAAAACATATTTAGCAATTTACACTTGATGAGATAAGAGTACTATACTTGCAAATCTTTCAAGTACAAATTTTTTTTGCATTGCTCTATGGTCAGTGAAAATAATAAACAATGCACAACCATTTATAGACGTATATCATTGGAATTCGACAAGATATAATCCAATCATTCCTAGGTATGGTTTAATTCTACCAATTGCAAGTTATGATTAAATAGTGTCTAATTTTAGTGTTTTTCATAGTCTCGGATTTTGTTTTGAGATGAGGAAGATCTAGCACTCTAGGTGTAATGAGGTAAGCATACTATATTGGCAAATCTTCAAGTAAAATCAGCGTTGCATCTTTCTGTGATCAGTCAGAATTACGAAACAGTGCATTAATGTCATTTCTATGATGTACTACTGCAGTTACAAAAGGAACAAAGACCTCACAAGATTAGCTTTTATGTGGAGAAAGTTTATGCCTTGAAACCAAGGAAGGCTGCATTAGAAAATCTGCAACAGCGTGGGGTAAGATTCAGTGTGTTGCACTCAACTTTGTAGCTGGAATTATCATAGTTGTAAACTGATCTTGTTACCTAATGCATTTGGAAAAATGAGTCCTTACCTGCATATCAAAAAATACACATTACTTTGTATCTATGCAGACATTTTTTACATTGAAAAAAAGCTTCATTGAACAAGCCCAGCCAGTTTCCTCCATTTTTTCTAACTTCTGAAGACACTAATCCTTCGAAAGCTAAACCCAAGATTGGCAAAACTCAATAGAGAACTTGAACCTCAACCAACACCTACAACAGGAACACAAAATTGAACCATTTGTGTGTTAACATTTAGACAAGTATGCACTTAAATTGCATCTCCGATATCATCATTTGATTCTTTCAAAATTTTAGCCATCATTAATGCTGGTCTTGCTTTTGGCTTTCTATAGCAAACTCATCAAAGCGGGAACGCAGAGTGGGAATTAAGAGCGTGGGCAAATAGTCCTATCGTGAATTATGTTATAATCCCAAGTTTTTACTTTGTAATTTTGATTGTGAATTTGTGAATTGCATAACATTTGGTCAAAATGGGTAGTTGAGTAAAAGTAGGGAAACCTTGATGTTTCAGCATTGGATATATTAGGAAAATAGATTTAGAATAAGAAAGTACACAATTTAAACTTTGAATGTATTAGCGGAACCTTAGAAGACATAGCATATACAAACATACAATTTTAGCTATGCAGTAAATCTAGGGCTTGTCATTGAGCAGAATGTCTAAACTTACTGTCATCAAGCAATTCATAATAGATTGTTTCATCAATCTTTCAAAACAACTGCAGCTTGATTAACTGACCATGTGCGGAACAATTGATTAATTTCATAATAGATTGTTTAAACTTACTGTCATCAAGTAATTCATAATAGATTATTTATTCCTTAATATGCTGCTAGATATAGAAGCAATAAGTTTAGAGCTAATTATGTCTTGCAACAATTAAACATAACCGAAAGGTAGTTGCATCACTTGGGATATTTTGTAACCAGTTGGCTGTAACAGTTGAACCCATTCAAAACTCTAGGTATATGTGCCTGATTGTCAGTCTTTCTTCTTCTTCCCAAAAGCAATTGTGAGTGGAAGACTATCCTCATCTATTGAATTGTTGGCACTTTCATCTGCAAAGAGCTGCTTGCGGCTTTTTTTGCACGGGGATTTAGCTTTTGAAGCTGAGCTAGGTGCCTTTTGAACAGAGTTTTCAACAGAGTTATCTGGCTGACTATTGTTCAAAAGATCGTATTCGTGGATTGTAAACACGCAAATTGGGAGCGAATAATGGTATGCCTGTATTGTTTAAAAGATTGTATTCGTGGATTGTAAACACGCAATTTGGGAGTCTAAGATTCGAATAATGGTATGCCTGTGGAAGATCACCATATGAAGTTCGTGGTTTCTTGTTGGTGGACATCGCCGCTATCTTAACCAGGTATTGTAAAGTTAACCCATTGAATTAATGTTATGCCAATTATTATGTTAGTATTTTGGCATGCAAAGTTAGTTGTCCAATGCAAATACTATAAGTGATTTCAAACAACAACGAGTCTCAACTAAGCAAAACATGATACTCACAATCAAAGAATCGCTGTTTATGCTTCACCATCAAGGGTATTTGAGTTATTGTGAATATATGATCTAGTAGTCATCAAATAGCAATCCAACTATCAATATGTAAGCGGCAAACTAATATAGACATTATTTTGGAACCAAGTATTGGCTATTTTTGTACTACCTGTTAGATTTCTTGGAGGATTCCAACCTAAAACCAATTGACAATAGGTGGAGTAACATCTAGATTTTATTAACCAAGCTTGCGTGGCTTAGATGAGCGATGTGGGACAAGTTTTAACACTCCCCCTCACGTTCAGCCTGGATGCACGTGGAGGTACGAATTGAGGAAACTAGAAGATTTTACTCGGGCGACCCCTCACATGCAGTCCGGATGCACGTGGACGTATGAATAAGTATGAATTGATGAGGTGAGGTGATTAACTTGGGCGATAGAGACTTGACCACACGAGGTGAGGCCACCCAAGACCTAGCTCTGATACCATGATAGATTTCTTAGAGGGTTCCAACCTAAAACCAATTGGCAATAGGTTGTTAGAATATCAAATCATATAAATATCGTAATCATATCTTGATTTGATTATGATATTATATGATTCTCTGGATTCATTTTTATTGTAATTGATTATGATTTGATTGTAATTAGGTTGATTTTCTTTCCATAGTTAGGTTCCCTCGCCTTGTATAAATAGGGACCTCATTGTACAGTTTCATTGTCGAATTCAATACAATCTTTCCTCTCTTATAGTTTACATGGTATCAGAGCTACAGTTCTTGACCTAGCCTCTCCACAGTCACTGTCATATTTTTTTTTTCCTGTCGGCAGTTGCTCACAAATCAATTCCCCCATCGACTCTCACGTGTCGCTGGTACACCAAAGTCAAATCCTATATTCTTGATTGCCCAACCACAATCTTACGTTCTACCACCAGAAAAATATACTCCTAATCCTTGCATAGCCATATCATCATCATCATAATCGTCATTTATCACCATATCATTTTCTAAGTTGTCCAACTCGTTTCCAGATTCAACTCACGGTTTCTGCAATCTTGCTTCGGAGCTAACTGTTTCTCTACTATGGAGCATTTTGACATAACACTGTATGTTCATTGCATCTTAGAAGGTCTCAAGCAATACCCATCATCTACACGGTTTAATAAAAGCGACCTTCCATCGGTATTTACACATATTCTATCCAAATCTGGTCTTCTCCCCAAATCTGGTATGCATTCTTCCACCGTTTTGTCTACCGCCTCAGGTACATCTTCCTGGTACTTTGATTCTGCATGTTGCAATCACATGACATTTGATCCTAATATTTTTTCCACAAAATCTACTGATTCCCGTACCCCAGCCATCCATACTACTGATGGATCTACGATGCATGTTACTCATGTCGGCCATGTTTCTACTCCTAACATGTCTCTCTCTGATGTTTACTTGGTTCCAAACCTTGCCTTGAACCTCATTTCAATTGGTCAACTATGTGAATTTGGTCTCACTATCACCTTTTCTTCCCGGTTGCCAGGTACAGGATCCTCGAACAAGACAAACTCTTGGGATAGGCCGTAAAATTGGACATCTGTATGAGCTCATCAATCTTCACATTCCATCCCAAATGGCCTCCATTGCTCAATCTATTGTTCCAACTTCTCCCACTCGTCCTGTGAGTAGTTTTCAGTGTTCTATTACCACAAATCCATCAACTTCTCTTGGTGTTTGGCATTCCCGGTTAGGTCATGCTTCTTTTGGTCGACTACGAATGTTAATTTCGAGTGGTCATTTAGGATCGGTTAAAGATGAACATGTTGATTGTCTTTCTTGTCAACTAGCTAAACAACCAGCACTGCCTTTTACCAAAAGTGATTTTGTCTCTTCCGCTCCATTTGACTTAGTTCACTCTGATGTATGGGGACTTTCTCCCAATGCTACCATGGGAAGATCCAAATATTTTGTTATCTTTGTAGATGATTATTCCCGTTTTACATGGCTTTATCTCACGCAAAATTGGTCAGAGTTACCACAGATTTACTATGATTTTGCAAAGATGGTCGAAACTCAATTTTCTCGTCCTATTAAAGTCTTTCGTGCTGATAACGCCATGGAATACAGGAAAACATCTTTTTTGAACTTTCTACGTTAAAATGGAACCATACCTCATCGGTCATGTCCTGGCACCTCTCAACAAAATGGTCGTGCTGAGCGTAAGCACAGACACATTCTTGATACTGTTCGTGCTCTTCTTATATCTTCCTCTTGCCTAGAACGTTTTTGGGGTGAAGCTGCTCTTACTACTGTTTATACCATTAACCGTGTCCCATCTCCTATTATTGGTAATCAGTCACCCTATGAACGTCTTTATGGCATTATGCCAGCCTATAGTCTTCTCAAAGTATTTGGGTGTGCTTGTTTTGTCTTGCTTCAACCTCATGAGCGTACAAAGCTAGAACCTCGGGCTCGTCTTTGTTGTTTCTTAGGTTATGGGATTGAACACAAAGGGTATAGATGTTGGGATCCATATTCTAAGCGTCTTCGTATTTCTCGTCATGTCATATTTTGGGAGCATAAGATGTTTTCTTCTATGTCTAAATTTCACTTACCATCACTCCATACTTCATCTTTTTTCACTGATCCTTCGGTAGACTTGTTATTTGGTGAGCTTGATATAGATTCTTTTGAGCTAACACATACAGTCAATCCTGAGGCACCTGTTTTGTTTGAAGATCCTGCTCCTGCGCCTTCTGGCTCCTCTCTCCCTGAGCCTTTCCATTTTAGCCCTTCTCAAGAGCCCTCTGATACACCTTTGCCTATTGATCAGGATGTTGCACCCTCTCCTTGTCACTCTGATAAGGTAAGAGAGCTACCTGTTCATCTTCATGATTATCATTGTTTTTTTGCTATTCTTTCCCATTACGAACCTCACTATTATCGTGAGGCTAGTACTAATCCGCTTTGGCAACAAGCAATGAAAGATGAGTTGCAAGCTTTGGCTGAAACCCACACATGGGATATGGTTGATCTCCCTCCTGGCAAAAGTGTCATTGGCTCTAAATGGGTATACAAAATCAAGACTCACTCTGATGGCTCTATTGATCGCTATAAAGCCCAATTGGTGGCTAAGGGTTTTACGCAACAATATGGTATTGACTATGAAGAGACCTTTGCTCCTGTGGCTCGTCTCACCTTTGTTCGGAGTTTACTTGCGGTTGCTACAGTACGCAAGTGGAGCTTAAATCAGATGGATGTTAAAAATGCATTTCTCAATGGCAATCTTATTGAAGAAGTTTATATGCGGCCTCCTCTCGGGTATGATCATCCTCCGAATAAAGTGTGTAAACTTAATCGTGCTCTCTACGGTCTCAAGCAAGCTCCATGTGCTTGGTTTGCAAAATTCAGCACTACTATTCAGACCTTTGGATTCTCTTCTAGCCAATATGATTCAGCACTTTTTATCCGAAAGTCTGCACATGGAATAATTCTTCTTCTTCTTTATGTTGATGACATGATTATTATTGGCGATGATATTGAGCAAGCAATTTGAGATGAAAGATTTGGGTGCGGTAAACTACTTCTTAGGTCTTGAGATCTCATCTACATCTGATGGCTACTATCTCACTCAAGCTAAGTATGCCTCTGATTTGCTTACTCGTGCTGGTATCATCGACAACAAGACTACATTCGCCCCCCTTGACCCGGCCACTCGACTCACTTCTCTAGATGGCACACCACTCCCTGATGCCACTATTTATCGCCAATTGGTTGGCAGTCTTGTGTATCTTACTGTCACTCGACCAGACATTGCCTATGTTGTTCACATAGTTAGCCAATTCATGTCTGATCCTCGATCAACTCATTTTGAGGTTGTCCTTCGGATTCTTCGCTATGTCAAAGGCACCTTATTTCATGGTCTCTACTATTCCACACATTCATCTCTTGACTTACGTGCTTATTCTGATGTTGATTGGGCTGGTGACCCCACAGATTGTCGCTATACCACAAGGTACTGTTTCTTTCTCGGTGACTCTCTCATCTCTTGGCGAAGTAAGAAGCAATCTCTTGTTTCTCGTTCTAGTACTGAGGCAGAGTATCGTGCTATTGCTGACACTACTCAGGAGTTGATATGGCTTTGTTGGCTGCTCACTGATATGACTATTACTCATTCCACTGCCACTACACTATGCTGCGACAATCAAAGTGCTATTCAGATTGCCTACAATGACGTGTTCCATGATCGTACCAAACATATTGAGATTGATTGTCACTTCATACGACAACATGTTGTTCGGGGTAGTGTTCGGCTTCTCTCAGTTTCCTCATCCGATCAGACCGTAGACATCTTCACGAAGGCTCATCCTCCTGGACGTTTTCATGATTTGGTGTCCAAACTCAAGCTGGTGTTTGCACTACCACCTTAAGTTTGAGGGGGATGTTAGAATATCAAATCATATAAATATCGTAATCATATCTTGATTTGATTATGATATTATATGATTCTCTGGATTCATTTTTATTGTAATTGATTATGATTTGATTGTAATTAGGTTGATTTTCTTTCCATAGTTAGGCTCCCTCACCTTGTATAAATAGGAATCTCATTGTACAGTTTCATTGTCGAATTCAATACAATCTTTCCTCTCTCATAGTTTACACTACCGATGGATAACTAATAATAAGTTTGCAAAGATTTCATACACTACCAGACAATACCATAAAGAGTTCTTGAGTTGCACACCTTTTTCGAGCCTTGGAATTTCGCAATAGAAACAACAATGCCAAGTGACCTATTTTCTGTTTTCTTGCGGAAGAAAGTGTTAAAAACAAATAGAGCCTATGCTTTTATACTCAAACATTCTTCCCCCCTCCCCTCCTTCCCTTTTGCCGTTTTACAGTACACTGGAATATGAACTGATTGCCAGCACGTGACAAGTCTAGGCTGTTATAGATTATGCAATTATGGTGACTTGACAGGCATGTTTTAGGCAACCTAAAAGATGCAGGATTTTTGTTTTTCCTCTTAAAAAGTCTCTTTCATTTGGTATCATACGCGATTGTGAATTGTCTTCCTACGTACATAGCATTCCACTGCAAGCATACTTTTTTAGATCTTGTTCCCGTTCAATTTTTTTTTCTCTAGTTAACATTGTGTCTTTTTTGAAATTTTCTCTGCGTTTGTTAATTTTGCACCCAAGATCTCACTGCATGAGAGTGGTATTTCTTCAATTTTACTTTTACCCCAATATTCTGGAAAACACTACTTGTACAGGGAAAAAAAAAGAGAATTCTTTCATTTATGTAATTTACAGCTACATGCTATTAATGAATGTGAACTTTATCGACTAGTTCATTCTCCTCTTTATAGCAGGTATTTCTTCTTAATACCTATGCATCTGTGATCTCCTTTATAATTATTCCATTTTCTGGGGTGGTAAACTACTCGTTCTTGTTCTTCGTTGATGGGATTTTTTGCCTTCAGAGTAAAAAATTCAAGTTAGCTTAGAAGTTTCAAACAATATAATTGGTGTTCATGATAATCAACTCATTTATTGTAATCGTATAGAATAAAGGAGGCTTTGCTTTGAAAACCCATTTCACCACTGAAAGGTACGGTGGTAGCATGTACAATTGGAGGTTGGTTTAAATTCGTTGAGGTAAGTGTGGAGGCTTCGGTCATGGTCTCGGTATCTAACCGGATCACCATCAACCGAGGCCTCATATTAACACGGGCCTGTGTATATCTTTCTGTTTACTCGCTCGGCGTCAGGTCTCCTGTTGACACTTCGGTTAATTACTGAGGTGTGCATTCCGTTTGGGTCTCTTGGCAGAATGCAGCATAGCAGGAGGGGACCATGAGTAACACGTGGCGAAAAGGATCATCTGGGCCAGGCCTGCCCATGTGCTTCGTAACCGTCTTATCCAGTGCGTCATCTATGACGTCACCCGAAGTGGTTACCTAAGCGTGACCTCCACGCACTAGCTTGGAGCCCAAGTTAACCTAGGTCTATAAATACAAAGGGATACTCATCTTTGAGAGGTATGCCATCTTTCCCTAACCCTAGACCTAAAAGCATCTCTCCTTACTTCTAACTTGATCGTCGGAGGGTCACTAGGCTATTCCAGCCTTAGTGACTTGGTGCAGGGTAAGCGGCGGAGGAACGGAGCAGCGGAAGTGAAGTACTAGTTCAGGCGAAGGTCCCTCCTCCTAAATCGAACCCTTACAATTGGCGACTCCGCTGGGGATCTAGCCATCCTTTCAACTGTCACCTCCCCCCATCTGCTCCGTTAAAACATCCAGAATCAAACATGGTGGAGATCGACGACGCACATCACGGTGGTACCGCCCACGGGCTCGGTTCCCTCGTGGACCACAGCCTGGCTTCTGGCAGAGCGGCGACCCATGGAAAGAACCACATATCCATCGGAGTTGGCGCCGGAGCGTTAGCTCCAGACGCAGGCCCATCCTCCGAGCTCCACTCCTACATCCGCCATCTCGAGCGCAAAATCGACGATCTCACGACGGTCGTGGACCGTGACAGACACGTCCGAGACAAATTGGCGGAGATCAAACACCTCCTCATCTCCCCATCCCATTCCTCCGGGAGCCGCAACGGAAGAACAAACCGTCGCACCCCCCCACGCAGTCACGAAGCCGGTCACCTGCTAGAGCACAGACCCCGCCCTTCAGTCAAGGATCGTCTTGAGTCACCAAGACCGGTGGACACACGAGCCCCAAAAGAAACATCGCGCAGGGACCGTTCTCGCTCTCCTGTGCAACTTCGAAGGAGGCCATCGGCCTTTGACAGGCTCGGTGGTGGGAGCGTCTTTGCCTCCTCCACCCACTCCGTCCTTGTGGGCAGGACAGGCCGGGAATCTACCCCTAGCCTCACAAGGGCATCCAGGGGAGATGACGGCCTTGTCGAGATCCAGACTAGAGGATACCGCGAGCGCCTGAAGGGCCCCCAAGCCAGAAGTCCCATCGTCTCGCACCCCGGCGGCGCAAACAGCAGGAGCCCGGTCACCGAGCGCCTCGAGGCTTCCGCTCGGGATAGCTACCGACATCATCGCCAGGAGCGTTTTCCCAGAAAATCGGTTAGTATCGATCCAAAGAGAAAGGAGCACGAACGATTGGACAAACTCGTCCCCAAGAAGCGTACAGCGACTGAGCGTCCAGACGGCCCCGACCGTTCGATCCGACCTCATCGCGATGCGCGACTTGCACGACTCTCGACCTCTCCATTCACAAGAGAGATCGACTCGGTTACCCCCCCCAAAGGATTCTCCCAACCCAAGTTCGCCAAATATGACGGCAAGACCGAGGCGTACACTCATCTGGTCCAGTATAAAACCGTCATGTCTCTGTTTCTTCGGAATGAACCCTCGGACGATGCTTTCCTGTGCAAAGTGTTTCCAGCAAGCCTCGGCAACCTGGGCCTCACCTGGTTCAATCAACTCCCGGCTCGGTCAATCTCCTCGTTCGACTCCCTCTGTGACGCCTTCATGGCACGGTTCGTAACGAGCAACAAGCACGAGAAGGAGATCGACTCCCTCTTAGCCCTCCGTAAGAGGAACGACGAAACGCTTCGGCAGTACGCCGGCCGTTATTGGGAGTTGTTCAATGAGATAGAAGGTTGCGACGGTGTCATCTCTGCCCGAGGATTCAAGCTCGGTCTCACATCCCAGGACGAGCAAGTCTACGACGACCTCGCTCGCCATAAGCCGAACTCTATGAAGGACCTTATGACTCGAATCGAGAACTGGTGTCAGCTCATTGAGTCCAAGGCAGAGAGAGGCATCGGGAAGCTTACAAGTTCAAAAGCGTTGAACACTTCGGTATCCATACCGGCCCCCGCACCTGTCTCAACACCGAAGAAATAGGTCAACACGATCAAGCAGTCGCCGAGGAGGGGGCCGAAGCCAAGTGACTTCAACGCCGAAAAGACCGTCTTCACCATTCCCATCTACCGGATCATTGATCAAGTGAAGGATCAGCCCTTCTTCTCCTTCCCCAATCAAAAGCTCGGAACCGAAAATGGGAAAATCAAGAATCCCATCGTTCGATGCAGCTACCATAGCGAGCAAGGTCACTTCACCACAGCATGCAAGCCCTTCAAGGCCTACTTGGAACAGCTTGTTGCTGGTGGCCACCTCGGCAACTTCATCGATCACGAGAAGACGACGGCTCGGACACAGAGGACCGAATCACATACCGAGGAAAAGGTACAGACAATCAACGTCATACACGGTCCCTTGAACCCCGAAGCCGCTCGAGTCATCCGGGCAGAATTGAATGAAGCCTCCTCCTCCAAGCAGGTCATGCTAGTTGGCCCCGAACCGAAGCGCCCCAGAACCGACGACGGCTCCAAATGGACGATAACGTTTACCGAGAAGGATCTCGACCGCGTCCAGCTTCCCCAAAACGACGCCCTCGTGGTCACGCTACGCATCGGAAATTTCAACGTCCGTCGCGTCCTCGTAGACCAGGGAAGCTCGGCCGAAGTCATGTACTACTCTCTTTTCAAAGATCTGAAGATTCCCGAGACCGACCTCCGTCCTTCCGAAGTTCCCCTTATCGGCTTCAACGGAGCTCCTGTCTGGCCCATCGGTATGATCACTCTTCCTGTCCGCACCGGCTCGGTAACGCTTGAAATAGACTTTGTGGTGGTCGACGTCCCTGGCCCTTACAACGCCATTGTCGGTCGAACCTGGCTGCATAGGCTTAAAGCGATTGCCTCCACTTATCACCAAGTGGTACGTTTCATCGGCACTAACGGGCACCAGGAAGACCTGTACGGAGACCAGACCGCGGCCAAGCAGTGCTACGTCAACGCTGTCCGAAGCACCAAACAGACCCCCCGGGTGAATCTCATTGAAGCACCCAAAGCCCCAGTTTTGGAGGACGTCGGCAGATCCCCCGACGACAAAACCGTCGAAGATGTGGCCACAATCCCAATCACCGAGGACGGCTCCCGCTTCTTCCTTGTCAGTTCCTCACTTAGTGACACTGATCGGAACGAGACGGTAGCTTTTCTCAACCGAAACATTGAAGTGTTCGCCTGGACTCCCTACGAGATGCCGGGGCTCGACCCCTCTTTCATCTGCCACGAGCTCAACATCGACAAAGCCAAGCGACCGGTCGTACAGAAGGCACGACGGTCCTCTCCTATTCACTCCGAGGCCGTCATTGAAGAAGTCAACCGACTCCTAAACGCTGGGGCAATCAGAGAGGTCCAGTACCCCAAGTGGTTGGCTAACACCGTCGTAGTCAAGAAGAAGAATGGCAAATGGCGTGTCTGCGTCGACTACTCCAACCTTAACGATGCTTGCCCGAAGGACTTCTTTCCTCTTCCCTGAATTGACCAGCTTGTCGACTCCACCTCCGGACACGAGCGACTCAGCTTTTTGGATGCATACCGGGGCTACCACCAGATCGCCATGAGCGAAGGCGATATCGAGAACACCGCCTTCATTACCCCCCACGGGATCTTCGGTTACCTTGTCATGCCCTTCGGTTTAAAGAATGCCGGAGCAACCTTCCAGCGAATGATAACCAAGATGTTCGAGCAATTACTGGGCGACACTATGCTGGCATACATTGACGACATGGTGGTTAAAAGTCTTCGCGCCGGTGATCATCTAACTCACCTCGCCGAAGTCTTTGAGATACTCAAGCGCCACAAACTCCGCCTCAATGCCGAGAAATGTGTCTTCGGCGTCAGCTCCGGCAAATTTCTTGGCCATCTCGTCTCCCGGCGCGGTATTGAGGCCGATCCTTCCCAAATTCGAGCAATTGATCAGCTCTCGGCTCCCCACAACAAGCGCGATGTTCAGCGTCTAACCGGGATGGCTGCTGCTCTGAATCGGTTTATAAGTCGCTCCTCGGACAAATGTCAGCCATTTTTCGCTCTACTAAAGGGCAGCCGACGAAGCTTCAACTGGACAGAAGAATGTGACCGATCCCTCCAGCGACTAAAGGAGTATCTTTCCACGGCTCCACTCCTCGTCACTCCAAGGGACCAGGAAGACTTGTTCCTCTATCTAGCTGTCTCCCCGCACGCCGTAAGCTCGGTGCTCGTCCGACAGGAGGGTCGGGAGCACCAGCCAATCTACTACTCCAGCAAAACCATGACACCCGCCGAGACGCGCTACCTCCCCCTGGAGAAGCTCGTGCTCGCCCTAATCTCAGCCTCCCGAAAGCTTGCCCCGTACTTCCAGTCCCATCGCATCATCGTCCTGACCGAGTTCCCCCTCAAATCTCTTCTCCGGAAGGCCGATCTCTCCAACCGAATTTCACAATGGGCCGTTGAGATTGCCAATTTCGAAATCCACTTTCAGCCTCGGACAACAATAAAGGCTCAGGTGCTGGCTGACTTCATCGCAGAGCTTACACCGCCCAACGTATCTGCTTCGGCACCCCCACCGAGCACCGAAGCAGTACTCCAGGCCAACCCTAGCACAGCTTGGCAGCTCTTTCACGGAGATGTATGGAAAATGTACGTCGATGGCGCATCCAACAGCCGAGGCGCAGGTGCAGGCGTCGTTCTTCTCTCACCCTCCGGTGTCTTGCACGAAAGCTCCTTCTCCATCAATTTCCCAGCCTCTAACAACGAGGCCGAATATGAGGTGTTGATCTCCGGACTCAAGACTGCCGAAGCCATTGGCATCGAAGAGCTCGTCGTTTACAGCGACTCCCAGTTGGTGGTTAACCAACTCTCTGAAGAATACGAAGCTCGGGATGACCGCATGCGTACCTACCTAAGCGCCGCAGTCCAGCTCATTCAACGCTTTAAAGCAATCAGAGTCGAGCATATTTCAAGGGAACAGAACGCCCACGCCCACGCCCTGGCAGGGCTCGCTTCGGCATTCTCATGCAATGGGCACCGATCCATTTCCTTCAATTCTATTGACAAGCCCAGTTTTGAGCTCGAAGACCTACAGAAGGAAGTACTCAACATAGAGCTCGGTCCGAGCTGGATGGATGAAATCGTCCTTTACCTGAGGGAAGACTCCCTTCCCACCGACAAAAAGGAGGCTCACCGACTCCGCAACAAAGCTGCCCTCTTCTGGCTCAATCCCAACGGCAAGCTTTACCGAAGATCATTTACCGGGCCGTACTTATTGGTTGCGCACCCACATCAAGTTCCGGGCATCATCGAAGAGCTTCATGCCGGTGACAGCGGTTGTCACTCCGGTGGACGATCGCTCGCCCACCGAGCCCTCACTCAGGGGTATTGGTGGCCGACAATGAAAAAGGACTCTGAAGAATTCGTCAAGCGTTGCAAAAAGTGCCAGATGTTCGCTCCCATTATCCATCAGCCGGCCCGGGACCTGAGCCCTCTCACCAGCCCCTGGCCCTTCTCCCAATGGGGCATGGATATCGTTGGAAAGCTCCCAGTCGCTCCGGGTGGATTCAAGTTCCTTTTAACCGCAACAGATTATTTCTCGAAATGGGTCGAGGCCGAGCCCCTGGTAACCATCGAAGAAACAGACGTCATCCGCTTTGTGTGGCGCAACATCATCTCACGCTTCGGTGTGCCGTTCGCCATAATTACTGACAATGGAGGGCAGTTTACAGGACAGAAGTACCGGGCTCTGCTTGACGAATACGGTATCAAATGGGACACGTCCACTCCGGCTTACCCCCAGGGCAACGGACAGGCTGAGGCGGCAAACAAAGCAATTTCATCCGGACTAAAGCGACGACTCGAGTCACGGCGAGGAAAGTGGGCCGAAGAGCTGCCCAGGGTACTCTGGGGCTACCGTACGATGCCTCGGCGATCAACCGGTCGCACACCTTTTTCCTTGGCATTCGGAATGGAGGCGGTCATCCCACTCCAAGTCGGACTCCCAACAATGAGAACAGAAAATTTTGATGAGTCGGTCAACAACACCACCATTGCTTCGGACCTCGATTTAGCCGAAGAAGAACGGGACAACGCCAGGATAAAGCTCGCTTCATACCAACAGGAGGTTGCAAAGGGTTACAACCAAAGCGTGCGCCTCCGGTCATTCAAACCTGACGACCTTGTTTGGAAAAAGGTGGTGGAGAAATCCAAAAAGCGAAAGCTAATGCCCAATTGGGAGGGTCCTTACCGAGTTCTTAAGCACCTCGGATCGGGTAACTACAAATTGGAGAAGCTGGATGGTTCCCCCATCGCTAAGTCATGGAATGCAAACAACCTGAAAAAGTTCTACGGATAGTGCTCGGTTACCGAAGCCCGTTTGATCTTTATTACGTTGCGTTTTCTTTTGAGAATTTTTGAAGGCAATCAGCTTATGTATTGACAATACTCCGAGTTTTAATGAGAATTCTCTTTGGAACTGTTCGTACAACTGATTGTTTAAATTACTTATACTTGGTCTATTCTTGCCCGGACCATTTTATACCGACTTCAGGGATATTGTTCTCCTATAGGTGATACCCTCGGACAAAATTCCCACCAAGTCACCCAGGCCTCTTCGGTCGTCTGAATTTCTGGTCACTCGCTGTAAGGATACTCGGCCTCTCTCTCCGAGCCCCTTACACCGACCCACCAGAAACCTCTCACTGTTCGGACTCGCCGCGTCACGAACCTATGGCAGAAGCCATACCACTTCGTTACCCCGGCCTACGTCCCTAGCAGTAATACCATCCCGCGCCTGCTCGATAAGCTCATTACTCAGCAGGGGCGTGCAATGTCAAAAATTCATTAAAACGAGTGGCTCTGATTCGGTCCCTACCGGCCTTCCTACTAGCTGGGGCTTCGGGACGAGTCACTTTTTCTTGATTAAACATCTTTTTTATGCTTGGCAAAACGATTCGGTTAACGCTTCGGTTAAACTTGTTTCTACAAACTTTCCAAGTCCCACCGAAGCAGGGGCATCATAACCTAAGGAGCAAACCAATCAAACAAGCATTTCAAAGAGAGACATTCAAGAAAAAAAAGAGCATTCATTCACGAACTATTAACAAAAAGGGTACTGCTTCAATATCAAATATTTGCAAACTCTGGAACAGCAAACTCCCAATGTTCGGAGCCGTCCAGTCAAAAGTTACAGAATTCAAAGACAAAAGTAAAAGAAGACGCTATCCTAAGAGCAAGCTGGCAGGTCGAGCCGGACCTCGGACGCCGGGGCATTTGGATCAGCTTGGTTCCCAGGACCTTGGTCCTTGGACGCCGGCTCCACCACTTCCTCCTCCTCTTCTGGAAGGACAAGCTTCCTCGAGAGGCGCCTCGGGGAGGGTTCGGAGATCAGAGTCTTCGGGGAGGCCGAGCCTCTTCACCAGGGCTTCATGGCCATACCGAAGGCCGTCCAAGAAACGGTCCCGATGCAGCTCCGCCTCAATCTCCCGAACTTGCTTTTTGTACTCTACTCCGGCTGCATCCTAGCCTTCATCGTAGCCTCCCTTCCTCGCGAAGTCAACCTCTGTGGCCCTGGTGACTCGCATTGTGTTGGCATCCTCCTTGGCCTTGGCGGCTCTGGCCTCTGCCTCCACTCTCTCCCTGTCGCATCTCTGGAAATCCGCCAGGTAAAGATCGCAAGTCTCCCGAGCCAGCTTGAGGTCCTCCTCCTTCCGAGCCAGCTCCCGGGCAAGCTTGTCGTTCTTCTCTTCCTGCTTCTTGCATCGGTCATTGATGGCCAATGCCCGAGCTCCAGCCTGCAAACAGAAAAATACAAGAAATTCAACAAAGTGCAAACTTTCAGACTGAAGAAAATGGGACACAAACCATTAACTTACATTGAAGAGGGCCTGAGCAATCTCGGCCGTAATGTCCTCCGTCAAGCCGGTGACAGCCCAGGCGTCCCTAGGAAGAATGCTTCCTTGGAGCATCCCGAAGGCCACGCCGAGGTTTTTGACACTGTCGGCATGGTGGATCGGGCGGCCAGCAAAATGCCGAAACTCGGGAGCCCAGGGGAGTTCCCTTGGATTGACCCAGGTGCCTTCCTCTTCTCCACCGGTTCTCCCTCCGAGCTCCTCCCGTTCCTCCTCGATCAGGATCGTCTCCTGACCTCCGGCTCCCTCCTCCCGCCGAGTCCTCTTTTCCGGGGGCTCCTGCGGCGAGACTGGGGTCGGTCTTGAAGTCCCGGCACCAGGAGTACCGGAGACTGTCCCCCTGCCCCGGCCAGCAGGCCTTCGGCGCCTCAGGTTCAGCACCTCTCGGGTTCCCGTGCCCTCCATTTCCTCGCTCAGCCCGGTCCTCTCTGGGGTCTCACGATCAACCTCTTGGCGAATCACTCCCTGAGGCCCTGATGTGCTGCCCTCGGCCTCGTTCTGTCCTCTTCCCACACCTCTTCCGGCTCTCCCTCCTCGGCCTCGTCCCCGACCTGCCCGTGGAACCCCCTGCTGTCTCGGTTTTTTCTTCAGAAAGCCTGTATAAGTCGGGGTATACCCAAGCAGTTCTGGCGCGTACCGACTTGTTATGGGAATGGCGTAGGCCGCTGTAATCCGAGCCCGGTCAGCTCTCTCCCGAAGCTGTTGCACGATTCCCTCGCCTGCAAGGCAAAATCAAAACAAGAGATCAACACGAAATACGCAAGGCATACGAAAACAAATGAAGCCTCTACCGAAAAGTAAATTCTACCAACCAGGAGCCCCGGTCCCAAACTGTACTCTGGTAGTGGTATCGACATTCTCCCCGGGCCCAAACATAAAATTGCCTGTCACCGAGATGTAGATGTTTGCCCACTCCTCAGAATCGGGGAGATGATCGACGAGGAACGTGTCGTACCCCGTCCTGCACGAGAGATAATATCGGTTGCTCTCTCGGTTTACTCCTAGGAGGTATACGCTGAAGAGTTCTTCGACCCCAAACGTCAAGTTGAACTGCCTCCTCAGCTCAACAATGCTTGTGATGATTCGGTAGGAGTTTACTGTAAGCTGGGAGGAAGTAAGGGAGACGGTCTGGAGAACTCGTCGGACAAATTGATGAAGGGGGAATCTAATCCCTCCCTCGGTGATAGCCATCAAAGGAAAGATCAACTCCCCTGGTCGGTGAGGAAGGACCTTGGGGTTGTTGTCGGGAAGCAGCCGGACCTCTACGCCCGGAGGGATGCTGTAAACCCTTTTGAACTCGGCGTAGGCAGCCGGGGTCCCATTAAAATACTGGCTCACGTAGGGAGACGGCCTCATCGGCCTTCTTCGTCCCCGAACCTCCTCGGGGGCATCCGCAAATGGACCGGGTCCGCGGCCAGAAGTACTTGGGGCTTCCATCTCCCAAGAAGCGAGGGTTGTAATTGGGCGTGGAGCTCTAAGAGGGTCCGAAGGCTCGATGACGTCCAATGGAATTCGGTAAACGGCCTGGGCACGACACTCCTCAAAAATCTCCTCAAGATCGGCAGAAAGGGAGCTACTGGTACTGTCCGAGGAGACTTCAATGACCATTCGCCCCTACCTAGCAAGAAAAGACGTGCAAAAACCCGTTAGCTATATGCTCAGGGAAAAGCAACATGACCTAGCAAGCATGGGGCGAAATGGTCATCGCTCCTCGGTAGGTTCCTAGGCATCTCTCTCCGAGAAAGGCGCCCGAGGCCGGTGGTCGTTTCTATGGTCTCAGGTTGAAGATTGGCCTCGGGAAGAATACGGGCCTCGGGTTGAATCTGGAGCTCGGGAAAACTAAGAACAGCACAGGAAACGCCCAGCGCCGCCGCAGGAAGAGCGACGGCGAACGGCGGAACAGTCCCAACGCTTGAGAAATGGGGATTGGAATGAAGAAAACTTGAGGAAAATGATCAAAACGCGAAAACTAGCGACTGAAGATCGTCATACCTGAGTTTCGTGACGAGATCCGCGTCCAAAAACGCTCAAAATCTAGATCAAATGCTGGGAACAGACGGCGGCGGCGGTTCGACTTCAGAAGCAGCGAGAGCGTAGCCGTCTTCCCTCTGCCTTCCCTATTTATAACAAGAGAGACGGAGTTAGGCACGGGAAACGAAGCGTCGTGCACCGAGCCGTCAGATCTTCGACGCGTGTCGCCATCGGACGGCTAGTATCAAGGACTCTGCACCGAGGACAGGCGCCGGATATTCAGACCTTAGGCATGTTGACGCGTGTCACCGAAGCGACGTTTCGTACCAATCAACTGACATGGCACGTGCCGAGGCAGCTTTCTGATTCTGAGACCTCGGCAACAGCTGACACGTGGCTCTTCTCTGGCGCGGATTGAACAGGAATCTACCGAAGCAATTTCACTCTTCGGTTATTCTCTAAAAAGATCAAAGCCTGATATCTCATACGACGGGGTCAAGACCCTGAAGCAGAGGTGCGAAGCTCCAGGGACTTGAGGGGCTATTGTGGAGGCTTCGGTCATGGTCTCGGTATCTAACCGGATCACCATCAACCGAGGCCTCATATTAACACGGGCCTGTGTATATCTTTCTGTTTACTCTCTCGGCGTCAGGTCTCCTGTTGACACTTCGGTTAATTACCGAGGTGTGCATTCCGTTTGGGTCTCTTGGCAGAATGCAGCATAGCAGGAGGGGACCATGAGCAACACGTGGCGAAAAGGATCATCTGGGCCAGGCCTGCCCATGTGCTTCGTAACCGTCTTATCCAGTGCGTCATCTATGACGTCACCCGAAGCGGTTACCTAAGCGTGACCTCCACGCACTAGCTTGGAGCCCAAGTTAACCTAGGTCTATAAATACAAAGGGATACTCATCTTTGAGAGGTATGCCATCTTTCCCTAACCCTAGACCTAAAAGCATCTCTCCTTACTTCTAACTTGATCGTCGGAGGGTCACTAGGCTATTCCAGCCTTAGTGACTTGGTGCAGGGTAAGCGGCGGAGGAACGGAGCAGCGGAAGTGAAGTACTAGTTCAGGCGAAGGTCCCTCCTCCTAAATCGAACCCCTACAGTAAGCCTACAATACTCTAGCTTTTGTAGTATGTATGATGATAGGTGTTGAAATACATGGAATAGGTAGATACATACATACAGTACTGTTTCATTGAATTTAATTTACTACTTCATGCCAAATCTTTGAAGTACGATGATTTCCCCATTTGGGATTAGCCAAACAGACCCTCCTGCATGTTAGTGGTGCATGTACTTTCAATCTATTCATTGATACACAAAGCATAAATTAAAATTCCACCATTTATAGATCGATGTAAATCTTTTGAGATTTTATGGCAGAGTAATTAAGGCGTGCGTTGCGTACTACTATTCTTTCTATTTGTTCTTTTTTTTTTTTTGGAACTAAGTTGAAATTTTGATTATAGACTGTAAAATCTTGGTTTTGCAGTATTTGGTAGTACTGTATTTTCTAAGAATCAATTGTTTTTTTTTTAAAGCACGAGTGAAAAAAAACCCTGAGAAACAGCTTCTGGAGCTTATGAAATCGGACCCATGAGTAGTAGCCTTTTATAAAATACCTTATAGTATAGTATATGGCGCATAGACAATACGAAAACCTTAAAGGCTGCATTGCATTTATGGGTAAGTAATTAGTGGCACTCCAATTAATTATATGCACCCCAGATAGAGAACATTACATCTATATTTCCCATATAGAGATGTCTATAATTTCTTTTCTCTTGCTACAGCAACCTAGTATCCAGTTATGTAGAGAGAGAGAGAGAGAGAGAGAGGGGGGGGGGGGGGGGGGGGGGGGGGGGGGTTACTATAGCTGCCCAAGATTTGCCAACTTACTGTAATATAATCTACAGTATAGAGAGAGAGAGAGAGAGGGGTACTATAGCTGCCCAAGAGTTGCCAACTAACTGTAATCTAATCTAGAGTATAGAGAGAAAGAGGGGTACTATAGCTGCCCAAGATTTGCCAACTAACTGTAATCTAATCTACAGTATGTAATCTAATCTACAGTATATACTGGGAGCCAACGTTATCAATTGGGAAACCTCAAACAGCTGAATGATCCAATGGCCGGGGATTCTTTCTTCCTTTTGGATTATTATTATTATTATTCTCGCGCAGATTCAAAGCACTGTATACATAAACAATTAATGAAGCAAAAGTCATTTGTACAAGAGATCATATTTGGATCTTCATTATTGGGAGTATCATACTCTATGAGGTTTGGACATGGACGGAGCTAATTAATTCAGCCTTGTAAAACACCAATCCAAGATGAGTGATATTATGAGTTTGACTGGACGGAGCTAATTAATTCAGCCTTATTATTTTGGGCCGGGTTGGCTTCTTGCCATCTATGGGTGGTTATTTTCCCTTCTGGTTCTTAGCAACATGGCATATGATTGTCGGAGTTCTCTTTGCTCTGTTTTGATGCTCATGCTATGGATCATTTTAATCTTTGTAATCTGTTTTCAAAGATTAATAAATTTTCTTTGCTGTTCAAAAAAAATGAGTTTGACTGGGTTTGTTTGAGTATTTTTTTAGAAATAGCGTGCATATTAGTTAAGTTTATACTTGCTTTGTTTGGTAGTTGATATGAGTACATAAGAATGATGAAGAATAAAATAATTAATGACTCTAATTACTTGATTTTCCTTATGTACCGTAGCATTACTCTATCTCTTTTGTTCTAATCGGATCAACTCGATCTATTCAAATGTTGTATCACTTTCATTCCTTTCATAGGGATCATTTGCCCGTATATGACAAGAAGTTTCCCTTTCAATTTTTAAGCCAACTATTTCATCACACTCACTAATCAAATTTAAGTGAAAGCAACGCTTTAGAGTTTTATTGATCAGCAATCACATTTCATTATCTTTTTTCATAAAACATATAAAATCAATCACTTGTTCTTTCAGATTCTCAAATAAGCTCCCTCGATAGCTATTAACTTGAGACTTCTGGAGCTTTTGATGTCAAATGGAAAAGAACCTCTCTTACCCTCGTAGGAAGCTGGAAAACAGCTTACTGCATAATATTTTCTCTTTACGGTCAGAATTACGCACACAACCAACACAACGGTTGTGCAAATAGCATTTTTGTTTTTTTTTTCCTTCTACATTTCCTTGAGACTCCAGCTATGACGCCAAACAAGTACAGAAGATTTGCTCCACCTATTACCCCAAGATTTGCAGAAGATCTTAACATAAAAAGCTTCACGTACCCATGACGCCAAGATTTGCAGGAAATTTTCAAAAGATTTGCCAAAATCTTCTCATTCAATGTGCTGGGGAATAGTTCGGAGTTTTACCCCTGCCCAACAGGGGAGTTTTTATTCTCCTAGATTGTGATTGTGATTCTCTCTTAAAATGCACCCATGCCTTTACCAAACTAACCCCACTCTAAAGACAAAAAACGCAGGAAACAATGAACCAAAAAAGGATATGGAGGGAAACTTCAAAAGTTAGAAAACCTCTTAAAGTAATTTGGGAAAAACTAAACAGTGTCATAGTGCCTACGAAACTACCAAAGTACCCTCTCCACAGCCAGCAATTCTAGCCATCCAACTGGGACACTAAACGAAGGCAAATGAGGGTGTTTTTGGAAGACCATGTCAAAGATGGTCGTCCCTTACATGCCCAAAAGAGGTAAATCCTCCTTTAGGCCAAGCAAGCATGGATAAGTTTTCGAAAACTCTCTTTCACAGATGATTACAAAGGAGCAATATTGAAAATTATACCTTCGAACTTGAATTTAATTGCTAATTTTAGGACTGATGGTGGGGGAGAAATTAAATTGGACATAGAAAATAACTCAAAGTTACAAACTTCTACTCCTATTAAATTGCTCAAAATCTATTAAACACATGCACTCGCGCACACAAACTCTCAAACCTAAACCACAGACCCACTAGGTGGGGGAAACACCCTATCCCTATGGGATTCCAAATCTCTCTCACACACACACACACTCTCTCTCTCTCTCTCTCTCTCTCTCTCTCTCTCTCTCTCACACACACACACACATACACCCCTTCCCATAATACATAAAGACACATTTATTTATAGAACCAAATACAAACAAAAATCACAAAGCACCTCAACCACATAACAACTCAATTATCCACCCTAAAAATATCAACCCATTGTTCCCTCACCATTTAACATACCTTGCCCTACAGCACCAATTACACTGAACCGTTTAACGTAATTTGGCCTACAGCACCAATTACACTCAATCAAGCTTAGCTTCCAATTAACAAGGTTGACTACCATATTTGGGTACTAATCAGTTTAACAATATAGTATTATGCAATGAAGCCACATGGACAATTGTCTTGACTCTTTGCAATGGATTTTAGATTGAAAAAGGTACGGCAGACATCTTCTTAAATTTCCATAAGGTCCTTGCTCTGACAATATCTGCATTTTTGGTGTTCCCTTGGATTTGAAGAAGATGTGTATACTTGAATGGTGCCCCATTGATACACCCGAGTATTTCATCTTCTTGAGGTTCACAAAGGGATCGAACTATATCACAACTTGTACATTCTCTTTTATATTCTAGGATCATGCTTGAAATTTGGTGGTTCTTCAAAAATCCTTCCGGCACAGTCTGAGTTTTTAAAAAAAAAACCCATGAAATTTAGCTACAATTAATATTTAGGGTAGAATTTTCACTAAACACCAGACACACACACACGACATTGGAGAGGATGACGTATGTTGAAAACGTAGTGGGATACTGTGATGTGAATCATAGTCACAGTGGATTTGCACCAAATTAAATGTTATAACCAAATCCAAACCAAATAGTGCCTTAAGTAGATCCAATCAGTTGGGATCGGGTAAAACGTTAGTATAATACTTTATAGGAAAACACTTCCGACACAGACTATTTCTACACATACATTGCACAGATTTTTTGTGGGGCCCACTATGGGGTCCCACAAAATGATCCGAGCCGTTCATTAATTTTAAAATATTTTTTTAAGGAAACTCGTAAAAAATCAGCTCAATTGGATACATGTAAATGCTTGAACCAATCTTACAACTTTTCATTCAGAATTTCGGAGAATGAAAAGTTGTAAGATTGGTTCAAGCACTTACATGTATTTGATTGAGCTGATTTTTTACGAAGTTTCATAAAAAAATATTTTAAAATTAATAAACGGTTCGGATCATTTTGTGAGACCCCATAGTGGGCCCCACAAAAAATCTGTGCAATGTATGTGTAAAAGTAGTCTGTGTGGGTAGAATAGTTCTACTTTATAAAACCATAATAAAATTTTCTTGGCTATTATATATATATATATATATATATATATATATATATATATATATATATATATACAGTCATTTTCAAATAAGGTGGTCCTTATTTTAGTTAAAATAAGGACCTCTCCATTTCTCCTATTTTTCGTTTGAATTTTGATGATCCAAGCCGTTCAATGTGTTCAGAACGTGATTTTAAAGGAATCCGTGAGGAATCGGCAAAAAAAAAGACCGGGAAGGTCTTCATCCGAGCAGTTTTAATTTGAACCGTTTGATAAAAATAAACAAAAACAGCTCGGATGAAGCCCTTCCCGATCTTTTTTTTTGCTGATTTCTCGCGTGTATACTTAAAATCACGCTCTGAACACATTGAGCGGCTCGGATCATCGAAATTCGATCGGGAAAGGGAGGTCCTTATTTTATTAAGTTAAGGTGGTCCTTAGGAGAAGGGGACTCTATATATATATATATATATATATATATATATATAGAGAGAGAGAGAGAGAGAGAGAGAGAGAGTGCGTGTGTCCCCTTCAGGTAAGGACGCCCTCATTTTAAATAAAATGTGGACGTCCCCTTTTCTCATCTTTCCCGATCAAATTTCGATGATCCAAGCCGCTCAATGTGTTCAGAACGTGATTTTAAGTGTATCCACGAGAAATCAACAAAAAAAAAAAAAGACCGGGAAGGGCTTGATTTGAGCAGTTTTTATTTGAACCGTTCGATAAAATACAAACAAAAATTGCTCGGATCAAGCCTTTTCCAATTTTTTTTTTTTGCTGATTTTCGTAGGTACCCTTAAAATCACATTTTAAACATATTGAGCGGCTCGGATCATCTCAAATTGGTCAGGAAAGGGATGTCCCTAACTTAATACATTAAGGGCGCCCTTATTTGAATTTTGGTCAGGACCGTCCGCACCTCCCCTTTTCCGATCGAATTTCGATGATTCGAGCCGCTCAATGCGTCCAAAATGTGATTTTAAAGTTACCTGCGAAAAATCGGGAAAAAAAAAACCCGAAAATGGCTTGATTTGAGCAGTTTTTTATTGAACCGTTCAATAAAAAACTGTTCGGATGAAGTCCTTCCGATCATTTTTTTTCCAATTTATCACAAGTACCCTTAAAATCATGTTTTGATCACATTGAGCGGCTTAGATCATCGAAATTCAATCGAAAAAGGGGAGGTGCGGACCGGAATCAGGTCAGGATCCCTGACCTGATCTAGACTGTGTGTGTGTGAGCGTGTGAAAATCAAGGTCGGATATTTTTACCTCGAGAATCCATTTGACGTACTTAACGTTGTTTACGTGATAGTTCACATCCAAGTCGCTCCACATAGGCTGCAAATAATTAGATCGAGTTTGAATATATTTATAAATCTCTCTCGTACGTTTAACTAGCTAGCAAATAAAATGCTTAATTTCAAATCGAACAATTAATATGATCAACAACTATTACTACTACTACTACTATCATCATCGATCTACATTAATTATTACCTTTAAATCGGACGTTACATATTTGGCCTTATCATTCAGCTTTTCAATCCTTTCCTTGAAATTTTCTTTGAGTACTTGCTTTTCACAGAAAAACGTGGAAAGCTCAACCCTAACCTCTTCTGGCATCTTGGAAACCCGCCTGGTTTGCTTGTTCATCGCTACCAAAGTGCTGTTTCAGATTTTAAGTTTTTAATTAATTGTAATGATATAAGGTT
The DNA here is from genome assembly GCF_030253575.1 of Rhododendron vialii. NCBI lineage: Eukaryota > Viridiplantae > Streptophyta > Magnoliopsida > Ericales > Ericaceae > Rhododendron > Rhododendron vialii. Next base: position 12,812,940 of record NC_080568.1, read on the forward strand.
GTGTTAATTAATTTCAATCAAGATTAATTCACATGCAAGCTACGGAAGAAAACAACCTCGACCAAAACACAAAATTAAAAACGCCTTGCAACCACCAAAACACAAATTAAAAAAGCAACCAAAACGCCGACGCATGCATCCAAATTAAGTCATTTTAGCAAACAATATGATAAAAAAATAAATAAAAATAAACAACCTTCGACCAAATTCCACTCCCAAATACTTGTATTTGCTTACGCGCGTGTCATGAAAAAGTGAAGAGAAATTTGAAGGAGGAGGATAAATTGCTTGAATTGAAGACCAAATTAACTAAATTCATTTCAGTTTTTAGAGACGATTTTAGTGTGTGTGTGTGTGTGTATATATATTCAGTTTTTAGAGACGATTTTAGTGTGTGTGTGTGTGTGTATATATATATATATATATATATATATATATATATATATATATATATATAAAAGCTTCTAATAAGGGCGCCATTACAGTATTACGGTAAGGGCTTCCCCTTTTCTTCTCTTTTCCTACCAAATTTTGATGATCCGAGCCGCTCAATGTGTTCAGAACGTGATTTTTAAGGGTACTCGCGAGAAATCAACAAAAAAAAATGACCGGAAAGGGCTTGATTTGAGCAGTTTTTATTTGAACCGTTCGATAAAATACAAACAAAAATTGCTCGGATCAAGCCCTTTTCGGTCTTTGTTTTTGTTAATTTCTAGAAAGTACCTTTAAAATCACGTTCTGAACACATTGAGCGGCTCGGATCATCGCAAATTGGTCGGGAAAGGGACGTTCTTACCGTAATACGATAAATGCGCGTATTAGAAGTTTTGTGTGTGTGTCTATATATATATATATATATATGTCATACATATTTTAAAAAGAATCAAAAGGGGGAAAGCCTATTCAACCATCAGCAAAGCAAAGCAAATCACTTCACCTTCTGACTTGGAAGTGGCAAACTCTTTTTTAAAGTCCTTATAACTGGTACCAAAACGAAAAAAGACCCCTAAAATGTACATATGTTTTGAGATCTGAAGTGACTGCAACTTGAACTTTAGTCCAAGGCCGGCAGGCATGTTTATAAGCTTGTTCCGCTCGGATCCAAATGAGGGGGCTAAGAGATATATATATGTACCTGGTTGCGACGGCAAAAACCACACCTGAAGCCAGGTCTCGGAGAACCCAATCTCGTCGTATTCCATTTCTTCCTGAGGCTGCAATCCATGTCTCAATTTCTATTACTTCGCCCCTGAGAAATTATCCATCTGAGTCAGGATTTTCACTATCAGAAAGTCAATGTTCACAAACTTTCATCCGGATAATAATGCATTTAGAACCGTTCAATGCACGTGGATTCCTCATTATAATAAGGGTGCCCGTTCACCGGACAATTAATCTAATCTATATCTTGAGTTTGTGTAAGTAGATTTGATACTTCACTACTTGTTTCTTATAGGGCATTGAATCTGTAGGGGGATGAAAACAATTGGTACTTCGAATCAACTGGATCGCAACGGCTTATTCGTGCCTCTTCACCGGAACCCTAGCTCGACGTCTGAACCCTAATCTGCAAAATAGACAGGGGGTGAGTGCACCTTTGCCTCTCGTGGCAAAGGCCCTCCGATGCTTTTGTTAGTATCACGTACTAGAAAACTCAGCCCTAATTATCAGTAGGAAAGCAATAGTAATGCAATATTGCGTACCTTTCACCTCTAGGTTTTCCTCATATTTATAGATTTATGGATGCTTGCTGTCCAAGCATCCTTATTGCCATAGGATTCCTAACTCGTATAGGAAAACCAGGATATCAAGGAGTCTCGTTTCCTTTATCAGTTTATGGAAAAGAGTCCTTTTAGGATTCTTTTCCATTAAGAGCCGAACATCCCATACTTGTTGGGTATCTTTCTCAGATCCTATATTCTTGGGATCTTTATCCCTATATGGGACATGACTATTCTGGAATCTTCCAGAGTATTCCCTCTGCTCCTACTCTCGATTGGAGCTCTACCTTTGTTCGGCCGTCTCATGGCCGAACAGACGGCTTGGACCAACTACCTCATATGTAACTGGTCCTTGAGCCCGTACAACCTTTCTGGACCATTGACTTCTCATGTCACTGGTCCATATTGCCGAACACTTGTTTAACATGATGACTGTCCTGTCTATATTCAAACTATGGTCCCACGTACCATTTATTTGGATATTGATTGCATTGCTTTCAACCCGTGATCACTCGTATCACGTGCTAGGTTCTTTACATCATCTGTTCGGCCGTATCATAACCGAACAGTCTATTTATAGCCATGACTTCTCATATCACTGTTCACCGAACTGCTCGGCGATAAGTCTGGTCGTATTTACCACGTGTTCCTAAACATCACGTGTTTGGCAACTAAATGTATCTGCTCGGGAATACCTCCCTACAATTGCTCCCCAGCTTCATGTATTTACCACTGTTCGGGGGTAATATATGACGCTTAGAAACAGAATTCTATCAAGACCAAACTCTTTTGATCCCGTGCAGTCATAATTTCAATACTTCATTGATGCCTTTTGGCGCCTATGTCATTATACCATTTCGGGGTAAACGACTCCACGTGGCACGTTTTCGTATGCCTAGCATTAACTTCGAACTGACGTTCTATGAAACGGCGTCAGAACGGTTTCTGCTTTCCGTTACTTTTTCCTGTAACGGTGTGAGAGGAGACGTTTCGTCTCCGTCTCTTACCCTTAAACCCCTGAAAGGGCTCTCTTTGGTTTTTCATCCAAAACATTCAAACTTCCAGTTTTTCTTTTTAAAGCTTTCCGCCATTGCCGCCGCCTGCAAACTCGATTGCACTCCAGGGAATCGTCACAATATTCTCGTAAGATTCTTGCTCTCATTCCCCTTCTTCTTCTTAGGTTTCTATCTGAGATCTCATTCTCAGATTTGGTGGGTCATTTCTTAGGGTTTCAATTCGTACCCATTTCCATCTTTTCTTCTTTTCTGAATATACTCATGGCGGACGACAACCCTCCTAGACCCAGTAAGTTTAGGAAACTTTGTGATACCCCTGCTGCCATGGCGGCATTTAGAGAGAAATACAATATCCCTGAAAACGTAGGGCTTGAACTCGCTCCATTAGGAGCGGATAGGGATGCTGGATCGTGGGATAGAATGTGTATCCCAATCGTGTCCATTGTCGAAGGCGGGGTCCGTTTCCCCCTTCATCCACTCCTCCGCCAGATTTTAAGCTGGTACCGTCTTACACCCATGCAAGTTTCTACGAACGTTTTTAGACTGATAATGGGGACTATAGCCCTAAATGGGATTCTAGAAACCAATTTAGGAATCTGGGACATCCAGTGGTGGTATAGTATAGTACTAAACCCTGAGTACAATACTTACTACTTCAAAGTTAGGAGGGCAGAGAAGCGCTTCGTGCTCAATCTGCCAGATTCTGCTCGTGACCATGAGATCGACTTCCTCTATGTAACTGGTGCATTCGAGCCTTTAGGGGAAGATGGCCAAGTGCTGGGGCTCCATTGCCCCCACATATGGGGCTATCCACGTATGCTCTTGATTTTCCTCTTTTACAATTCTTCATTTACTGCTTTCTCGTAGCTTTTCGCATGGACTAAATTTGGTTTTTCAATTTGAATTTTGCAGCTGAAAACGTTAATCATCGTCCCAGACGTATACCAAGCAACATCCGAACAGAGGACATTAACAAAGTTCTGAAATATAAAGGCGTGCCTGGTACCCGAACAGCTGGTCGGGGTCGTGACGCTGACGTACTTCTGGGATACGATCCTGCATACAGAGGTGTCATCGACAGGAGGCTCGCTCATCCTAGCACCAGCGCTGCCTCTACATCGACTGCTCCTCAGCTTAGGAGCACAAGAGCTAACGCAGGAGTAACTGTAGCTGGTCAATTGGGTGAAATCCCTATTTCCGAAGGTGTTCCATTACCTCGAGTTAGAGTTCGAAGATCCAGACAGGTCATTCCTCTTCAACCCGGACAGCCAGTACTGAATCTTGACACCAGTCAATCATCCTCTTCAGGTTATTCTCAATTTTCTCCTAACTCAAGCACCATGACACGTCAGCCTTTAAACCTCAGCTCCCTCCTCACCGTCTCTTCTCGGGGACGGGGATCTGGTCGGGTAGCTTCCACAGGGAACGCCCCCCCTGCACCCCGTCGCAACAGAGGAGGTTCGAACCGCTCCACTTCATCTCGTGAAGTGGAGACTACCATAGAGGCCAGTGATGCTCACAGAGACAAACGGCCTAGATCAGAAGACCCTACTGGTACTGCGTCTCAAGCAGATACCGAAGCACATCACCCCGTTTCACCAACTACCCAAGTACTTCCTCAAACATGGACTCCTCTATTCACTAGAGGAGACCGTCCCGTTCACGTCGGGGACAGTGCTAGTTCGTCTGAAACAGCACTTGCTCTGGCCCAAGGATTGTTACTCCCTGTTGACTTACAGAAAGAGTCTTCGTCTCCCCCTGATCGGCTTGTATCCACTGGTCTCGTCAGTGGAATCAAGGTAATAGAAACTTCTCTTCTTTAAAGCTTCATCTTTATAAGTTTTAAGAAAAAAGTTACTCACGTTCTGGTATTTGCTATAGTTTATCCAAAAAATGGTCGTACTGGGCCAAAAATTCCAGGAAGCTGAAGCCGAGAGGATCAGGCTTTTAAATGACAACACCAGGTTGATCCGAACAGTCACGAGATTAGAGAGAGAGAGAGATAAAGCTAAAACTGATTTGTCTGAGACAAAGGGCAAGCTTGTGACCACGGAGGAGAGTCTGCATCAAGTTTTGGCCGAGATGGACAGTACCAAAAAGGCATCCTTTGAAGATGGTTATCAGAAGGGCTTCGACGCCACAACATCAAGTTACGTCGAGCAGATGCCTGATATTCAAGATCAAATCTGGGTTGCCTGCTGGGAGGCGTGCCTTACAAAGGCAGGAGTTGCTGAGGACTCTCCCCTATGGGTTGAGAATGATCTACCAAGTCGCCAAGTTGCAGCTCAAGCAGATGATGTTGATCAACAGATTGACAATTTTGCAGATGTTGATGAAGAAATACAAGTTGAATCACAAAATGACGTGCAACCATCTGTTCAGGAAATGACCACTGAGATAGTTATCCCAGAGGTACAAACTGCTGCTGCTGTTGCTGAGGCTGCCGTCCCTCCTGAGGTTCAGAACCTAGATTAAGATAAATCATCCGGCTGGTCTTGCATGACCATAGCTTTCTTTACCCTGCGTGGTACCAGTACTATCAATACTTTATTTTAAAACAGGTATTCGGCCCTTCGTGGCATAACTTTTTTTTTGCTCGGCTTCCATGTTTGCTGCATCTGTTCGTATGCAATTGCAATCTAAATATTTCGTACTGTTTAAGCATCGTTTATGTGCATAAGTATTCGTACTTTAAGCAAATCCTACAAACATGATTATTGTGTACTGAGTCTAAGTTTCACGTACTTAAAAACATTTGTTTCCCAGTGTCTCGTACTGTTTTAAGTTCAGTACTTTACAAGTGTATTCATACTTGTTAAGTATCACGTACTCACACAAAATTGCCTAAGTATCACGTATTTAGAACATCACACAAGTGTTTCGTACTTGTGTTTAAGTTTCGCGTACTTAACGTTTTGAAAATCTTACAAGTGTTTCATACTTGAAAATTTTACAAGTATACTTGTGTTTCAGTTTCACGTACTGAACTAAATGTGGCTTACATTTAAGTCAAGCCAATATAGGTTCTCAAGTATCACGTACTTAAAACACCATATAAGTATCTCGTACTTTGAACGTCCATACAAGTATTTCGTACTTGTATTTGTTAAAAGAAAACACACAAGTATTTTCATACTTGCTAAGTATCATGTACTTTAAGAAAATACATACAAGTGTGTTCATACTTGCATTCAAATGTATACCCAGGTTTCACATACTTGGGATTCTATACAAGTGTTTTGTACTTTAAGTGCCACGTACTTAAAAATGTATAAAACTTTTAAGTTTCACATACTCAAAAGGTATACCCTGCTCCCCAATACGAATAAGGAGAACCAAACTCGTAGTTCGTATTTAAATACCACAACAGTTATTCGAAAGAAGTGATTTTATTCATAATCTTCCCAGTTGGCCCCCAGCTTGCCTTCATTGGCAACCTTGGTGTTGCCGAGCACTTTTCGTAGCACAAGGTCCCCAACACCAAATTCTCTAGGATGAACATGTTTGTTGTAGCTTTTCATCAGCTGTTCTTGGTATGAAGCAAGATGTACCAAGGCCTTTTCTCTCTTCTCCTCGGCAAGATCAAGCTCGATTTCAAGGGCCCTGTCATTGCCTCCACTTTCAACCAAAGCTGTCCTGTTGGTCGGCAGACCCACTTCCAGAGGTATGACAGCCTCTGTTCCAAATGCCAACGAATAGGGGGTCTCTCCCGTAGACCTCCTAGGCGTTGTTCGGTGAGCCCACAAAACTAATGGTAACTCATCAGGCCATTTTCCCTTTGCTTTGTCCAGCCTCTTCTTTATCCCATCTAGGATAGTTTTATTAGACGCCTCTGCTTGCCCATTACTCTGAGGGTAGGCTGGGGTGGAATAAAAATTTCTTATTCCATATTGGGCACAAAAAGCCTTGAATTTCTTCTGGAATTGGGATCCATTGTCTGTAATCAATGAATAAGGGACCCCAAAACGAGTGATGATGTTTTTCCACACGAACCTTTCTATCATAGGCTCAGTGATTTTGGCCAGTGGTTCTGCCTCAATCCACTTTGTAAAATAGTCAGTTGTAACAAGCAGGAATTTTCGATTCCCAGTTGCTTTGTGCAATGGACCCACGATATCCATCCCCCATTGAGCAAAAGGCCAGGGACTTGTTAATGGCACCAGATCTTCGGCGGGTGTTCGAATCATTGGTGAGAACTTTTGACACTTCTCACAAATCTTTACATACACCTTTGCATCTTCTTGCATGTGTGGCCACCAGTAGCTTTGAGTAATTGCTCGGTGGGCAATAGATCTGCCTCCAGCATGGCTCCCACATGTTCCCTCGTGGATTTCATGAAGGAACTTCTGTACCATCTCAGGATGTACGCATAGCAAATAGGGACCCGTAAAGGATTTCCTATACAACTTACCCTCTGGGGACAGCCAAAACCTAGCAGATTTGACTCTTATCTTGTGAGCCTCCTTTTTATCAGAAGGGAGTATCTCGTCTCGTAAGAACTCCATTATTGGGTCCATCCAACTTGGTCCTTGGTTCACGTCCAAGACCAAGTCTACACTTCTCCCAATGCTCGGCTCATTGAGGTATTCTACTGCCACCCTTCTTTTAAACTCTGTTGGTACTGCTGCAGCCAACCAAGCTAAAGAATCTGCATGAGCATTCTGTCCAGAACTTATTTGCTCAATATATACCCTCTCGAAGGTATCAAGCAAGTCTTTTGCTGCCTGCACGTAGGCTACCATCTTTTCATTCCGAGTCTCGTACTCGCCGGACAGTTGATTCACAACAAGCTGGGAATCACAATACACCCTGACCCGTTCTGCTTTAAGGGTCTTTGCACTTCTCAATCCAGCCAAGAGTGCTTCATATTCAGCCACATTATTCGATGCACTGAATCCAAGCCGAATAGAGAGTTCAATCAGAACTCCTTGAGGAGGAAAGAGGACAACTCCAATTCCAGAACCAGTATTACACGCTGATCCATCAACGAATAACTTCCATTCTTTGGGATCCTGTTCGGCTACGGGTTGATCCTTCAAGGATGATGTCTTAGCTGCCTGTTCCTTTCTCGTAGGAGGCAAAGGAGCAACAGTGGGGGAAAACTCTGCCACAAAATCAGCCAATACCTGGCCTTTAATTGCTGTACGTGGCTGATACTCGAGATCATACTGACTTAACTCTACGGACCATGTCGAGATCCGTCCCGAGAAATCTGCCTTTCGAAGCAGTGATTTTAATGGATACTCAGTATAAACCACAACCTTATGGCTTTGGAAGTAGTGTGGCAATTTCCTGGTTGCTGTCCTAAGTGCCAAGACAAGTTTTTCTAAGGGCAGATATCTCGTCTCTGCATTCAACAACGTCTTGCTAACATAATAGATGGGGATTTGTTCGATCCCCAAGTCCCTCAACAAGACTGCACTCACTGCATGCTCGGAAACAGCTAAGTACAAAATTAAAGACTCACCTGGCCGTGGAGTTGACAACAGTGGGGGCTCAGCCAGGTACTTCTTCAGGTCCTGGAAAGCTTGCTCACATTCTGCTCCCCATTCAAATCCCTCCCTCTCTTTCAGTAGCTGAAAAAAGGGTCTGCATTTATCACTTGACCTGCTGATGAATCTGTTTAGTGCTGCTGCCATCCCAGTCAGCCTTTGGACTTCCTTGGTAGTTTTGGGACTCTGTAATCTCTGCAAAGCATCAATCTGATCGGGATTTGCCTCTATCCCTCTCAAAGTTACCAAATGGCCCAGGAATTTTCCTGAACCAACTCCAAACGCACACTTCGAGGCGTTGAGTTTTAATTTATATTTCCTCAGGATTTCAAACACTTCCTTCAGATCAGAAATATGCCCTCCCTTTTCTCGACTCTTTACCACCATATCATCTATGTAAACTTCCAAAGTCTTCCCGATGAGCTTCTTGAACATAATGGTTGCAAGTCTTTGGTATGTAGCCCCAGCATTCCTCAGTCCAAAGGGCATAACACTGTAACAGTATAACCCTCGTGGTGTGATGAACGAAGTCTTCTCTTGATCAGGTTCAAACATAGCAATCTGATGATATCCTCGATATGCATCGAGAAAACTCATTCGCTCGTAACCAGAGGTTGCATCAACCAATTGGTCGATCCTAGGCAAAGGAAAACTGTCCTTAGGACATGCTTTGTTCAGATCTGTGAAGTCCACACAGACACGCCACTTCCCATTCTTCTTCTTTACCACAACAGTGTTGGATAACCACTCTGGGTAATAGACCTCACGTATTGCCTTGGCCTCCAATAAACGATCGACCTCTTCGATCACAGCATCTACATGCTGTACGGCAGCCCTTCGTTTCTTCTGAATGATCGGCTTATGCAGAGGATCAATGTTTAAATGGTGACAGATCACATCTGCATCCACCCCAGGCATTTCCTCAGGTACCCATGCAAAAACATCAATATATTCTTTCAGAAATCTTATCGACTCAGCCTTTTCGTTTGCTGGTAATGATTCCCCAATCAAAAAATACCTTTCAGGATCAATTTCGTTGATCTGAATCTTCTCCAGACCCTCAACCACTTTTTCAGCCGGGCTCCTTCCAACATCCTCGATGGTTGGTTGGTCTGGTACTTCCAATGTGTGAACATGGTGGACCTTCGGGGCTGTTTTAATGATGGAAATCAAGCATTGCTGTGCCACCTTCTGGTTTCCTTTAAGGATTTCAATCCCATTTGAACCTGGGAATTTTACCATCTGGTGATAAGTCGAGGAGACTGCTCTCATTTTGTGCAACCACGTCCTCCCTATAATCGCGTTGTAGGAAGATGGGACATCAACCACCAAAAAGTCCGTTCTCAACACCACAGATCCAGCCCGAACAGGTAAAGTCACCTTTCCTAGGGGCCAGACTGCTCCTGCACCGAACCCAATTAGAGGTGTTGTTGATTGTTCTAAGTCTGATTGGGCCAGGCCCAGCTTCTTGAATGCATCATAGTACAACACCTCTGTACAGCTCCCCGAGTCTACTAGAATTCTTTCGATGTCGTATTCCCCAACTCGTAGGGTTACGTCCAATGCATCATTGTGGGGTATTTGGACCTCCGCCAAATCATCGTCACTGAATGCCATGCTCTCGTTGCATGCATTAGTCTCTCGCCCTCTCTTGTTTCCCAACCGCATCACGTGCTGATCATGCTTGACCTGTCTTTGCAACAGCCTCACCTCACTCCTTGTATAAGGTGCAGCCAACCCATGTATCATATGGATCACGCCTTTAGGGTGTTGCTCGTAACCCAGTTCCATGACCTTCCCTTTCTCTTTAGGGTCCTCCTGGATAAACTCCTTGAGATAGCCTCGAGAGACCAAATCATCAAGGTGCCTCTTGTATACCTCACAATCCTCGGTCATATGGCCCCAATCCTTGTGATAACTGCAGTGCTGATTCGTAGCACGTTTTGCATCTTTATCTCCACCTAGACTTGGGGGCCATTTAAAATATGGCTGATTCTTTATTCGATAAAGAATCCTGTATATTGGCTCCTTCCAAACCGTAGTGATAGAGAAGAAGGACTTGGGGTCAGGAGCTTGCTTGTCTTTGTATGGCTCTTTCTTAGCCTGTCCGTACTCCCTTCTGTCTTTGTAAGACTTGGGTTCAGGCTTATCCACCTTTTTGGCAGGTGTCTTCTGCTGTTCGGCAACCGTCCTGCCATCCTCACGGAGTATGTCATCCTCCATTCTGGCGTGTTGCTCTATCCGTTCCATCAATTTAGCCAAGGTGGCTACTGGATGTTTATTCAATGAACGGCGCAGCTCCCCCCGAACAGGCAAACCAGTTTTGAACGTAGCAATTGCATACTCTTCACTGCAACTTTCAATCTCGTTGAAAGTTTCCCAGTACTTCTTTGCATAATCCCTGATCTGCTCGTTCTCCTCTTGCTTCATGGTGGAAAGACTTTCAAAAGTCTTTGGGGCCTTTCTGCTCGTTAAGAACCGAGCAGTGAATTCCTCTGCCAACTGCCTCCATCCTCGTATGGATCGTGGGGCCAACTTATGAAACCAGGATAAAGCCACCTTGCCAAGACTGGAGGGAAACATCTTGCACAAGATGGAATCATCCCCCTCATGCATAAATATGGCCTGTTGGTAATGTTGTATGTGAGCTACGGGATCCGTATTTGTCTCGTAAAGTACGAATGCTCCGTGCTTCACTCTGCTCGGCAACCTTGCTTCTTGTAGCCTCTTCGTAAAGGGAGAGGCTGCAATATTACTCAGGGCCTTGCGTGCTGCTTCTCGTGCAGTCGCTGTCCCATCCTCTTGCTCCTTTGACTTGTGGGCCGAAGTCTTGACCCAATCAGCATCAGGTCTCTCATACCTGTCTCGATGATGCTTTCTCGTGTCCTCTTCCTCGGGGGTAGAACTCCGGTCTTTGCTCCTCCTTTTTCGTGAAGAAGTCTTTCTCTCTGGTGTTCGGCTTCTACTTCTTCTTCCCCTTTTTCGTGGAGAAGCCTTATGACGCCCTATAACAGGACTTCTACTCCCCCTTCTGCGTGAATGAGTCTGTTCATGAATCACCAGGGCCCGTCCGTCCCTTTGGGAATTCCGTCGAGAGAGTCCAGAATCCTCGGGGTGCTCTCGTACCTTCTGCAACTCTCGTATCTCGTACTCTCGTTTTCTTATTAAACGAGCATATTCCTCGATTTCTCTTCTTTTTTTATCAAGGACGTCATCATCGTTGTGTATACTCTTTGAACGAGTATCTGACTCCTCTCGTCGATGAGACTTGCTCCTTCTTGTGGAACCAGTAGCAGTTTTGTCTCCTTTTTCTTTGGAGTTTTCTCTGTCATGTCTACCAGTGGGCTTTCTCGGAGCACCTGGTGGAGATTTATCTCTTCCTCCACCCAACTGGTCCTTTGGACTAAACGGTGTGACTGGATTTTCTTCCGTCATGATTACTTTCTTCAAAAAAATCTGTTCGTTTCCCACAGACGGCGCCAATTGTAGGGGGATGAAAACAATTGGTACTTCGAATCAACTGGATCGCAACGGCTTATTCGTGCCTCTTCACCGGAACCCTAGCTCGACGTCTGAACCCTAATCTGCAAAATAGACAGGGGGTGAGTGCACCTTTGCCTCTCGTGGCAAAGGCCCTCCGATGCTTTTGTTAGTATCACGTACTAGAAAACTCAGCCCTAATTATCAGTAGGAAAGCAATAGTAATGCAATATTGCGTACCTTTCACCTCTAGGTTTTCCTCATATTTATAGATTTATGGATGCTTGCTGTCCAAGCATCCTTATTGCCATAGGATTCCTAACTCGTATAGGAAAACCAGGATATCAAGGAGTCTCGTTTCCTTTATCAGTTTATGGAAAAGAGTCCTTTTAGGATTCTTTTCCATTAAGAGCCGAACATCCCATACTTGTTGGGTATCTTTCTCAGATCCTATATTCTTGGGATCTTTATCCCTATATGGGACATGACTATTCTGGAATCTTCCAGAGTATTCCCTCTGCTCCTACTCTCGATTGGAGCTCTACCTTTGTTCGGCCGTCTCATGGCCGAACAGACGGCTTGGACCAACTACCTCATATGTAACTGGTCCTTGAGCCCGTACAACCTTTCTGGACCATTGACTTCTCATGTCACTGGTCCATATTGCCGAACACTTGTTTAACATGATGACTGTCCTGTCTATATTCAAACTATGGTCCCACGTACCATTTATTTGGATATTGATTGCATTGCTTTCAACCCGTGATCACTCGTATCACGTGCTAGGTTCTTTACATCATCTGTTCGGCCGTATCATAACCGAACAGTCTATTTATAGCCATGACTTCTCATATCACTGTTCACCGAACTGCTCGGCGATAAGTCTGGTCGTATTTACCACGTGTTCCTAAACATCACGTGTTTGGCAACTAAATGTATCTGCTCGGGAATACCTCCCTACAATTGCTCCCCAGCTTCATGTATTTACCACTGTTCGGGGGTAATATATGACGCTTAGAAACAGAATTCTATCAAGACCAAACTCTTTTGATCCCGTGCAGTCATAATTTCAATACTTCATTGATGCCTTTTGGCGCCTATGTCATTATACCATTTCGGGGTAAACGACTCCACGTGGCACGTTTTCGTATGCCTAGCATTAACTTCGAACTGACGTTCTATGAAACGGCGTCAGAACGGTTTCTGCTTTCCGTTACTTTTTCCTGTAACGGTGTGAGAGGAGACGTTTCGTCTCCGTCTCTTACCCTTAAACCCCTGAAAGGGCTCTCTTTGGTTTTTCATCCAAAACATTCAAACTTCCAGTTTTTCTTTTTAAAGCTTTCCGCCATTGCCGCCGCCTGCAAACTCGATTGCACTCCAGGGAATCGTCACAATATTCTCGTAAGATTCTTGCTCTCATTCCCCTTCTTCTTCTTAGGTTTCTATCTGAGATCTCATTCTCAGATTTGGTGGGTCATTTCTTAGGGTTTCAATTCGTACCCATTTCCATCTTTTCTTCTTTTCTGAATATACTCATGGCGGACGACAACCCTCCTAGACCCAGTAAGTTTAGGAAACTTTGTGATACCCCTGCTGCCATGGCGGCATTTAGAGAGAAATACAATATCCCTGAAAACGTAGGGCTTGAACTCGCTCCATTAGGAGCGGATAGGGATGCTGGATCGTGGGATAGAATGTGTATCCCAATCGTGTCCATTGTCGAAGGCGGGGTCCGTTTCCCCCTTCATCCACTCCTCCGCCAGATTTTAAGCTGGTACCGTCTTACACCCATGCAAGTTTCTACGAACGTTTTTAGACTGATAATGGGGACTATAGCCCTAAATGGGATTCTAGAAACCAATTTAGGAATCTGGGACATCCAGTGGTGGTATAGTATAGTACTAAACCCTGAGTACAATACTTACTACTTCAAAGTTAGGAGGGCAGAGAAGCGCTTCGTGCTCAATCTGCCAGATTCTGCTCGTGACCATGAGATCGACTTCCTCTATGTAACTGGTGCATTCGAGCCTTTAGGGGAAGATGGCCAAGTGCTGGGGCTCCATTGCCCCCACATATGGGGCTATCCACGTATGCTCTTGATTTTCCTCTTTTACAATTCTTCATTTACTGCTTTCTCGTAGCTTTTCGCATGGACTAAATTTGGTTTTTCAATTTGAATTTTGCAGCTGAAAACGTTAATCATCGTCCCAGACGTATACCAAGCAACATCCGAACAGAGGACATTAACAAAGTTCTGAAATATAAAGGCGTGCCTGGTACCCGAACAGCTGGTCGGGGTCGTGACGCTGACGTACTTCTGGGATACGATCCTGCATACAGAGGTGTCATCGACAGGAGGCTCGCTCATCCTAGCACCAGCGCTGCCTCTACATCGACTGCTCCTCAGCTTAGGAGCACAAGAGCTAACGCAGGAGTAACTGTAGCTGGTCAATTGGGTGAAATCCCTATTTCCGAAGGTGTTCCATTACCTCGAGTTAGAGTTCGAAGATCCAGACAGGTCATTCCTCTTCAACCCGGACAGCCAGTACTGAATCTTGACACCAGTCAATCATCCTCTTCAGGTTATTCTCAATTTTCTCCTAACTCAAGCACCATGACACGTCAGCCTTTAAACCTCAGCTCCCTCCTCACCGTCTCTTCTCGGGGACGGGGATCTGGTCGGGTAGCTTCCACAGGGAACGCCCCCCCTGCACCCCGTCGCAACAGAGGAGGTTCGAACCGCTCCACTTCATCTCGTGAAGTGGAGACTACCATAGAGGCCAGTGATGCTCACAGAGACAAACGGCCTAGATCAGAAGACCCTACTGGTACTGCGTCTCAAGCAGATACCGAAGCACATCACCCCGTTTCACCAACTACCCAAGTACTTCCTCAAACATGGACTCCTCTATTCACTAGAGGAGACCGTCCCGTTCACGTCGGGGACAGTGCTAGTTCGTCTGAAACAGCACTTGCTCTGGCCCAAGGATTGTTACTCCCTGTTGACTTACAGAAAGAGTCTTCGTCTCCCCCTGATCGGCTTGTATCCACTGGTCTCGTCAGTGGAATCAAGGTAATAGAAACTTCTCTTCTTTAAAGCTTCATCTTTATAAGTTTTAAGAAAAAAGTTACTCACGTTCTGGTATTTGCTATAGTTTATCCAAAAAATGGTCGTACTGGGCCAAAAATTCCAGGAAGCTGAAGCCGAGAGGATCAGGCTTTTAAATGACAACACCAGGTTGATCCGAACAGTCACGAGATTAGAGAGAGAGAGAGATAAAGCTAAAACTGATTTGTCTGAGACAAAGGGCAAGCTTGTGACCACGGAGGAGAGTCTGCATCAAGTTTTGGCCGAGATGGACAGTACCAAAAAGGCATCCTTTGAAGATGGTTATCAGAAGGGCTTCGACGCCACAACATCAAGTTACGTCGAGCAGATGCCTGATATTCAAGATCAAATCTGGGTTGCCTGCTGGGAGGCGTGCCTTACAAAGGCAGGAGTTGCTGAGGACTCTCCCCTATGGGTTGAGAATGATCTACCAAGTCGCCAAGTTGCAGCTCAAGCAGATGATGTTGATCAACAGATTGACAATTTTGCAGATGTTGATGAAGAAATACAAGTTGAATCACAAAATGACGTGCAACCATCTGTTCAGGAAATGACCACTGAGATAGTTATCCCAGAGGTACAAACTGCTGCTGCTGTTGCTGAGGCTGCCGTCCCTCCTGAGGTTCAGAACCTAGATTAAGATAAATCATCCGGCTGGTCTTGCATGACCATAGCTTTCTTTACCCTGCGTGGTACCAGTACTATCAATACTTTATTTTAAAACAGGTATTCGGCCCTTCGTGGCATAACTTTTTTTTTGCTCGGCTTCCATGTTTGCTGCATCTGTTCGTATGCAATTGCAATCTAAATATTTCGTACTGTTTAAGCATCGTTTATGTGCATAAGTATTCGTACTTTAAGCAAATCCTACAAACATGATTATTGTGTACTGAGTCTAAGTTTCACGTACTTAAAAACATTTGTTTCCCAGTGTCTCGTACTGTTTTAAGTTCAGTACTTTACAAGTGTATTCATACTTGTTAAGTATCACGTACTCACACAAAATTGCCTAAGTATCACGTATTTAGAACATCACACAAGTGTTTCGTACTTGTGTTTAAGTTTCGCGTACTTAACGTTTTGAAAATCTTACAAGTGTTTCATACTTGAAAATTTTACAAGTATACTTGTGTTTCAGTTTCACGTACTGAACTAAATGTGGCTTACATTTAAGTCAAGCCAATATAGGTTCTCAAGTATCACGTACTTAAAACACCATATAAGTATCTCGTACTTTGAACGTCCATACAAGTATTTCGTACTTGTATTTGTTAAAAGAAAACACACAAGTATTTTCATACTTGCTAAGTATCATGTACTTTAAGAAAATACATACAAGTGTGTTCATACTTGCATTCAAATGTATACCCAGGTTTCACATACTTGGGATTCTATACAAGTGTTTCGTACTTTAAGTGCCACGTACTTAAAAATGTATAAAACTTTTAAGTTTCACATACTCAAAAGGTATACCCTGCTCCCCAATACGAATAAGGAGAACCAAACTCGTAGTTCGTATTTAAATACCACAACAGTTATTCGAAAGAAGTGATTTTATTCATAATCTTCCCAGTTGGCCCCCAGCTTGCCTTCATTGGCAACCTTGGTGTTGCCGAGCACTTTTCGTAGCACAAGGTCCCCAACACCAAATTCTCTAGGATGAACATGTTTGTTGTAGCTTTTCATCAGCTGTTCTTGGTATGAAGCAAGATGTACCAAGGCCTTTTCTCTCTTCTCCTCGGCAAGATCAAGCTCGATTTCAAGGGCCCTGTCATTGCCTCCACTTTCAACCAAAGCTGTCCTGTTGGTCGGCAGACCCACTTCCAGAGGTATGACAGCCTCTGTTCCAAATGCCAACGAATAGGGGGTCTCTCCCGTAGACCTCCTAGGCGTTGTTCGGTGAGCCCACAAAACTAATGGTAACTCATCAGGCCATTTTCCCTTTGCTTTGTCCAGCCTCTTCTTTATCCCATCTAGGATAGTTTTATTAGACGCCTCTGCTTGCCCATTACTCTGAGGGTAGGCTGGGGTGGAATAAAAATTTCTTATTCCATATTGGGCACAAAAAGCCTTGAATTTCTTCTGGAATTGGGATCCATTGTCTGTAATCAATGAATAAGGGACCCCAAAACGAGTGATGATGTTTTTCCACACGAACCTTTCTATCATAGGCTCAGTGATTTTGGCCAGTGGTTCTGCCTCAATCCACTTTGTAAAATAGTCAGTTGTAACAAGCAGGAATTTTCGATTCCCAGTTGCTTTGTGCAATGGACCCACGATATCCATCCCCCATTGAGCAAAAGGCCAGGGACTTGTTAATGGCACCAGATCTTCGGCGGGTGTTCGAATCATTGGTGAGAACTTTTGACACTTCTCACAAATCTTTACATACACCTTTGCATCTTCTTGCATGTGTGGCCACCAGTAGCTTTGAGTAATTGCTCGGTGGGCAATAGATCTGCCTCCAGCATGGCTCCCACATGTTCCCTCGTGGATTTCATGAAGGAACTTCTGTACCATCTCAGGATGTACGCATAGCAAATAGGGACCCGTAAAGGATTTCCTATACAACTTACCCTCTGGGGACAGCCAAAACCTAGCAGATTTGACTCTTATCTTGTGAGCCTCCTTTTTATCAGAAGGGAGTATCTCGTCTCGTAAGAACTCCATTATTGGGTCCATCCAACTTGGTCCTTGGTTCACGTCCAAGACCAAGTCTACACTTCTCCCAATGCTCGGCTCATTGAGGTATTCTACTGCCACCCTTCTTTTAAACTCTGTTGGTACTGCTGCAGCCAACCAAGCTAAAGAATCTGCATGAGCATTCTGTCCAGAACTTATTTGCTCAATATATACCCTCTCGAAGGTATCAAGCAAGTCTTTTGCTGCCTGCACGTAGGCTACCATCTTTTCATTCCGAGTCTCGTACTCGCCGGACAGTTGATTCACAACAAGCTGGGAATCACAATACACCCTGACCCGTTCTGCTTTAAGGGTCTTTGCACTTCTCAATCCAGCCAAGAGTGCTTCATATTCAGCCACATTATTCGATGCACTGAATCCAAGCCGAATAGAGAGTTCAATCAGAACTCCTTGAGGAGGAAAGAGGACAACTCCAATTCCAGAACCAGTATTACACGCTGATCCATCAACGAATAACTTCCATTCTTTGGGATCCTGTTCGGCTACGGGTTGATCCTTCAAGGATGATGTCTTAGCTGCCTGTTCCTTTCTCGTAGGAGGCAAAGGAGCAACAGTGGGGGAAAACTCTGCCACAAAATCAGCCAATACCTGGCCTTTAATTGCTGTACGTGGCTGATACTCGAGATCATACTGACTTAACTCTACGGACCATGTCGAGATCCGTCCCGAGAAATCTGCCTTTCGAAGCAGTGATTTTAATGGATACTCAGTATAAACCACAACCTTATGGCTTTGGAAGTAGTGTGGCAATTTCCTGGTTGCTGTCCTAAGTGCCAAGACAAGTTTTTCTAAGGGCAGATATCTCGTCTCTGCATTCAACAACGTCTTGCTAACATAATAGATGGGGATTTGTTCGATCCCCAAGTCCCTCAACAAGACTGCACTCACTGCATGCTCGGAAACAGCTAAGTACAAAATTAAAGACTCACCTGGCCGTGGAGTTGACAACAGTGGGGGCTCAGCCAGGTACTTCTTCAGGTCCTGGAAAGCTTGCTCACATTCTGCTCCCCATTCAAATCCCTCCCTCTCTTTCAGTAGCTGAAAAAAGGGTCTGCATTTATCACTTGACCTGCTGATGAATCTGTTTAGTGCTGCTGCCATCCCAGTCAGCCTTTGGACTTCCTTGGTAGTTTTGGGACTCTGTAATCTCTGCAAAGCATCAATCTGATCGGGATTTGCCTCTATCCCTCTCAAAGTTACCAAATGGCCCAGGAATTTTCCTGAACCAACTCCAAACGCACACTTCGAGGCGTTGAGTTTTAATTTATATTTCCTCAGGATTTCAAACACTTCCTTCAGATCAGAAATATGCCCTCCCTTTTCTCGACTCTTTACCACCATATCATCTATGTAAACTTCCAAAGTCTTCCCGATGAGCTTCTTGAACATAATGGTTGCAAGTCTTTGGTATGTAGCCCCAGCATTCCTCAGTCCAAAGGGCATAACACTGTAACAGTATAACCCTCGTGGTGTGATGAACGAAGTCTTCTCTTGATCAGGTTCAAACATAGCAATCTGATGATATCCTCGATATGCATCGAGAAAACTCATTCGCTCGTAACCAGAGGTTGCATCAACCAATTGGTCGATCCTAGGCAAAGGAAAACTGTCCTTAGGACATGCTTTGTTCAGATCTGTGAAGTCCACACAGACACGCCACTTCCCATTCTTCTTCTTTACCACAACAGTGTTGGATAACCACTCTGGGTAATAGACCTCACGTATTGCCTTGGCCTCCAATAAACGATCGACCTCTTCGATCACAGCATCTACATGCTGTACGGCAGCCCTTCGTTTCTTCTGAATGATCGGCTTATGCAGAGGATCAATGTTTAAATGGTGACAGATCACATCTGCATCCACCCCAGGCATTTCCTCAGGTACCCATGCAAAAACATCAATATATTCTTTCAGAAATCTTATCGACTCAGCCTTTTCGTTTGCTGGTAATGATTCCCCAATCAAAAAATACCTTTCAGGATCAATTTCGTTGATCTGAATCTTCTCCAGACCCTCAACCACTTTTTCAGCCGGGCTCCTTCCAACATCCTCGATGGTTGGTTGGTCTGGTACTTCCAATGTGTGAACATGGTGGACCTTCGGGGCTGTTTTAATGATGAAAATCAAGCATTGCTGTGCCACCTTCTGGTTTCCTTTAAGGATTTCAATCCCATTTGAACCTGGGAATTTTACCATCTGGTGATAAGTCGAGGAGACTGCTCTCATTTTGTGCAACCACGTCCTCCCTATAATCGCGTTGTAGGAAGATGGGACATCAACCACCAAAAAGTCCGTTCTCAACACCACAGATCCAGCCCGAACAGGTAAAGTCACCTTTCCTAGGGGCCAGACTGCTCCTGCACCGAACCCAATTAGAGGTGTTGTTGATTGTTCTAAGTCTGATTGGGCCAGGCCCAGCTTCTTGAATGCATCATAGTACAACACCTCTGTACAGCTCCCCGAGTCTACTAGAATTCTTTCGATGTCGTATTCCCCAACTCGTAGGGTTACGTCCAATGCATCATTGTGGGGTATTTGGACCTCCGCCAAATCATCGTCACTGAATGCCATGCTCTCGTTGCATGCATTAGTCTCTCGCCCTCTCTTGTTTCCCAACCGCATCACGTGCTGATCATGCTTGACCTGTCTTTGCAACAGCCTCACCTCACTCCTTGTATAAGGTGCAGCCAACCCATGTATCATATGGATCACGCCTTTAGGGTGTTGCTCGTAACCCAGTTCCATGACCTTCCCTTTCTCTTTAGGGTCCTCCTGGATAAACTCCTTGAGATAGCCTCGAGAGACCAAATCATCAAGGTGCCTCTTGTATACCTCACAATCCTCGGTCATATGGCCCCAATCCTTGTGATAACTGCAGTGCTGATTCGTAGCACGTTTTGCATCTTTATCTCCACCTAGACTTGGGGGCCATTTAAAATATGGCTGATTCTTTATTCGATAAAGAATCCTGTATATTGGCTCCTTCCAAACCGTAGTGATAGAGAAGAAGGACTTGGGGTCAGGAGCTTGCTTGTCTTTGTATGGCTCTTTCTTAGCCTGTCCGTACTCCCTTCTGTCTTTGTAAGACTTGGGTTCAGGCTTATCCACCTTTTTGGCAGGTGTCTTCTGCTGTTCGGCAACCGTCCTGCCATCCTCACGGAGTATGTCATCCTCCATTCTGGCGTGTTGCTCTATCCGTTCCATCAATTTAGCCAAGGTGGCTACTGGATGTTTATTCAATGAACGGCGCAGCTCCCCCCGAACAGGCAAACCAGTTTTGAACGTAGCAATTGCATACTCTTCACTGCAACTTTCAATCTCGTTGAAAGTTTCCCAGTACTTCTTTGCATAATCCCTGATCTGCTCGTTCTCCTCTTGCTTCATGGTGGAAAGACTTTCAAAAGTCTTTGGGGCCTTTCTGCTCGTTAAGAACCGAGCAGTGAATTCCTCTGCCAACTGCCTTCATCCTCGTATGGATCGTGGGGCCAACTTATGAAACCAGGATAAAGCCACCTTGCCAAGACTGGAGGGAAACATCTTGCACAAGATGGAATCATCCCCCTCATGCATAAATATGGCCTGTTGGTAATGTTGTATGTGAGCTACGGGATCCGTATTTGTCTCGTAAAGTACGAATGCTCCGTGCTTCACTCTGCTCGGCAACCTTGCTTCTTGTAGCCTCTTCGTAAAGGGAGAGGCTGCAATATTACTCAGGGCCTTGCGTGCTGCTTCTCGTGCAGTCGCTGTCCCATCCTCTTGCTCCTTTGACTTGTGGGCCGAAGTCTTGACCCAATCAGCATCAGGTCTCTCATACCTGTCTCGATGATGCTTTCTCGTGTCCTCTTCCTCGGGGGTAGAACTCCGGTCTTTGCTCCTCCTTTTTCGTGAAGAAGTCTTTCTCTCTGGTGTTCGGCTTCTACTTCTTCTTCCCCTTTTTCGTGGAGAAGCCTTATGACGCCCTATAACAGGACTTCTACTCCCCCTTCTGCGTGAATGAGTCTGTTCATGAATCACCAGGGCCCGTCCGTCCCTTTGGGAATTCCGTCGAGAGAGTCCAGAATCCTCGGGGTGCTCTCGTACCTTCTGCAACTCTCGTATCTCGTACTCTCGTTTTCTTATTAAACGAGCATATTCCTCGATTTCTCTTCTTTTTTTATCAAGGACGTCATCATCGTTGTGTATACTCTTTGAACGAGTATCTGACTCCTCTCGTCGATGAGACTTGCTCCTTCTTGTGGAACCAGTAGCAGTTTTGTCTCCTTTTTCTTTGGAGTTTTCTCTGTCATGTCTACCAGTGGGCTTTCTCGGAGCACCTGGTGGAGATTTATCTCTTCCTCCACCCAACTGGTCCTTTGGACTAAACGGTGTGACTGGATTTTCTTCCGTCATGATTACTTTCTTCAAAAAAATCTGTTCGTTTCCCACAGACGGCGCCAATTGTAGGGGGATGAAAACAATTGGTACTTCGAATCAACTGGATCGCAACGGCTTATTCGTGCCTCTTCACCGGAACCCTAGCTCGACGTCTGAACCCTAATCTGCAAAATAGACAGGGGGTGAGTGCACCTTTGCCTCTCGTGGCAAAGGCCCTCCGATGCTTTTGTTAGTATCACGTACTAGAAAACTCAGCCCTAATTATCAGTAGGAAAGCAATAGTAATGCAATATTGCGTACCTTTCACCTCTAGGTTTTCCTCATATTTATAGATTTATGGATGCTTGCTGTCCAAGCATCCTTATTGCCATAGGATTCCTAACTCGTATAGGAAAACCAGGATATCAAGGAGTCTCGTTTCCTTTATCAGTTTATGGAAAAGAGTCCTTTTAGGATTCTTTTCCATTAAGAGCCGAACATCCCATACTTGTTGGGTATCTTTCTCAGATCCTATATTCTTGGGATCTTTATCCCTATATGGGACATGACTATTCTGGAATCTTCCAGAGTATTCCCTCTGCTCCTACTCTCGATTGGAGCTCTACCTTTGTTCGGCCGTCTCATGGCCGAACAGACGGCTTGGACCAACTACCTCATATGTAACTGGTCCTTGAGCCCGTACAACCTTTCTGGACCATTGACTTCTCATGTCACTGGTCCATATTGCCGAACACTTGTTTAACATGATGACTGTCCTGTCTATATTCAAACTATGGTCCCACGTACCATTTATTTGGATATTGATTGCATTGCTTTCAACCCGTGATCACTCGTATCACGTGCTAGGTTCTTTACATCATCTGTTCGGCCGTATCATAACCGAACAGTCTATTTATAGCCATGACTTCTCATATCACTGTTCACCGAACTGCTCGGCGATAAGTCTGGTCGTATTTACCACGTGTTCCTAAACATCACGTGTTTGGCAACTAAATGTATCTGCTCGGGAATACCTCCCTACAGAATCAAACCAACATTTTACACAGAGAGAGATTCGGGAAAACAGAGGACTATTGCCCGATTATTGTTTAGATACTTATTGCAGGGAAGAAAGACTATGGCATGCACACTTCAGTTAATACTTTCGTAATTTAATTTTTGTAAGTTCGTAGCTAACCACAATAAATTTGTTACATTTTCATACTTGCCAGGCACACTCTAATATTGAAAATACGGATTGTATGAACTCTAAAGTTTTGGTAACTAACAATTAATGAATATGCATAACTTTGGTTTTCATGATATAATCCCGATTATAATTATCAAAAAGTCTATGAGTACTACGTCAACCACGGACGGATCTTGCACACCCTCAATCACTTGGCAGTCCATGTGAAAAAAAAAACGGGGCCCAATATGTTCTATCCCAAAATTACCCTGAGAGAGATATTGCCTTTGTTTTGTTGTCAATTTTGATTTATATTTTTGAGATAAAAATGCTTTATAAGTTTGAGTATTTTTTTTAATCATCTTTAGTAAAAAAAAAATTAACATTTTAATAACCTTTTTTTGATTTTTCAAATAGAAGTACGCTATATACATTCAAAAAGTAAAAAATAAGTAAAAAAATTGAAAAAAAATCGCTAAAAACGAAAAAACACGGATGAGACGAAACAACCAAAAAATTTGGAGAGAATATTTCTGAGACAGAAAATTCAAATTCAAATTAAAGTTAAAAATGGGACCCACTTTCTTTTTTTATCTTAAAAAATGGAAAATTGAAATTCAAATCAAAGTTAAAAATTTGGAGAGAATATTTCTGTGTTCATTCTTATATCTTATTAAGGCACGTAATTTGTTGGTTGTGTATCGTTTTTAATTGTCATAGTTGTTTTGAAAGGGGAAGGATTCTCGATAAATCCAAATTTTATGAGGTTTTATGTGTTTGATTTTGTGCATGCAGATGTTAGAGATTGATAAATTGTTTGTTCTCTTAAGTTGTGGATTATTGCTTGGCTGTTGTTGTTTGTTCTTGCTTCTCAGGTGCTCATCTCCAGTTTCTTCTGTGGGGGCTAGTTTTGGTTTTTTTTTTTTTGGGTTTGGTTTTGTTTCTAAGCTGTCTTCCTGCTTGTTGGTGGAGGTGTTCTCTTTTCCTTGTTTCCTTTTTGGGTGTTGGTAGGGCTGCAAACGATCCGAGCCGCTCGCGAGCGGCTCGGAGCTCGGCTCGATAACGGCTCGGCTCGGCTCGGTTCAAGACAAAAACGAGCCGAGCTCGAGCTAGTCGAAACTCGGCTCGAATTGGCTCGCGAGCTCGATTATATAATATATTTATATATATATTTATATATATATATATTTTTTTTACATATTTATATTTATTTATATATATATTTATATATATTTGTTTCATAAACGAGCCGAACGAGCCGAGCTCGAGCTCCGTAAATACCTATCGAGCCGAGCTCGAGCTCGAGTCCTGCAGCTCGTCACGAGCTCGAGCCGAGCTCGAGCCAACTAAATTTTTGCCGAGCCGAGCTCGAACACTCTAAAACTCGGCTCGGCTCGGCTCGTTTGCAGCCCTAGGTGTTGGTGTGTTGGTGTTGCTTTCCTTTTAGGTGTTGGCGTGTTGGGGTTGTTTCTTTTCTTTTGTTGGCTTTTTGCCAATGTCTATTTTGGGTTTCGGGTAGCTTTTGTTTGCCCTTGTTCCCTTTAATCTTTTTTTTTTTTTTCAGAGATTAATAAAATTTCTTTTGCCGAGGAAAAAAAAAAAGCAATTACGAAAATGTAAGATTTGATTTTTTTGAAGTCCGGAGATATTAAATTGAATTACCGAAAAGCAATTTTAACAATCAATCTCATTTGAAAAACACTTAAATTGATGATCAGGAGTTTACCAGCCGGGATAACGATCCACTTCAACCTCCACTCTTGAGATAACCCATGCCAGATTGTGACTCTTCATCCCATGAGTGCCACCAAATCCGTCAACAACGATTCCTAACAGCACAATATGGTTCAAACTTGTTTCCTGCATTTACAGTCATGAACAGCTAGCTTTAGCCGCTTTGGGCCTAGCTCAATTGCATGTTTATCAAAAAATCGCGCTCCCAATTTTCTTATCCGTTTTATAGAGGTTTTGAAAATAAAATTGTAGAAGAGCTTACTTCATGTATACATCTATAACCCAAGACCCAATGAGAGTGCCGAAATTGTTTGACCAAAATATGGGGATAACTATATATTTACCCTATGCATGTATTAATTTGCCTCTAAGTTATGTAGCTTTTCAAATTGAAATTGATCAATTGTTACATTGGGTTATATGTGCCGCTAAAGATAATAACTTTTTCTACCAAGACTTTAAATAGCTCTGAGGGATCACATTTATAGCCAGGGCCGGTAGCGGAAGAATCAAATATGATACATTATGAAAATTTAATTTAGCGGTTAATTTTCTAAATTTTTTGTGGTGCCAATCACTCAAATTAGTAGTCTTAGCAGTCAAGTATCAGCTGTATCCTATCAAAAAAAAAAAAAAGTATCAGCTGTATCGTTTGTGAAACAGGCAGGCAATTAGGAAACAAAGCAATACATTTCGGGTATTGGCCGATATGCATGTGGATTTTTGGCATGAGCTAGCTGTATTATATACGATCAGAGTGTACTGCTATTGAAATTAAGACCGAAAAAACACAATACGAAGCGACCGATGCGCTAGGCACGAGTAGCGGCGGCCGCTATTTACTTAGGTATACATGTTGCATTTCGTGACCTGAAGAAGACCAAGGATGGTCTCCATTGTAGCAGCCTTGTCAGGACCAATTTCGCAAGCTCGAATAACAAAAGTTTGCTGATATCCCCCTTCGTCAGTGATGAGGCCTCGCTTATGCACATCAACTTTCTTCCACTTTGCAGGAAGAACGTATCCATTATTCTGGTTTGGATAAGCTCTAGCAGTAGGGTAGCTTGTTGTGCGGAGGGCTGTCCGGACGGGATTTGCAGAAAGCCCAAAATTGAGCCGAAAACCAACAGTACTAGTGTAGCTAAGCCCTCCATTTTTATGGCTAAGTGCTCCATAGGTAGTATTAGTTTTGAAAAGACAAGAATTACCATTCGCACCGATTCTCCCAACGTTTTCCTTCTTTGTGTAATAATCTCCCGTGGGAAAATATGATAATAGGGAGGATTGAGAGGTCATCATTTCTTCCCACCCAAAGCTTCCTTTTTCTTCTCTTCTATTAATTAATATCCGGGGAAACAGAGAGGAAGCTAGGTTTGAAGGAAATTTGCATAATTGCCTAGTTCTTATATATATATATATATGGGCGGTTCCGGAGACACTTAAAAAAAACCTCCAAATCTTAATCTCATAGTTCCCGATCAAATTTTGATGATCCGAGCCGCTCAATGTGTTCAGAACGTGATTTTAAGGGTGCTCGCAAAAAACTGGCAAAAAAACTAACCGGGAATGACTTGATTTGAGTAGTTTTTTATTGAACCGTTCAATAAAGTTCAATAAAAAACTGTTCGGATGAAGCCCTTCCCGGCCATTTTTTTTGCTAATTTCTCAAGAGGCACCCTTAAAATCACGTTCTGATTATATTGAGTGGCTCGGATCATCAAAATTCAATCGGGAACTTGGGGGGGGTTTAAGGACTTTTTTAAGTGTCCCCGGAACCGCCCCGTATATATATATAGTTGTAGTGTGGGGATTGAGTTGGAGGGATGCTTGAATTTAGAGGTGGATGCAATGTTGATAGCGTGCAACTTAATTGGTCCAATTTTGGCTGTTTGTGGGCCCACAACAACAATGATCGAAACCGTTAACTTTCTAGATCTCGCTGAAAATATTAGCCATAGCAAAATTCACGTTGATCGGATACTCTTTGATCTAGTTTTGAAATGCATTTAAGCTCATATAAATGTGTTAAATGGGTTGAAATATTGTATTGCACACTTTTTTTTTTTACAAGATTGATGCATTTCAGAACTATATCAGATGGATACGTTATCCGATTAACGTAATTTTTGATGAAGCCAATGTTTTCAGCGAGCTTAATTTAAAAAGTGAACGATTTCGATCATTGTTGTGGGCCCAGGAAAAGCCAACAAACAGTCAAAACTTGACATCTCTATTATAAAACAGAAGGATGTGGGGACAAGTTATTGAAACGGCTCAGATTCATTTGATCCAAAGGTTGTAGTGCATTCTCCCACTTCTCGGTTAAGTGTCCATAGTTTTCACCTAAATCACACAACTGCCATCCTCTTTCAACCGGGATGCGTAGTGCCGTGGGCACGGGTTAGCACTAGTTCATTATAACGCTGAATGGGAGCAGCCCCGGAAATTTGGGGCTTAGTTGGACCTGTATCCGCATCAAAGGGGGCGACTTACATTTGTGTGAGATACCGAAATGAATCACCCACCGCCACTCCGCCACCGCACGCACGCCGGGCCCACTCCGGACACCGGACGGCCGATCCAAGCCGTCCAAATTTTTTTTTAAAAAAAACAAGTGGGTTTGCGC
This sequence comes from Rhododendron vialii, assembly GCF_030253575.1. Taxonomy (NCBI): domain Eukaryota; kingdom Viridiplantae; phylum Streptophyta; class Magnoliopsida; order Ericales; family Ericaceae; genus Rhododendron; species Rhododendron vialii. The sequence continues at coordinate 12,840,363 of NC_080568.1, forward strand.
GAAAATCAATGGCATTTGACGGGTGTAAGTGCTCGGTCTGAACTTTCGAAAATCAGATGATGTGAGACATTAAAAAATGAAAGATTGGTTCGAGCACTTACACAAGTCGGATGCCATTGATTCTTGCGTAAGCCCACTCGGTTTTTTTTTTTTAAATTTTTGGACAGCTCGGATCGGCCGTCCGGTGGTTGGAATGGGCCCGACGTGCGTGCGGTAAGTGGTGCGATAGGTGAGTGGCGGTGAGTGTATCACTCCTCGTGTGAGATATATATTGTCAGTGTCTGCATAAGCGGATCGACAGCACCAACAAAATAACTTAAAATATGAATAATATTGAAAAATACTTAGCGTAGATACCAAAGTAAATAGCGGCCGAAGGAAGTACATTACTGTACAATACTTACAACTTTTTGCCGGGGACAAACAATTTAGGACGAAAGGATTATATTACTGTGCAATATTTACACATAGAGCTCAGTTAGGCCCTGTTTCCGCTAACGTAAAAGTTATAGATTACAATATTTTTTTTTGTTTTGTCCTTATCCTACTAACAAACGCGAAAGATATTTAAATAAAGACAAAAAAAATTATATTCTAAAATTAGGTTATCAGAAACGGAGCATTTTCATTTTTCACTACTTAATTATTAGTTAGACTAGACAAACCAGTCATTGCATTCAATATTTAGTACTACTTTCACTAAAGATAATGCAAGGGCAGGTTTGCATTTGACTTGTACGATTTTAAAAAATAGTGCACCTTCTGTTAAAATAATATTGCTTCATGTGATGCATGGAACGTACTCTAGCTATAATTAAAATCAACAGACAATTATATGAATTCTACCATTTGATTGGAGGAAAGTTATTTACATAATTTTTTTTTCCTCAATCGGTAGCAAACTTTTATTACTCACTGCAAAATAGGAACATTCAAAACTGCTTCCCTATATACCCAACTTGGAAAATTCCTCTACCAAGATGTTTGTAAAAACCAGAAAAAATGCGTATTTAACTAAAGCATTAGTCACGTACCCTATTACAATTATATGAAACAAAATTAAACGAACATGGAATAAAAGTACTTGCTAAAGTGCAAAAAGTACTTCCGAATCACCGTTTGTGCATTTTCCTCCACGATAATCTCTTTCCGTATTGCTCAATGCTATATATCCAGTACATGCCGAAACCCCAATACTTCTATCATTTATGCAGATGAACTCACAGCAATTGGAATTGCTCCAGCTTCTAGAATCTTGCCCATCATCGATCTCTCAACACAAACCCGTAGCACAGAATTCGTTAATTTGCAAGTGGTCAACAATAGAGAAGAATAATTAATTTGATTGACTTTAGAATGTATTGCGCCGTACTTTTAGGCATAGACAATTTCTAGCTAAATCATGCTTGCATCATAGAAATTGTTGTTTCAACGATTTTGTTTTCTTAATTACATATTCCTACGTATGCGAAACTGCGGCTTTGTTTTTTTCTTAAGTAGGACTTCTTGTCTCCTATTAAGGGTTTCATCCCCTTTTCACTGAATCAATCAATGTCTCATCTTAGATTCTACAGTTTTCGTTAAATAAATATGTGACGTTTATAAGAATGTTTCTATCCAATTGTGGCAACATTCATCAATTTATTAGCTATACATTGCATAATATGATGTGAAGCTACACATTAAGCTATTCGTGTCACAAATTAACTTAGCTTAATGTGTGTTTGCGAAAAATATTTTAACAGATTTTTAGATTCTAACTTCCAAAAATCAATTTAGAATGTTTGTCAAAAATTCTACATAAGGGATTTTTAGAATCTATAGATTCTGGAAACCATAACAAGGAAAGAAATTCTGAAAATTTCAAAGTTGGGTTTGAGTAGCTTTTGAGATTCTGCAACAATTTTTTTTTAAAAAATGAATGAAATTCTCATAATCTCGCAGCTGTAACAAACATGTTTATCAACTTCTACTAAAATCTAAAATTTATTGCAAAATCTGAAAATAAAATTTAAAATCTCTTTTCACAACTATCACAAACACGCCCAAGAAATTGTGTGTATATATGTAGGGAAAATCAACAAGGGGGATTTGCATTTCAGTAGGAGTTAGGGGCAAATAATTTTCAACTCATGGAGAGGTTTTTTCGGAGTTGCATAAATATGGAACGGAGGAAAATAAATTCTCCGTAAATGAAACGGACCAACTGAAATTCCCCATACAAGAAACGGAGGAAAAAAATTCCAAAAACATGGAATCGGTTTGTAGTCGAATCTGGGTTTGAACTTAAGTTGTCTCCTCTATGGACCTAAATTGCCCATTCTATGAACTTTTTGGGTATTTAATTTTCTTGAGCATTTCTTCAATCTCCTTATCATTTTCATTATTTTCTGAGAAATTTGGGATCTGAGTTACTTGCAGATTTGGATTTTTAAAGTATTTTGAGATTAGTGTCTTTTGGGTAATCTTTTAGAAAGAGAAAAGATAGAGAAAATAAGGTGTATGTTTTCTAGCATCCACTTTATACTTTTGTTTTTAGATTCTACGAATTGCTGCTTGAAATTTCTTGTTTGGTTTTACTTGGAAATGTGAAGAAGTTATACTACTAGCTACCAATTTACTTCACTGGCTGCTTTACTTAGAAAAAAATAAGGTGTAATTTAAGTCCATAGAAAGGACAATTTAGGTTCATAGAAGGGGCAATTTAGGTTCAAACCCAAATTCGACTACAAACTGACTCCATGTTTTGGGATTTTTTTTTCTTCTGTGTTTCATGTATAGGAAATTTTAGTTGGTCCGTTTCATGTATGAGGAATTTATTTTCTCCGTTCCATATTTATGCAATTCCGAAAAAACCTCTCCATGAGTGAGGCATTATTTGCCCCAACTTCCACTGAAATACAAATTCCCCAATCTAACAAAGAGCCCACAAGGCTGTCAACTGTACATCACACGTGCTATTTGACGTACACACACTATTTTGCAGGCAAAAGCTGCAACAAGCCCTGTTCCGCTTTCTTTCTAAAAAAATTTCAAACTCAAATATAACGAAAATGAAAATAAAAAATAATATTTCAATTTTTTTTGCACAGTTTAAAAGATCTCAATGAGATCTATCAAATAAAATCCATATTGGTAGTAAAATTATTTACGTAAACACATAATTTTTGAGTTTGAAATTACCTTCATTTTTTAAAAGTTAATTTTTTAAGAAACCGGAACGGGGCCAACACCATTCACAAGGCCACCGCACTTTTTCCACTGTATGGCATTGCATGCTGTTCTGAGACCCACAAAAATACAATAAATTATTCATAATATAAATTCAAAAAACATACCTACCGATATCTGTTAGAGTTACTCCCTCCGTCCCTTATTTAGAGTCCAGTATTCCATTTTGGGATATCCCTTAATAAGTGTCCATTTTGAAAAGTTAGTGGGTAAAAGTTGGTGCATTGTCTATTTTGTCCCTAAAAGTATATTCTATTTTGAAAAGTTAGTGAGTAAAAATATAATGATGATAGGTAAGTAAGGAAAGTGGAGGAAAAAATTAATGTGAAAGGTATAATGATGATGTCTTTTTAATAAGTTGGAGTTACGAAGCAGGACACTTAAAAAGAAACGGAGAGAGTAATTTTTTACAGACCCAATAAATAATTATTTTAAATTTATGAATATTTGTTTATATTTTTGTGAGGTTCGGAGTGGACCTCACATGGCGTGCGATGGCCATGCAGTGGAAAAAGTGTGGTGGTCCTCTCCTTTGTCTACACCATTCCGTTTTCTAACCAATACTACTGTATGAAAGAAATTGGAGTATTAGATGACGGGAGATTTCTACACGGCGGGGTGCGGAGAGCCGGAGAGTCGATAGGATTTAGGCACATCACATAAAACCCTTTAAATTGAGATATAAACGCCCTGATTATTTGGAGGCAGCAGAAACTTAATTATGAAAGCTTTAGAGACAAAATTCTAATTATGATTCTTTAGAATAAAATGATCTGAAAAATAATATCTTCGCACCTGTTCAAACAGATTAAAAATTGGAACACTTAATTTTTTAACAATATTTTTTTATTAAACAGTCTAAAAAACTAAGTGTGCCAATTTTCAATCCGTTTGAACCGGTGCAAAGGTCTTATATTTCTGATCATATTCTTCTAAAGGGTTATGATTAATTTTTGTCTCTAGAGCTCTCATAATTAAGTATATGCTATTTATTAGAGATTCTGTAGAGCAGAAATTTGATTTAGAGAATTTTAAAGACAAAATTTAATTATAACCATTTAGAATAAAATGACCAAATAAAATAAGATTTTCGCACTAGTTCAAAAAATTTTATGTGATTTATCTAAAGTCTATTGTTGAGCATATATAAACGGACGGCCCGAATGGATTGACATGCACCCATGCATGTTGTTCCCTCGGGATAGTTGGGTCCCCCATTAATTTCAATTACTACTAGTAAAAGCTAGAGATTCTCCGAGACCATCATCATATATAAGACATGGTCGGTGCCATTAATTTAAGCTGACAACATGCATCAAATGATATGTTAAAATATGGATAAAAATAGAGTTGCATGCATGTATGCTCCTATCGCGTGATGCTATCAGCAATCGATATTAAGAGATCTCATAGGAGTATATCTCTGTGGATACATACATACATACATATTCAGAGCAGATAATCGAGTTGATGAGAGAAGAAATGCGCGCATCACAAGCTTTTTCATTAATTTTTAACTACTCCACTAGCTAGTGTACGTAGTGACAGTACCAGCAGCCATTGCATTCAATATATATCTATATATTCCACATAAAGATATATACTATACTATTACTGTAATACACAAAAGTGCCTTGCAATCAAAAGTTTCTAATTTAACTTTCATTATCCTCAATTTTTTGGTTGTTGTATTTCCAAAAAAGACTCTGGATTATTAGTTTAGGGTGGCTTAAATTAGGATCCTAGAGTAAAGATATCCACATAGATAGATCCTCCTCCTAATTAATATTAACCTAAGATTTCATCCTTCAATTTTTTTTAATTTATCGAATTTACCCTTTTTCTGCATTACTTATATCAAACTAGATATATATATATATATATATATAAACACACACACACACACACCCCCCTATTTTGCTTTATTTATTTCTTGTTTTGAAAAGTAGTTGACAAGATTCTGTTTAAAATTGATTGGGAAAAGATTTAATGAATTTGACAAAAGATTTATAAGCTCTAAGAGTATCCACAATGGCCAATATTTGTTTAAAAAAAATGCTCACAAAGGAATAATCAAACTTAGAACATTTAAACCAATAACCAATTTTGGCATTTGGTTAATCAAAACTAGCAACTTTTTACTTACAATAACTAAATTTAATAGGCCACACATTTCAATTAAGTATACTCATCGATTATTAGGCAAAACCTTCTTCTTCTTCTTCTCCTCCTCCTCTCTCTCTCTCAACAATGTTTCCAAAAAATAATTTCTAAAATAATTTCATTTTTTTTTTCAAAAGCTGTTTTTAAAATTTCTTTCATAAACTGTTTTTTTTTTTTCAAGAATTGTTTTATGTTTAAAAAAATGGGTAGTTTTTCTTCAAAAATGAAAAACTATTTTCTATTTCTAATAAAACAATTTTTATTAGTTTGAAAACCATTTTTAGAAAAAATGTTTTCTTTGTTCACAGTTTGTTGTTTAAAAAAAACTATTTTCCAAATATTTTTTAAGGAAAATTTTCTATTTTCAAATTTTAGTTTTTTGTAATTTGAAAGGTCATGATATGGCAAATTTTAGATATCCAATTTTGATTTTAATTAGGGCATTGTGGACCTGTTCATTGTTAACTTTCTCAACCCCTTAAATGAATAATCAAAAGGTGATGTGACAACTTTTAACTATCCAATTTTGGTTAGAATGAATTTAGAGATCTCATTGAGAAGAAAAAAAAATTGCGTAACTTTTTTTCAAAAATAGGTTATTTCTTGCATGCAAAATGCATGATTTTCTAAAAGGCAGCAAGCAATTTTGGACGGAGGTAGTAATAGTAATCAACATTTTTTTCGAGAAATAAAGGTATTATATATCTCCTAATGTTATAAGTTAGTATTAATCATTTCGTACACCACGCACTAATCTCAACACAAGAGCTTCAAAATAAACACCCAACGTCACAAAGCGTTAAGACTCTAAACATTATGTCTTCAAAAGAGATTCTATCGCATTGTTTCTCTATTAAAAGTTACTAGAATTTTAGCTCTCTTATTAGAGTATCCACAATGGCCTAACCAGGAAAAGTCAAGGGACCGACGGGTATCCATATTGATAGGTACCGACGGTTATGTGCGGCCCACTACAGGTCCTGTACGGAAAATCTTTCAATAATTTTAAAAAGAAATGAGCGGGCATCACAAAAAATTAGCTCAATCCGATATGTGTAGGTGTTCGATCCAATCTTCCCATTTTTGAAAAATGATTGAACTAATTTTTTGCAATGCCCACACGTTTTTTTTTTTTTTTAAATTATTGAACGGATCGGATTTTTCGTGCGGGACCTGTAATTGGCCTCACGTGGCTATCGGTAACCATTCGGTACCTGTAGCAATAGTTTTGTAAAGTCACAAGTCCACACAACCTAAACCCTATGAAAGTGCCTAAAAACTGAAACCATATAAAATTGTCTAAACCACTAAAACCCTATAATAGAAAAGTGGATCCTAAAACCCTAAAAATATGCCTAAACTCTAGGGTACCCTACGCTAGGGTAATCTACCCTACCCTACCCTATCCTATAATAAAAAGTGCATCCCAAAAATCTTATGAAAGTGACTAAACCTTAAGGTACCCTACCCTACTCTAGAGTATCCTAAAATGGATTTGAGACCTTAAAAAATTAATATGTGGACTTGTGGGCTTATGAAGTTCATACAATGGATCTAAGACTAATTTTTTACATTTTTTTTTTGCATGCAAAATGCACGATTTTCTGAAAAAGGCAAACAATTTGGGACTGATACACAGTAGTTAATAGTACTTGAAATTAGAATCGTCTCCTTGTAATTAAATCATACTCATTGAGATGTCATACGATAATTTGATAATATAGTTTAAATGACCACTTTTGTCTATTACGTAAATATCCCGATTGTATAACTAAAATTATTTTGGTTCTTTGAGAGTGGTTGATGAGATTCTGTTGACATTCGTAGTTGGAAAAAAGAAAAGAAAAATGGATTCCAAGTTGAAAAAAAAGAATCCGATCAACACGTACGCTCTGAAAGTACCACAATAATTTTTTGCAGACATGTTCAAGGACTATTATTTTGCTGACATATTCACCTTTGCGTTTACTACGAGATGAATGATTCAAATCCAAATAGTGAGCTTTGAATGGACCCACGAAATGAAAGTATGAAAGAGTATGGAGAGGTATAGTAGGAAGATGAGCTCATGTCAATTTTTTGATAGGGATGTGATCGGATAGAAATGTTCTTCTTATAAACATACTGGATGTATATAGTCAACGCTAGTTTTCATTTTGTCGGTGGGAGCTTCATACAAGGTTGAAAAAAGTATTCAATACACATTCTCTTTACAAATTTTTGTGGCTCGTATATTTTATTTTCGGGGGTATGGTATACTTTACAAATTCTGTGGCTCATTTTATAAATTCTAATTTGTGGTTTGAGATATGTATCTTGTCGTTTATTTATGAATTAGGGTTTGTTCGTGCCTGAAATCACGATGCAACGTGTTTTGAACACAACTAAAGTGAATTACAAAACTATTGACCACCCCAGCTAACAAAAATGATTTATATGGAAATATTTTTTCTTAAATTAGGATCAATCAAAGTTCTTCTAGTGCTTGTCAGCGCCTGAAGGTACGGATTGAACAATCAACACATGCAAATCAACATTGTATCAGTAAACAAGTTGTCAACCTGTTCATGTAACACCGAGGGGTCGCTTAGTTTCATGTAACACCGACACTTTTAGAGATCGACGTATCCGTGTTAGACACTTCGGAGACACGTGACACGATGGGGACACTTCACAAGACCCTAAATCATATGAAAACAATATCTAACGTGTTTATGTAAGTTACCACAGCTAGTTTTTTCGTTACAACATTAGGGGCGAGAAATACAGAAAAGTAAAAATTACCAACTATCAAAAACTTATTAATAGCACTCAAACAAACAGAAGAGAGAAAATAGGAAACACAATTTGATTAACATAACAGAGTAACCTTAACCTTACATAAATTGGCTGTGACTATAACCTTCCCAAACAAATAACTAAAAAAACAAAATTGCGTAATAGGGAGAAAGAGTGAACACGGCTCTAATTTGTGCTCCAAATTGCTGCACATGGAGTGAAAACCTAAAAAAAATTACATTAATTGGCTACGGGTACACCACCAATAGTTGCACACGAAACCATAAAAATATTGAAACCAATCAAAGCAATCAAACAATGATGAAATGTAGCAATCATAAAATTGAAGGGGAGATTGGTAAAAAAAAAAATGCTTCACAATTTTCCTACTTAACTCAATGTCCCGACTACAAATTAGAACCAACCATCATATGGATTTTTAATCGAATGAGATATTGCGCCAGATCCATACCACCACACCATCATATGGGTTTTTAAGATAGCGAAAGCTCGACTCCACGTGGTAGAATGTGTGAAGTAGGAAAAAAAAAGAACCACCTAAAGGACACGTCGTGAACACGCGTGTCTAATGGGGTTTACTATTGTGCAACCACATTCTTATAAATTGTGGTGAAATTTTATTATACTCGCAAGCGTACGAATCGTATTGAAGTATAGTTATGCAAGAGCAAGGTCGAACCCAACTTGTGATTTTTTGTAGGAAAAAGAAACACTACAAGAAATTACACCATTCCCGACTAACAGTTTAGTCGGCAAAAGATGGAAATTTAGTCGGCAATAGCATTTTCCGACTAAAAACTTTGGTCGGCGATTTAGTCGGGGAATTGCGGTCGGGAAAGGTAATTACCGACTAAAATTTATTTAGTCGGCATATATTATTTTTTCCCGACTAATTATTTAGTCGGCTAACTTAAATTATTGCCGACAAAGTAATTAGTCGGACAAATTATTTAGTCGGAAAATGTTTAATAAATTACCGACTAATTATTTAGTCGGCAAATAGTCAATAAATTACCGACTAAATAATTAGTCGGTAAATATTTAATAAATTATGGAAAATGTTATATAAATTACCGACTAATTATTTAGTCGGTAAATATTCAATAAATTACCGACTAATTATTTAGTCGGTAAATATTTAATAAATTATGGAAAATGTTATATAACTTACCGACTAATTATTTAGTCGGCAAATATTTAATAAATTATGGAAAATATTGCATAAATTACCGACTAATTATTTAGTCGGCAAATGCTTCGCAAAAAATATTTGACAAATTACCGAAAATGTTTAATAAATTACCAACTAATTATTTAGTCGGGAAATGTAACATTTGTTTTAAATATAATATTGCAAATTTTAAAATTAATTCTAAAATCTGCATAGAATTTTTTTTTTTTTGGTGATTCACAATAAATTAAATTGAACATCTATTCACCAATATCCTCTAATCAAGTACTGAAATTCAAGAACAATTCATTCATAACTTCTATAAATAAAAGTTGTTCACCAAATACTTAACATACGGTATCTGAATTCGCAAATGTACAAAATAACGAAACTAGTGTACGGTAGAATCCACGGCGAAAATCTAACTTTTGTAATCTAATTCAAGAGAACTAGATTACGATCGAATCTACGGCAAAAATCTAACTTCTTCATATATAGTCCTCAACGAAATGCCAGATACTCCAATATCTGTAGAAACAACAAAACACAATAATTAGACCCAAAATCAAGATCTTTCTTCTTATAGCTATCAGCTGAAAATAATATGAAAGCAGAAACAAAAAAATTCATTCATCCCAAAATCAGTAAAAAAATCTCAGAAAATCAATTACCCTGAAGGCAAAAACTTCCAAATTTCACATGAAATAGTTTACACTTATAACACCTGGTCGTCCATGGCCTCTAAAATCAACATGATAATGCAAGTAAATAAGCCAACTCACAACAATTTAGCATTCAGACCATGATGGAAAATTGAGGAGTAGAATTTGTTACTGGTTACTTGATTCCCGCAAAATAGGTACATAAATTAGAATTGCAAGTCTTTTCAGACCACGTGATCTCAATCAAAAACACATCTTCATTCATTCCAGTAGAAGTTGGAATGTTGAGACATAATTAATAGAATGCTTAGCTTTAAGTATAACAAACTTTAGCACTTCAAGTACCTCACAGTTAACTATCTTTGGAATACAAATTATAATCCAACACATGTACCATAAGGCAGTCATGAACTCATGATTATGAGCAACAAGCCAAAAAGAAAGAGCGCCGAGCTGATGTGAATATTGGTAACCACCAGCCTATAGGCAGTGTGACATGTTTATAAAACCAACCCAAAAAGGAATGCACCTAATAAAAAAAACAGAATGAGTTGTTCCTCTTCCATTAGCATACACGAGCACGCAAACAAAGGCTATGTCATTAAGGCTATACGCTATACCATTAAGGCTATATGGCTATACACCACGCCACAAAGGCCATGTCATTAAGGCTATACACCATACCACAAAGGCGACAAGCACACACACAATTAAATCTCCAGCACTGGCGCAGTTTTTTTTTAAAATCAACCGCAACTATTGCATCATCTCCCAACCATCCTGGAATCATATTTATATAAGTACGCCCACTAGTATTAAATCATCTCGCACACATCTGTTTATGCCACTGATGTGCACACATATACCCCGAACAGGTAATACTACATAGTTAACCACCCTCACGCCACACAAATGATTAATTGGCTCTACCTCAAACAACAAAGATAAGTTGATATACTAACATGTGTGTTGAATGCATTCTATGACAATTACTAATATAGATCTACAGTGCAGTTCACCAACAACAATCTCTGAAATGATATCATTATTTAGAACTAAAACAAGCACCAAGTAGTCCAACATGAAAAGGAAGCAACGTTCATACTCATACCCATTTGCAAATATAATCTTCTTCTTTTAAAAAAAAACAAAACCACTAATATACAGATGCTTATACAATACGTATTATGGAGAGGCCGCATAGCTCATATACTAGTTTTAGAGTCCTTAAGCATCCAACTAAATACCAATTGGCAATGAATGGAGAGGCCGCATAGCTCATATACTAGTTTTAGAGGAGACAATTAACCGATGTGGGACAAACTCCAACAAATACCTATTGTTGCTGGAATAATGCTTTTGAAAGGAAGTCCGCGAAACTTCTCACGCGCACGAAAGTCTACTTTCGCTAGTCAATTTACAAGAGAATTTTCTTCCATTGATACTACAATTGGAGAGTAACAGTAAATAAAAGCAGTGTTCTTACTAACGACCATCATCAACATAATGACCCAACATCATGAGTGTGTATTTCCTCTTTCATGGAGTGACTGTGAACCTCTTCAAAAAAAAAAAAAAAAAAAGAGTGACTGTGAAGGTCCCGCGTAAAACTGGTAGTAGTGTCCAAGAAATAGAGCACAAAAGACATTATGCAGCAACACACAAACATGGGTATGGGACCAAAAAGCCAAAGGAAGAGAGGGAACGAAAGGTAAAACGCTCGCAAACCGAGTGACCAGAAGAAGCTACCCCTGTTTAAGCTTCTCGCAACATACTCGATGGATTCCTTTTTAGCTTGTAACGTAGGCAAGGTAGCCAGGAAGCTAACATGGGCATAGTACCTAATAGACTGCACATTGCACAGAAAGGCAACAAGGAAGCACAACAAGAGGAAAAAGTACTTGATTGAGGACACGAGTGGAGTTTTGCTGCCGTAAATCAGTTGTGATGATACATTGGAAGAACTTGATGAGTTGCTGATGAAAACGCTGATCAAAGAACAAAGAGTTATTGCTGTGGTTGCCAGAAGTGTAGAAGCCATTATGTTGTTGCGGATTGTTTGGACAGTCAAAACCCCATTCTTTAGCGGATCCTACAAGAAATAGTACAAAACCATTACTTCCAAAAACTAAAATTTTCTCACATTCTTGGACTATAAGGTTAGTTTTCAGAATATATCTAATGCCATCTATTGAGAAAATGGATTATCACTACTATGAATAATTGAAAATTAACGTTCCTCTACAAAATTACAACTCCCTGGATTTCAAATTGTCCCAATCGTGGCCAATATTATGATATTGATATAGACGAACTCTATTATCACCACCACCATAACTTGCTACTTCAAATTAATCATCTCCAGAGGAGTCCTCTATCAAATATTATTGATAATGAATATCATTGGCAATTTGGTGATTAGACTTCCCCTCTTAGTGACACTTCACCCAGCACTATGCTTAATTCAACATCACAGTAGTTCTCTTTATAGTTTCAAAAGAATACCTAAACACCATTAAAGCAAGTAGTACCCATACTCTAAAAGTTAGTATAAAAATGACAACAATTAGATAGATAAGATAGGCAAAAGATGATTTGTATGCCCAAACTTTTGTAAAGAAGAAAAATCATGATATCTTGTGCTCCTAAGGCTATGGACCATGCAGATGTTCATACATAAAACACAGCCAGTCAAATCCTTCATTTTTTGATAACCAGGTGTTTGGGCATCGGGCCAGCTTGTGTGCAACTCGAGTAATCCGGAGGCCCTGAAGTTAACGACCGGACAAACCTCTAGTGGCCCCAAAGGAGTTGATAGCACCTCGGATGTTTCACACCTGAAACCTTAGGAAGGAACAAACTCCTATGTCCAAGGCCTTGACTACTAGGCCAGCCGGGGGTTCAATCAAATTCTTCATTACACCAAACTAAGTCTCATTCTATTCCGTTTTCTTTTTGTAACCAAAATTGATATATGAGTATGATTGCTCAGAAACTATTCTGCAGAAAACTATGATCAGAAAAAGTGCTCTGGTGCAAAATATAGCGTTAAGAGGAATTTGCTTGAAAGTAATGGGCAAGTGTTTCAACTAAAGAATTCCTTAAGGCCGAGACGAATTTGCTTGAAAGTAGCTTATGTACTTCAACACCGGCTCATTGCCACTTTTGAACATTTACTAATCAGTGATTAAGACTGTGCTGCACCTATCTCATTTGGACCAGGGAAGTTGCAAAGTTACATGATACTTACCCGTACTTGCTAAGAAAATGCACTCAAGTGAATCCAAAAGCAGATTCTCCGGCTGCAAAAGTTGTAGTGTAATGCACATATCATTAATCATGGTTAAATAGATTGCCCATAAAGCAAATTGCGGCAAATACTAAAAATCAGCTTGAAATTGAAAAAAAGGCTAACCAAATATAAGACTTAGTTAGGGGCATACGCTAGGAGGAAAAGAAAATAAAAAAACAAAAAAAACAAGAGTACATAAAATTGCTTATGCCAAATGGCTACATGGCTAAAAGATATGCGTTGTTTCCAATCCATCTCGTAAGCGAGAAGGAAAACAACGCCATAGCAACAATACGAAAAGGTACGACAAAATAAAAAGGATGTGACTCAATAGGTGACTCTTCCTGAACCATTATATTGCAATGATCTTTCTAGTACCCTTAGCAGGTGATTTCTTCCGGGATTGAGGTTCATTAATTTGAATATTCAGCTATACTTTTGTCATTGAGCTTTCTTACCTGATCCAAATAGAGCTATTCTGGATCCTGAAGTCACATCTATCTCTTGACTGTTCTTTCCTGCATACACCAGAACCATGACTCAACTCTACGGAATACAAAAGGAAAAAGGAAGCCGCGCACATTTTTTAAAAGAACAAGAATGCGAACATGCCATCTTGACATGAAAAACAACTCCCATAACAGAAAATAGCAGCAAGACAGCAGCACCCGTAGGAAAACAGCAATAGCATCAGCAAAACAGCAACAGCAGGCATAATAGGCAGCCACAATACAGGTCAGCAGCAGCTTTAACATGATATAGAGAATAACAGTAGAGCATAGCACCAACCAGCACAAACTATTGAAGCCCCTCATTGGGACATGATTCCAAATTTTCATGTACCAAGCATATGATGTATAACAGCTAACATAGCTTGAATTAAGCAATTAATACTCCAAATACTCGCCTCATAAGACCTTCAACACTCAAATCGCCACCCTTATTAAAACATCTCTCTCACTTGGTAATTTCAAATACTTTCTTCTTTTTTATCAACAAAATATTTTATTAACCAAAGCAAATGAGTCAAGTAAAATGATTAAAAGGACCATGAGAGCGGAGGACTATGTTAGCACATATGTCAAGGACATTCAGAAGACTCTTATAATCTCAAAGGAAGAAGGACAGCAAGATACCAACCTAAAACCTAAAGAGGAGGAAAAACATTCTTGTCCAAAACATAAAAACTTACAATCCTAGAAACAGGCCAGAGTCAACACTGAGATACAAAAGCATAAGTAATAGCAGCAGCTAGCTAAGAGGATGGCCTAAGCCTGCATGATCGCTACCAGTAGCATACAAGGATGGCCTAACAACGGAAGCAAGAGCAATTCTTGACATCATCACCAAGGCTGAATTCATCTACATTTGCGAACTCTCCAAAACTTGAGAAGCAATACAATCCTTAGCATTAATAAAGAAGATCACTCACCATCATCCAATCCCACGACATAAAGAAGAGGGTATTTATATTTGAAGTGAGATACGGTAGTAAAAAATGGGGTAGACGAACATGAACATTTTAAACAGAAGTTGAAAAGAATCCAGTTTCTTTAGTTACTAAGGTAGCAATACGTGATTATAAAACGTAATTGGTGCACAGGTTTACTACTTCATCTGTTAATGCTTTGCTGACTTTGTTATTTGGCATATAGATTGAATATCGTGAGATAGAAGATAATGCAAAGCCAAGGCACCGGTTTATGTCATCCTTTGAACAGGTACAGTATTTACGCAAATTTAACTTTGAAAACTTTGTGGGAGAGCTTCAGTTTGTCTTGCGACTTGAAATTTTCTACAACTGTATCAACTATCAATGCTAATGTTTTTTTTTCCTTTCATGGGCAAAGAGTCCAATCCTTTGATAAAAGATACCAGTATCTTTTGTTTGTGGCTGAACCATACGAGATCATTGCATTCAAGGTATTTCACTCTCAGAGCTCTGGCCATCTGATTCTTCTTTTTGATTATTATTGCATAAATCATAATGGTTCTTGCTGCTTGTATTTGACAAATCCACTCCCAAGTTCTTCTCACAAGGATTACTAGTTTGCCAAAAAAAATTAGTTGCATGTAGATTGTAAGCAAAACATAAAAGTAGCAATGCAAATGTAATTCCTAGAACTAATCAAGTTAGCACTCAAAATCCAAATCTCAGTACGAGATTATCCTAGCATTATTGCTATTTTATAATCTTAAAACTCCAAAAAATCTAAAAATAACACACCTATAAATTGGCAGCTATAAAAAAAACACCTACAAAAAAAACACACCTATTTCATGCATCTACTCTTCGAGAATCTTGACTGTATCCCTGACCTGACCGCCTAGAAAATCATAGAACAGATCTTTCTCACCTTTATTACTCCTCGTGCTCAGAAATTAGGCAAAATCACGAAACTCCAAACACTAATTACATGACCAATTTTACAAATCCTTCTCCAAACATGCCTTACAAAACAGAACACAACCTTTGAAAAGAAAAGGGACTGAACTTGCCGTGGATGCACACGGTAATGCAGCGTCTAGAGATCTTATCCGAGACCAAACAAGTACGAGAGAGAGAGAGAGAGAGAGAGAGAGAGAGAGAGAGTACCTACCAGAGCGAGCGAGAGAGAGACAAGAGATGCAAAGTCGGAGGAGAGGGGTTTTCGTCGGAGGGTTTGATTGAGAGGAGCAGAAGGATCTGAGACCACATGCAGTCGGAGGAGAGAGAGGTTTTCGTCAGGGGTGTGGCAGCGGCGGCAGTGTTGAAGCACGGTGAAGACCACGGCTGAAGAGAGGGGTTGAGCGAGAGGGTCGACTGGGAGGGACTGAATGACGATGTGAGGGGATTGGGGAGGTGTGTACGTATAACTGGATGGCTTTGGATAAGGTGTAACGGCACCGTTTAGTATCATATTAGAGATTACCGACTAAATAGTTAGTCGGAAATTACCCAAATCCCGCCTTTATTTTCCGCGAAAATTTTCAATTGGCGCAAAAAATTGTACCATTCCAGACTAAAAATTAATTAGTCGGTGATTTGTTGTCTTGGCCAACTAAATATTTAGTTGGGAATAAATCTTTTACTCGGAAAGATTTTTATTAAGTCCAAAAACATTAAAGTCTTATAACACACCACCCGAGCTCCACTTGAGTTTTTTTGCATGATCAAAACCATTTATCTTCTCTAATATTATTGGTTAGACCATTTTTATGGAGATTACAGTTGATCGTTTTCCGTTAGACAATTGATCGAACAAAAAATACTATTTTGCTAATGAATTCACATCTCGATAAAGGGATATTTTAAATCTGATCGAGCCGCAAATTTACAAGAATGTATAATTCAACAAGTACAACAAAATCAATGATCTTGATCGTCAAGATTGTATCGCGATCTTATGGCTACTGCAACAACAAATATAACATAAGACTTAGTTGACTATCAAATACATCAAACATATATATAGTTAAGGTAACTACCGAGTTATTTTTTATAATGATCAATCTGAACCGATAGGATTTCACGTCTTACTTATTATAGCATTGTCACTAAAATCGGATATCATTTGATATTAGCGACCACATTATCGAAATACATTTAATGTGTTCGGAGACATTTAAGTGTTATAGTGAACTAACCGAGCCCCACTTGAGGTATTTTTTCCCGATCGAAATCATCTATCTTTGACGTTATATGAATTTGAACATTTGTACCAAGAATGAAGTTAACCGCATATGGATAGACACTTAATCGGACAACAAAATTGTTTACATTTAAGAATCTATGCGCCCATAAAGGGGCTTTCTTGGCCTGATTGAGCCAAAATTTTATGATAATCTTATGATTAAGAAGGAAAAAAACATGAGTGGTAGTGATCGGAAAGGTTGCATCGTGATTAGTGTGGTCAATCAAATACCGTCTTTCTTGAAATTTTTTCCAAAGGGCAAAAAATAATATATTTTCCGACTAAATTATCACCTTAGTCGGCAATAAATAATAATTTCCGACCAAATGATTTTAGTCGGCATCGTTTTTTTATTTTCTTCGTTTTTTATATTCAGGGACAACAATATTTCTCGACAAAATCTACATTTAGTCGGAAATTATTAAGATTTACCGATTAAATGGTTTAGTCGGCATATTTATTGATTCACTAAACTCGGGAAAAAATATATTTCCCGACTAAATAAACATTTAGTCGGCACTTATTAACATTTACCGATTAAATAATTTAGTCGGCATATTTATTGATTTATTAAACTCAGGAAAAAATATATGTCCCGACTAAATAAATATTTAGTCGGCACTTATTAACATTTACCGATTAAATAATTTAGTCGGCATATTTATTGATTTATTAAACTCAGGAAAAAATATATTTCCCGACTAAATAAATATTTAGTCGGCACTTATTAACATTTCCCGATTAAATAGTTTAGTCGGTATATTTATTTGATTTATTGGTATATAAAACTCGTGAAAAAATATATATTTACCGACTAAATCTATATTTAGTCGGAATTTATGTGCATATACCGACTAAAATTTGTTTAGTGGGGGTTAGAATTTAAATTGTCGACTAAATAATAATTAGTCGGTAATGGTTAGAAATTTGGCGACTAAATTTTAATTAGTCGGGAATTTTAGTCGGTAATGGTGTAATTTCTTGTAGTGAAATAAACTTAAACTAATTAAATCCTAACCTAGTTAACAAAAGTGGTGATTTTGTTCTTCATCTAAAAATTAAACTAACAGTGGAAAAAAAACAATTAATAATAGAAAATTATACTATCACGAGAAAGTAGCGAAAATTACCGGTTGAGAAAAATAACTAAGGTTTCGGAATCCATACCTATTACTCGTACAACTATTTTTTTCTTTTACAAGGTATAACTATATATTCATGATCACTACCCAAAATTTCTTCTTGATAATTTGAAAGCTGATTCTGTTATCATGGAAAATATCATCGTAAAAGGTCATTAAAAAGTCTAATGTTTGCTCCTCTCCGCTCGCATGTATAAAACCAAATCATTCATTGTATCCGTTTTTAACAAATCACAATAAATATCCAATTTTACAAGTTTTAACAAAGAAAAACCAGCATTCAACTCTACAGACAATTCCAAAATCATGAGAAAAACATGATTGAACTCATATCCAGAATTTATCCCTAACAATTGATTTGGAGTAAGAAAATTTTAATCAAAATCAAACCACATACGCGGATAAAATCGAATCTCATAAATATATAAATAATAGTCATTAATTGAGTTTCATCCTCAATCCTAGTTTAAGAGTTTAGCCGGCTCATGGAGTACAAAAATATATTCAAATAATAATAGATCAACTCCACGGAAGAAAATAGTAAGAAAAGATGTTCAACACTTATAAATTCCTCCAGCCGATCGAGACATCTGATCTTTGAATTGCCGTCGTGATTGTCAAATTCCAGCCTTAGCGGTGCTTCTGTTTTTGTGTGTGTGGAGAAGTCTTTTTCTTTAAGCAGAACCCTAGTCTAGTCCAGTCCTTATAGGCCCCGAAACAATCCATTAGGAATGAACTACTAAAATCCAATTCCTTTTTGGCCCACCAGACTTGCGTCTAAAGAATATTTGTTTTCTACGTACCTTGCATAATATTCCTGAAAAATCTTTAAAAGTTACCGAAAAGAGAATAATATTAACCAATTGAGCATAATTAAGAACTAACAACATATGATATGGGACTTCTATGTTTCTATATTTTATGCTCATCAAATACCCCCAAACGTATATTTTGCTAGTCCTCGAACAAAAGAAATAAAATAAAACAAAGAAAAAGAAAAACGCTAACTAATCCTTTTTCAGAGGAGTCCGATTGCATTAGGGTATGCAACAAGCCTTTGAACCCCTATGTTGCCTTAGTGGACGAGTTATAGTCTCGTGAGGGTTTGCCGTTAATATACCCACAAAATTCTCAAGAAAGATATGACACTTGATTAGAATCTCGAACGTACTTAATGGCCTCTCAAAGTAACTAGTGTGAGTGTAATGCAAGTTAGAGGCAATATACTTCATTCATTAACAAAGTTAAATAAGTGAACATTCTAATCAGATTTAGCACAAAAATGGTTCCTCTCATATTTAGATAGAAAGAAATCACAAGGCATGCGTGTAAGTGAAAAATCACAAAAAGATGTTCATTAACCTCGAAAACAATACATGCACTTTCAATGCCTCAATACTCATCAAAATGCTCACATCAAGTTATTATAGCCCTTCCCCTTTCAATTCACAATTTTTTTCTTTTTTTTTTTCTTGCTATTTTTTTCCTTGTGGTCGTGCAATGCCTTGGTCCCTTAAACTTTCTAATTAACCCTTGTAGCGAGCTTTAGGCCAGTGACATCCAAACCAGACGGTTTTAGGGCACTATATGTAGAGAACACTCTAACAGACTTAATCACTGGAGTCAAAAATGCTACGAACCCAAGCTAACCACACATGACAATCGCAGAACTCTCTACCGTTTGACGTGAATACTCACTACTTATTGAGGCAAGAGACCCGGTTACTACGTGAAAAGTCCGAAATTACATGCATTTTTTTTAATCATTTTTTTGTTTTCTTTTTTCTTGATGGGGAAAAGGGCATTAGGCATTCTATTAAGACATCTGACTCATACTGAGGCATCAAAAATATATGTACGGTACTCGAGGTCAAATCCAACTCTAAGTGTTATAGTGCTCGTGCAAAGGCATGTACATAAGTGATTAATCGCTATCCAAGCATAGGTGATATGAACCAACTAATTAGTGCCTCTCATCAATCCATATGTTCACAAGTTTAACTAAACCAATGAATTCATATCAAGTCTCCAACTTGGGCAACAATCAAACTAGCACTAATCAAAAACCAACAACCACGTTGGAAGTCCAAATCAACCATCCACAACTTTAAAATTTTTTTAAGTTTGAAACAACAAAAAAAAAAATGTAGTGAAGAAAATAATAAAACCACAATTGCAGTTCAAACACATTTTTCAAAAATAATAGTCTCTCCAAACCTAAATGATGCATTGTCCTCAATGTAGCAAGAGAGATAAAAACATACAAATTTTAGGGAGTTACCTCACATGAAGAACAATTGTTACTAGTATTGTCTGCAATTGGTTAGTGACACAAAAGAAAGAAAAAGAAAAAAGAAATTTAAAACGCTGATAGCAATAACAAAACAAAACAAACAATTCATGTTTTTATATTCGCTTCTTATAATTAATAATATACGGATCTTCCAAGCAAAAATCATTAGACAAAATCAAAATTAAGTTAGCGAATTGTTCATTCATGTGTGTCAAGAATAGATCAGAGTATCCTGGGAATATGTGCTTGAACAACGACGACTCTAAATAAAACTTATGTGTGAAGTAAAAGATCAACTCCAAAGATAAGATCCCACTCAAATTCATAGTGGCAATAAGCGTCAATTATAATTTCCTCTTTGTAGACACCCCAATCTGGGCTTCTAGATTAGTTTACTTTCGATTTTTGATTCTCCAATGATGAAACGGATCAAGAACACCTTGAGAATGATAAATGTTTGAGCTTTGAGTGTTTGCAAAATCCTTGAACCTAATCTAGCCGAAGCCACTTCAAAAGCCAAAAACCCTACTGGCACGCGTTCGTTGAGAACCTGCGCGCGTAGATCAACTTGACAAGTGTTGGTCAATGGTCAAGCTTGACCGTTGACCAATGCGTGAGTAGGTGGTACACGCGCGGGCTGCTCCTAAACCCGCATGCGCGGGTCAAGCTACCACGTGTGGTCAACAGTCAAAACTTGACTGTTTACCCACGCGCGCCAGTGCGCAACACGCGCGCGCCGATTAAGCTTGTCTCCATCACCTTTATGGGTTGGTAAGCTTAACCACCAAGCAACCTCAGCTAGCCTCGTGGACCTCAGCCAGTCCACATGGGTTGGTAAGCTTAACCACCAAGCATCCTTAGCCAGCCTCGTGGACCTCAGCCAGCCTCGTGGACTGGCTGAGCTCTTCTCTTTGCAGCTCCATACCTACCACTTCTCTCCTATCTATACCCCCTATATGCTTCCATTCAAAGGGTTAGAAAAATCCATACACCTAGGGTCAAAAAATTCAAAGGCTTACAAAAATTTATTTTCAAAAGGTTACCACTTTGTACTCTTTTAAGCCAACTAAAGAGATACAAACGTATCCAAAAACACAATTTGTTCTTCCTCCTTCAATTATCAAACATCCAACCCCTCAATCTAGCCTTCAAATATCAAAGCTCAAATACTCTTTCAAACCCAAAGCCAAAGGTATAGCATATCTACTGTTTTCCTATTCTGATCCTTGAGGGGGGTTGACACGGCCAAGGCTGGTAATCAATACCAGTCCTGACCCTAAAGCTAGCAGGGTTTAAAAAACTGCCCTAGTAGGAACCAGCGCGCACCACTCTATGGCTGCGCGCGCAGGTCCGCGTGGGGATTGGTTTCTTGTTGTTTTATGCATTTCTTTGTATATATATCACTGTTACGCATGCTAATAACCAGTTTACTGCTTTCCTTTGTTAGAACTGTTAGCTATATTTCGATATGCATATATGTTGCTGTGGAGTACCTCTGGGATCATTCTGGATATATTCCAAAACCCAGAAACATGTAAACCAAACACTGGTTAAATGGCTTAGACACACGTGCGCCAGGGCGCAACACGCGCGCGCCAGTCTGTCTCTGACTAGTGAGTGACCTTGCATGGGTAACTTGGCCTTAGGCCATTATTTTATCCCCACACTGTTTATGGGGTGTTTTGTTAATTTGTAGGGTTTTTTCGCCTTTAAATTGTATATTATAACAGTTTGGTTTGTCCTGGGTGTGCATTGATCCTTCCAGAGCCCAGAGGGTTTGAAAATAAGAGCTGCGGGCTTAGGCTTACTGGCGTGCGCATGTCTTGTAGTAGCGCTCGCAGGTCTGATTAGCATGCAGTGACTTGATTAGTGCATACTGGTTTCCATCTGCACACGTCGTCACTCCAAAACAGCAGCCTTCCAGTCTGTTTAAACTCCCACAGGAGTCTGTTTTCATCCTATACTAATTGTTCCATGCTATCAATCGCATCCTACAAATCGTGTTACAGCTTTAATCCCCATTAAACTGTTCCCCCGCCCTGAATGGCTAAAATTTTGATTAATCAAACGGAATCGCAAACGTTTTCGCAAATGCCTAAGTAGAGATCGATCTCCGGATTGGGCGAGAGGGGTGCCTGAAAACCCTTCCCCTCTCGTAACCTAGCTCCCGAACCCAGATATGGTTATGACGGACTAGTACTTTTACCTTTTTCAAATCAAACAGCGTAGCGAGCATTTCAAGTTCGGTTCCTTGGGTGTCGGACCTTCAAACCCAAGTGATGGCGCTGTATTGAGCGCTCGTCTACCAAAAGCGCACTCATCGATCTGCCTTTTTCAGGGCACGCTGCCCACACTCTTTACTTTGATCACCCTGTGATGGAAAGACGTTGGGATTGACCCCTACCGACACTAAAACTCAACTCTCGGATTGGGTGGTGGAGGTTTCAATTCACAATCAAGTGACTCAAAAAGACATGAGGGCGATGCTGATGAAGAAAGTTGAAGAGACTCCTCATTCGATATCCATTCATCAATAACTGACCAAGGAGCAGACCCCACTAATTTGTTAACTTGGTCATTTGATTTATGTATGTCAAATTGACTCCTCATTCGTGTGACTTGGTTGCTTTGCAATTCATTTGTATTCAGTTAATCGACTCTGTTGGAGCTTAGAGTTTGATTATTGAGCATTTGTTTCGCGTGTGATTCGTTGGTATCATTTTGAATTCGCATGGGAATTGGACATCTCACCAAGGTGGAGATTTGTGGGATTTCGATTGGTGTGCCATTGTTGGTACGGTACTTGGATATCTCGCCAAGGTGGAGATTTGTCGTTTTTTGGCTCATTTTGGACTTCTCGGCCTCCATGGTTTGGACTAAGGCCTTGCTGGTCCGGACTAGCGCTTGTATGTGTCTTCTGGAGCGATTTGTTTTTCTGTCCGGACCAGCGCATACCGTGGTTCAGACCACAGCAACGGGGTAGTGCATTTTGGAATCTCCGTCTGGACAACGTTATGCGGTGGTCCGGACCAACGTTCGCGTTTCAGCTCATTTTGGTTATATTCTGGACTTCCTAAAGATTGATTTTGGAGTTTCTTTTTTGGTTTTGAACTCTACATGCAAAGGAAACATTATCTGGCAAGGATTCTCACTTTAGGAAGCAATTTGTGGCTATAAATATAGCCTTACTCTCTCATTTGGGTTTGGACTTCTTGAGTGAATCCCTCTGAGAGGCCCTTAGGGGACATCTGTAGAACCTTAGGGTTCGTCTGTTCGATCTTCATCCACATATGGTTGCCCTTTCTATGGTGGGTTCTGTAGGCCTCCGGCCATTTGGAAGATTATTTATTTCTGCGATTCTTTCTGGTTGAAACCGTAGAGTTTTGTGAGAATCATCTATTTCTGTGTAACATCCGGTCATGTTTGTGGAACTCTGTTGGAGCTTAAAGTTTTATTATCTATCATTTGTTTTGCGTGTGATTCGTTGGTATCATTTTGGATTCGCATGGAAATTGGACATCTTGCCAAGGTGGAGATTTGTGGGATTACGATTGGTGTGCCATTGTTGGTACGGTACTTGGATTTCTTGCCAAGGTGGAGATATGTAGTTTTTTGGCTCGTTATGGACTTCTGGGCCTCCATGGTCTGGACCAAGGCTTCCTGGTCCGGATCAGCGCTTGTATGTGTTTTCTGGAGCAATCAGTTTTTTCTATTCGGACCAGCGCGTACCGTGGTCCGGATGACAGCGACGGGGTAGTGCATTTCAGAATCTCCATTTGGACCACGTTATGCGGTGGTCCGGACTAGCGTCCACGTTTCAGCTGATTTTGGTTATATTCTAGACTTCCTAAAGATTGGTTTGGAGTTTCCTTTTTGGTTTTGAACTCTACATGCAAAGGAAACATTATCTAGCAAGGATTCTGACTTTAGGATGCAATCTGAAGCTATAAATATAGCCTTACTCTCTCATTATGGTTTGGACTTATTGAGTGAATCCCTCTGAGTGGCCCTTAGGGGATATTGGTAGAACCTTAGGGTTCGTCTGTTCGATCTTCATCCGCATCTGGTTGCCCTTTCTATGGTGGGTTCTATAGGCCTCCGGCCATCTAGAAGATCATTTATTTCAGCAATTCTTTCCGGTTGAAACCGTAGGGTTTTGTGAGAATCATCTATTTTTGTGTGACATCCGGTCATGTTTGTGGAACTCTGTTGGAGCTTAGAGTTTGATTATCAAGCATTTATTTCGTGTATAATTAGTTGGTATCATTTTGGATTCGCATGGGAATTGGACATCTTGCCAAGGTGGAGATTTGTGGGATTTCGATTGGTGTGCCATTGTTGGTACGATACTTGGATATCTCGCCAAGGTGGAGATTTGTAGTTTTTTGGCTCGTTTTGGACTTCTCGGCCTCCATGGTCTGGACCAAGGCCTTGTTGGTCCGGACCAGCGCTTGTATGTGTTTTCTGGAGCGATCTATTTTTTCTATTCGAACCAGCGCATACCGTGGTCCAAACCACAGCGACAGGGTAGTGCATTTTGGAATCTCCATCTGGACCACGTTATGCGGTGGTCCGGACCAGCGTTCGCGTTTCAGCTGATTTTGGTTATATTCTCGACTTCTTAAAGATTGATTTTGGAGTTTCCTTTTTGGTTTTGAACTCTACATGCAAAGGAAACATTATCTAGCAAGGATTCTGACTTTAGGATGCAATCTGAAGCTATAAATATAGCCTTACTCTCTCATTATGGTTTGGACTTATTGAGTAAATCCCTCTGAGTGGCCCTTAGGGGATATTGGTAGAACCTTAGGGTTCGTCTGTTCGATCTTCATCCTCATCTGGTTGCCCTTTCTATGGTGGGTTCTATAGGCCTCCGGCCATCTGGAAGATCATTTATTTCAGCAATTCTTTTCGGTTGAAACCGTAGGGTTTTGTGAGAATCATCTATTTCTGTGTGACATCTGGTCATGTTTGTGGAACTCTGTTGGAGTTTAGAGTTTGATTATCGAGCATTTGTTTCGTGTATAATTAGTTGGTATCATTTTGGATTCGCATGGGAATTGGACATCTCGCCAAGGTGGAGATTTGTGGGATTTCGATAGGTGTGCCATTGTTGGTACGATACTTAGATATCTCGCCAAGGTGGAGATTTGTAGTTTTTGGGCTCGTTTTGGACTTCTCGGCCTCCATGGTCTGGACCAAGGCCTTGCTGGTCCGGACCAGCGCTTGTATGTGTTTTCTGGAGCGATCTGTTTTTTCTATTCGAACCAGCGCATACCGTGGTCCAGACCACAGCGACGGGGTAGTGCATTTTGGAATCTCCATCTGGACTACGTTATGCGGTGGTCCGGACCAGCGTTTGCGTTTCAGCTAATTTTGGTTATATTCTGGACTTCCTAAAGATTGATTTTGGAGTTTCTTTTTTGGTTTTGAACTCTACATGCAAAGGAAACAATATCTGGCAAGGATTCTGACTTTAGGAAGCAATCTGTGGCTATAAATATAGCCTTACTCTCTCATTAGGGTTTGGACTTCTTGAGTGAATCCCTTTGAGAAGCCCTTAGTGGACCGCTGTAGAACCTTAGGGTTCGTCTGTTCGATCTTCATCTGCATCTGGTTGCCTTTTCTATGGTGGGTTCTGTAGGCCTCCAGCCATCTGGAAGATTATTTATTTCTGCGATTCTTTCTGGTTGAAATCGTAGGGTTTTGTGAGAATCTTCTATTTCTATGTAACATCCGGCCATGTTTGTGGAACTTTGTTGGAGCTTAGAGTTTTATTATCTAGCATTTGTTTCGCGTGTGATTCGTTGGTATCATTTTGGATTCGCATAGGAATTGGACATCTCGTCAAGGTGGAGATTTGTTGGATTTTTATTGGCGTGCCATTGTTGGTACGGTACTTTGATATCTCACCAAGGTGGAGATATGTAGTTTTTTGGCTCGTTTTGGACTTCTCGGCCTCCATGGTCTGGACCAAGGCCTTGCTGGTTCGGACCAGCGCTTGTATGTGTTTTCTAGAACGATCTCTTTTTTCTGTCCGGACCAGTGCATACCGTGGTCCGGACCACAGCGACGGGGTAGTGCATTTTGGAATCTCTGTCTGGACCACGTTATGCGGTGGTCTGGACCAGCGTTCGCGTTTCAGCTAATTTTGGTTATATTCTGGACTTCCTAAAGATTGGTTTTGGAGTTTCCTTTTTGGTTTTAAACTCTACGTTCAAAGGAAACATTATCTGGCAAGGATTCTGACTTTAGGAAGCAATGTGTGGCTATAAATATAGTCTCACTCTCTCAATAGGGTTTGGACTTCTTGAGTGAATCCCTCTGAGAGGCCTTTAGGGGAAATCTGTAGAACCTTAGGGTTTGTCTGTTCGATCTCCATCCGCATCTGGTTGCCATTTCAATGGTGGGTTTTGTAGGCTTCCGGCCATCTGTAAGATCATTTATTTCTGCGATTCTTTCTGGTTGAAACCGTAGGGTTTTGTGAGAATCATCTATTTCTGTGTGACGTCCGGTCATGTTTGTGGAACTTTGTTGGAGCTTAGAGTTTGATTATTGAGCATTTGTTTCGCGTGTAATTCGTTGGTATCATTTTGGATTCGCATGGGAATTGAACATCTCGCCAAGGTGGAGATTTTTGGGATTTCGATTGGTGTGCCATTGTTGGTACGGTACTTGGATATCTCGCAAAGGTGGAGATTTGTAGTTTTTTAGGTCGTTTTGGACTTCTCGGCCTCCATGGTCTGGACCAAGGCCTTGCTGGTCCGGATCAGCGCTTGTATGTGTTTTCTGGAGCGATCTGTTTTTTCTGTCCGGACCAGCGCATTCCGTGGTCCGAATCACAGCGACGGGGTAGTGCATTTCAAAATCTCCGTCTGGACCACGTTATGCGGTGGTCCGAACTAGCGTCCCCGTTTCTGCTGATTTTGGTTATATTCTGAACTTCCTAAAGATTGGTTTTGGAGTTTCCTTTTGGGTTTTGAACTCTACATGCAAAGGAAATATTATCTGGCAAGGATTCTCACTTTAGAAAACAATCTGTAGCCTTAAATATAGTCTTACTCTCTCATTAGGGCTTGGACTTTTTGAATGAATCCCTCTGAGAGGCCCTTAGGGGACATCTGTAGAACCTTATGGTTTGTCTATTCGATCTTCATCCGCATCTGGTTGCCCTTTCTATGGTGGGTTCTATAGGCCTCCGGCCATCTGGATGATCATTTATTTCAGCAATTCTTTCCGGTTGAAACCCTAGGGTTTTGTGAGAATCATCTATTTCTGTGTGACATCCGGTCATGTTTGTGGAACTCTGTTGGAGTTTAGAGTTTAATTATCGAGCATTTGTTTCGCGTATAATTCGTTGGTATCATTTTGGATTCGCATGGGAGTTGGACATCTCGACAAGGTGGAGATTTGTGGGATTTCGATTGGTGTGCCATTGTTGGTACGGTTCTTGGATACCTCGCCAAGGTGGAGATTTGTAGTTTTTGGGCTCGTTTTGGACTTCTCGGTCTCCATGGTCCGGACCAAGGCCTTGCTGGTTCGGACCAGCGCTTGTTTATGTTTTCTGGAGCGATCTGTTTTTTCTGTCCGGACCAGCGCATATCGTGGTCCAGACCATAGCGATGGGGTAGTGCATTTTGGAATCTTCATCTGGACCACGTTATGCGGTGGTCTAACCAGCGTCTGTGTTTCAACTGATTTTGGTTATATTCTGGACTTCCTAAAGTTTGATTGTGGAGTTTCCTTTTTGGTTTTGAACTCTACATGCAAAGGAAACATTATCTGGCAAGGATTCTGACTTTAGGAAGCAATCTGTGGCTATAAATATAGTCTTACTCTCTCATTTGGGTTTGGAATTCTTGAGTGAATCCCTCCAAAAGGCCATTAGAGGACATCTGTAGAACCTTAGGGTTCGTCTGTACGATCTTTATCCGCATCTGGTTGCCCTTTCTATGGTGGGTTCTGTAGGCCTCCGGCCATCTGGAAGATCATTTATTTCTGCGATTCTTTCTGGTTGAAACCGTAGGGTTTTGTGAGAATTATTTATTTATGTGTGACATCTGGTCATGTTTGTGGAACTCCATTCTGTCTGTGTCTCTTGGTTAAAAACCCTAGGGGTTTTGTGAGACTTGATGTGAGAGAATCTGTATTCGGTGAGAGATTCCTTTCGGGTTTTTTATTTGGTGAGAGAACTTGTATTTTGAGATTGGTGAGAGTCTCTTTGTGAGGGCTTTGTTTGTTCATTACCATTGTAGCTCTTCGGAGCATCATTCTCTTCACATAGTGAAATCATCTCTCGTTCACTTGCCCGTAAGCCGAACCACGTAGTGGAATCGTCTCTCATTCATCTCTCTTATTCGTTTTTTTTGTTTGGTTTGGTTTTTCTTCGTTAGTATTTCGCATAAGTTTGTTTTGATTATTTTTTCAATATCATGACCATCAATGATTGTCAAGTTGCGGTTGGGTCTTTCAGGGGTATGCCGCACAACACTATCTGTACTACATACTAAGCAAATGCATTTTGCTTTCAAAACTATCCAAACTCTCCTTTCTAATTTTTTAAATTTAGTATAAAAAAGAGAGAGAGAGTAGTTGAGAGAGGGAGACGGTAAATAAAAAGAGAGCGAGAGTAGTTGAGGGAGGGAAACATGGGGGAGGGAGGGAGGGAGGGAGGGAGAGAGATGTGGGGGTTGAATATGGAGGAAAAATTATTCCATGCTTCTAGGGCACCGTCACATGATACTCCAAACTCATTTTTCACACACGTGTCTTTTAGTTCATAAAATGAGACCAATGTTATCGTGCATTAAACATGGGATCGAAAAAAATATTAAACTATATTTTTATCAACTAGCATTGTGGTCGTTCGCTTCACAGGCCTGAAAAAAATTAATGTATTTTTTTTTAATTACATGCATCAAACATGTACAAACTCTAGTTATAGAAAAGACAAATGGTGGGGAGGAACAAGTTCTAAAGACTCCTCCTATCGTAAAGAGGTCAAGGTTTAGAAAGATGGAGGTAACGAAACATAATCATATGAATTCTTGTCGTACCAAAAAAAAAAGCAGAATACATATGGCGATAGCTAGAGAGAGACGAAAAAGATGTGATCTCGGGACGTCGATTGTCCCACCCAAAGCAAAATTTCTATGGTGCTCCAAGTATTATGAGAGCACTATACTCCCAATGAATATGGATCATTGGATTGAAAATAGATAAATTACAGCCCTTGGATTAAAATTAAAAACCAAAAGTAGGGTGGTTTTGTTAAAAACGAGATGGTTTTGTGAACTTTTGACAAAAAAATGAAGAATTACTTTCCACAGAAATAGACAATATTTACCATCGTATAAGGCAAAACTTACTACATAAACAGGTAACACTTACGACAACCGGTTGGTCAGGTAACAAATTACCATTAATTAAAAAAAAAGTACCCTATTTTTTGGCAGAAAAATTTGGAGATTTTGGGAATTTATATATTCACACCACTTTAAGCTATATACACCATATATTTTGCATTTTGCTAAGAATTGGATATTGGAAAAACCTAAAAAATGGTGTTCGATTAGAAATCTAGTTTAAAATTTTAATTTGTTATGAAGATATAATTAGAAGAATTATCTAAAAACAAAAAATTTGACAAATATTTTCCATAATTTCTAAATAATATTATAAAAATATTTAATTTATTTATTTTAAATAACCATTTATTATAGATATATTTAAGTAACTTACTTTTAAATATTATGGATAAAACAAGATATTCATTTAATAGTTTGATAGCTTACAAATTTAGTTTTTATATATATATATATATATATATATATATATATAAAATAAAATAACGTTATAAGTTGATTGTTACAACAAAATTGAACAATAAGTGTATCTTTGCTTAATAGCTATTGAATAATTTTGTAGGATTCTCAATTGATTTTATGGTAGTATTTAATAAAATTAGGATATTCAATTTCAATAATATAGTTTATAATGATCATTATGATATAATTTGCAAATCTAACAACTAATATTTTTTATACTAATATACTTGGCAGTGATCAATCAACGATGATTGATTCATTTGTAATTGATTAATCTGGTTATATGTTCAACCAATCGATCATACGATTTGAATCGATTAAAATCATATTTAACAGATATGGTAGTTAACAATGATGTTGATTGATAGTGATTAGTGAAGATTAATACAATTGGGTAACGTAGGTTGACTAATTTGTTTAATTGCTTAATCACAGACTTATCTATTTCAATCCTTCAAATTACACAATTAGCAAATTTCAAAAATGGTTAACATTGATCACTTGGCAAATGTAGGAGTAACAGTCTTTGTGATTAACATTGATCACTTGGCCAATGTAGGAGTAACCACTAATGAACCAGTAAATTGAAATATCTCATTTATTTGATCCTTTTTAAAAGTAATTTTATTAATATAAAATGCTTTTATTTAAATTAATCATAAAAGTAATACAAGTAGATTCAAATAAAATTTAATGTGGTATGTACTATGACATTAATGATGATACATAAATGTATACATACCCATCATTAATGTCATACTTACAATAGAGTAAGGCTTACTTACCAAAGTATAAGGCTAGAGATACCACAAAAACTGAATTTTTACGATAGACTAATATTCGTTGATAACACCTACCACGTGATTGACAATACTTATCATAAAATAAGAGAAAAATGACTATATGCTTAAACCAATCTTACCACGCAAACTGATCACGTTTTGCCAATTGCCTTGTTTACCTTGAGGAGTTAGAGTGGATAAGTTTGCAGGGTTTAAGATAAACAATTGGTGGTAGTTAAATAAGGCAATTGACAAAACGTAATCAATTTGTGTGGTAAGACTGGTTTAAGCATATCGTCATTTTTCTCTTATTTCATGCTAAGTATTGTCAACCATGTGGTAAGTGTTATCAACAAATATTTGTCCATCATAAAAATTTAGCTTTTGTGGTATCTTTAGCCTTATGTTTTGGTAAGTAAGTCTTATTCCATAGTAAGTATGACATTAATGACGGAAAGGTATACATTTATGTATCATCATTAATGTCATAGTACATATCACATTAAATTTTATTTGGATCTACTTGTATTACTTTTATGATAAATTAAACAAAAGCATTTATACTAATAAAATTACTTTTAAAAAAGGATCAAATAAATGAGATATTTCAATTTAATAACAAATTATATCATATTGATCACTATAAACTATATTAATAAAACTGAATAGCCTAATTTCATTAAATACTACCATAAATTCAATTGAGATTCCTACAAAATTATTTAATAGATATTAAGCAAAGATATACTTTTAATAAATGGTTATTTAAAAATAAATAAAATAAATATATATATATATATATAATGTTATTTGAAAATTATGGAAAATATTTGTCAAATTTTTTGTTTTTAGATAAATCTTCTAATTATATCTTCATAACAAATTAAAAATTTTAAATTAGATTTGTAATTGAACACCATTTTTTAGGTTTTTCACAACCTAATTTATAGCAAATAGGAAAAATATATGGTTTATATAGGTTAAAGTGGTGTGAATATATAAATCTCCAAAATCTCTAAAATTTTCAGCCAAAAAATAGGGTACTCTTTTGTTTTTTTTTAATTAATGGTAATTTGTCACCTAACCAACCGGGTTGTCATAAGTGTTGCCTGTTTGTGTGATGAGTTTTGCCTTGTACGATGGTAAATGTTATCTTAATCAATGGTAAGTGTTGTCTGTTTCTGTGGTAAGTATATCAAGTAATTTGTTTATACCTTTTTGGAATTTTCTCGAAAATTTTGTATTAGTTTCAAGCCTTGTGAGTAAGGCTGCACATGGTCCGGATCAGATCCGATTCCTACGAATTCAATCTTAATCCACAATTCATGGTATTTTTGAAAATAAAATCTGTGTCCGGACCAAAAGTCTCATGGTTTGGTTCCAATCCAAACCGTGAGTCATGATTCGTTTATGATTTTGTCCACGGATTGCATCAACCAACAACCAAGTACATAATTATAATCACTAATCCGATTCATTCTTTGCAAGTTCCTCAAACATTTCAATCTACCATATTTTCCATAGAAGAAAAAAACCTGAATTTTCAAAAAAAAGTTCTTGTAATTCAATAGTTCTCCGTCATTACATCAAGTTTTAGTTCAATAGCATAAAGATGATTACAATTCAATAGCATAAAGATGATTACAGTTCAATAGAAATAACCAAAAACAATTTATAAAAATAGGTGTAAATAGTATTTACTAAGTGTTACATATATTTTTATTTTTTTAAAAATTTCATGGTCTAATTCGAATAATCTACGGTTTTCAAATGAAAATTCAATCATAATCTGTATCTTGTGGTTTTTTAATTTCCGAATTCCTGTCTGAGCCATTAATCCACAGATAATAAAGGTACGAATCGGTTTGATCCGGACCGGTTATATGGGTTCACTGGACTTTTTGTGCACCCCTGCTTGTGAAGTGAGAGAGAGAGAGAGAGAGAGAGAGAGAGAGATTTTGGTTACGTTGCTGGAAAGCCAAAGCCTTTGGAGTCATAGAACAGATTAGCGATGGGAAGCACGAGTGCTCTCTCCTCTCATCTTCACCTCAACAACGCCTACTGTCTGTTCAAAAGTCTCAATTCAAGCAGAAATCAACGAACTTCACTTCTATTCAACCGGCGAAAATCCAAATTCGGCGCCTCACGCAAAAGAGAGCCCGAAAGGTTCAATAAATTTGCTTGCTTTACTGTTGACGACGAATTGATTAAGCAGCAAGAACTACTTGGGGGTGGTGGCGTTGGCTCAGCCGTTGAAGAAAATCCTGGTATCAAAGAGCCCTGTAAGTAATTTCTATATACATATATATACACTTGTGTGCTTTAGTTGGGCATGACTGTGTGCTTTAGTTGGGTATTAATTTTTGTTGAACATTTTATGGATTTATTGATGTGTGTGGCTTTTGCTTGGGTTTTCTGGTAATGGTTTGATAAACTAGTTTTCATGGAGCCGTTTTGTATGTACACTGTACAGAGAGTCAGAGACATGAGCTTTATGTGCTTTAATTGGGAAATATGTTTTGATGGTTCCGTGGATTTCTTGGTATGAGTGGCTTTTGATTGGATTTGATAGAATGGGCTTACCAATTTACTATAGGGGCGCTCTGTGCTACTTTAATTGAACTCTAAACGATGTGTCTAGCGTACCGGTTATGTGTTTTTCTTCGCTTTGTTTCAGTATTTCTGTCATCATTTTTGTTTCTCGAAAACGAAAATTTTGGTTCTTTCTGTTAGGTTTACCGGTTATGTGTTTTTCTTTGCTTTGTTTCAGTATTTCTGTCATCATTTTGTTTCACGAAAATGAAAATTTTGGTTCTGTCTGTTATGTTTGATGATTATAGAGGCATCAATAAGCTGGTTAATTTCATATGTAAACTGCAGAAGATCCAGATGATTTTTTGCTAGAATAACCAAGGGGCAAGGAACAATGATCAAACTCATTAGAGGATAAATTCACAAGTAATTTATAAGGTTTTCCGTTAGTGGGCTTTTCTTTTCTGGGTTATTCAGTGAGCAGTGAGCAGAAGTTGTCACACTTCAGTTAGAAATTACTGGGAATTGGAGATAAATACTGAGCAGAAGTTGCAACCATTGACATGGGGAATCTTGGCATCATCTCCAACCAAATGGAAACATAATTTATGCACATGAGTCCAATCAAAGGGACTTGACGGTTTTAAAATGATTTTCTTGTACTTTCTCCTACTACTAACTATACAATCTTGCTTTACTATAACTCCGAAGGCCTATATTGTTAAGTTCCTATGGCCAAGAGGCCTTTGGCCCAATGGCACAAGGAGTGCACTTAGGTGCTAGGAGAAACGAGGAGAGGAGTTCAACTGCTCCTCGTGCTAGTCTAACTATTCCTACAATACTGGAAAAAAATTTGATCGGCAAAAGTCAGTATGGTTAGAATAGTTAGATTATCACCTTGGAGGAGTTGAACTCCTGACCTCCTTTCTCCTAGCACTTAAGTGCACTCCTTAATGCCGTTGGGCTAAAGGCCTCTTGGCGCCGATCAAAAAGAAGAAAAATCATATGTTGAACTATTTTTTCCCCGAACTTTAGTGGTTTAGAATGGTTTTCTTCTGCTTTTCATTGTGATAGTTCTACGATCTTGTGGTGTTTTAATGTAATATCTTTTATGAATGCCTATTTTATAAATTTATATTTTCTCGAAGCATAATTACATTATATCTACTCACACATCCCAGTGGGGCATTGAGCCATGGAACCACATCTTTTGCTCTACAAGCGAGTGCCATACATTTTGGACAGCATTATCATCATTCAAAACAAACTCTTCATGGTTTTATGCCTCAAACTTTTCATATGTACAATGTATGTTTAAGTATGGAAATGCCTAGATGTATTTTACATATATGTTTGAGAAGTTATCATTGAATCTTTGCAGATTTAAGATTTGATTTGATTCACCATTCGGGAAAAAGGCCAATTTTGATTCATGATTCTGTTCATGGCAACTATTTGAGAAACTTCCTTGTGTTGAAATTGATCACAATGCAACAACTAGGATTACTGAAGTACATATGAAAGATTGTTATGATGGTTCTTTCCTGCTAAATTAATCATGTTTCTAGCTCTTTTCTTTTCTGCTATTACAATTTGCTTCAGGTGTCCCCTCTATTTTTGCAGTTGTGTCGAACAATGCTTTCATCAAAACTGAGTTGTTTGCTCCATCCTCGTTGCATAAAAGTTTCTTACCACCACCATTTATGTTTATTGATCATCTTTGTCATACTTACCGACTTTAGTTTGATAGATTTGTTTAATGTCAAGTTATTAGTGTCGTTCTTCTCCATTTTCACTCAATACTTTGTTATCGCTGCCTGCTACACCAATGAACTTCTTTTTATTTGCAATTTAGAAGGAAAATCATAGACACTTCTTTTCATTTAAGCATAGTTACTCTATCATGTCAGTCAAAATAGTACATACAGATAATATATAAACTTTCGCACTCACATATAAGTGCTGTATTTTTCCAATAAAGCCAGCATGGTAAGGCCTGTGTCATTTAAGTTGGCATCAAAAGGACAATAGACATAAAATTCATTAGGAGCAGAATGGCCGTGGGTCCATGCAGAGAAACTGTGATGTATGTATGAACTGTGAAGGATAGGAATGGAGTTAATAGCAACAGAAGGACGAACCACTTGAAAAAGAAATAGTATCGTGTCAAGTGGAAAGACTCTCACTGCCACCTCATTATGTCGGCTACATGTTACACAACTAGTGGAAGGCATAGAGGTAATGTTGAAATTTCACTAAAGAGATGAGGTTTAATTTTCATTTGATACATATGCTGGAGATACTTAAGTTCCTCATCTGTATACTAGTTTATTAATTTGTCGTAGGTGATGGTTTTATTGTTCCCCTTTTTATCTGGTTCCTCGTACTGACATGGTCTTTCTATTCGATCAATAACCTCATGTGGATGATGTTTCATTGAAAATGACAGATGGGGATGATGGTTCAACAGAAGCTATGTTACAAACTGATGACCCAACTAAAGGAAGTGCGCTTTATGAGTTCCTTTATCCAAGTAAAGAGCTGCTTCCTGATGACAAGGAAATGAGTATATTTGATCACCTAGAGGAGCTGCGGGAGAGGATCTTTGTGTCGGTTTTGGCAGTTGGAGCGGCTATTCTTGGATGCTTTGCATTTTCAAAGGAACTGGTATTGGTTCTGGAAGCTCCTGTAAAAGAACAGGGTGTTAGGTTTCTGCAACTAGGTCCGGGCGAGTTTTTCTTTACAACTTTGAAGGTTAGAATGAATTAATATACATCGTATCTATATTAGTTTCCTTGGTACAAGTATGTTACTATTACATGTTGTACTTATGTAGAAACCTACTCATTTTGCTCGTACTTTTAACTGAAATTGCACCTGCTATCTTGGCATTTTTACTGAACAAAGTTTCTCAGTTTCTTTGATTTTTCGTTTTTGGACTGGAATGGAGATGCAGCTAACCTCTCCTGTTAAGGGACATTTATATATCCTGCACCTGCACTATTTGTAGGCCGTTGATAATTTTGAGTTGTCTATGACATTTGACTTTTCTCTAAACCTCTTCGAATGTTAAATTTGTTGTATGGAATAATTCACTAGTACATTTGTATGGTAATTTCTGGACATCCATCCCCTCTACCCAAGTGTGGAGGGACATCAGCGCATGTGGGGTCAGTTGACCCCTCTAGCTTTTGGAAGATTTCGCTTGCTGCTCTAGTTTCGACAAATCGGTCATACTTACGACTGCCCATAGGGTAGTGGTTAATGTACAATAAATCAGACCATTTAGAACTCAGACGCACATTTCAGATGTTCCCCCACTAGATTGTACATGTTGCTATAGCTCTTTCCACCTTTCACAAACTTTTATGTGTTTTTGAGACATGCATGGAGGCTATCTACCATCGTATGGGTGGCATTAGCATCTGTGTCCACATTTTTTCTTCCAAAGGTGCCCTGAAATTTTGTAATTGCCCAAGCTGAAATCCCAAAAGTTTTAGTTTTACCCCTATGATACATACTTGTGCCTGTTGCTAATTCCCGTGCTTTTACCCCCTCTTATTTTCCTGGACTTACACCCTTGTGCTTCCTTGCTCTCAATCTCTCACCTCCCAACAACAACAGGGAAGGGTGTTCTCACTTGCTATCATATTAACATGAATTGCTTTTTCCAAATATGAAAAGTCATATTTGTCTGTTGTGAATCGAATAAGTATCTTATCAATAAATTTTCAGATTTCGTGTTTATATTCACTAAAAAATTTCTCATAAGACCAATTTGTTGCATACGGCTCTACATCAATTCTTATTATGAACTACATCTTTGAAAATTGATTAATATGTTTTGTAAATCCTTATAGGCAAGTATAGTTGTTAATTACTCTTGTCATTTTGTTTAAGACTGATCTAATAACTTTGTTATGAATTGATTTTCCATATTCGTCTTCATTTTTCTCTGGATGGCAACCAGCCATGTTAGTGTGGATGGCAGTGGAAATGCTTTATGAAAGTCCATGAAACCGTACTTTGAAGGTTAGAATTTGAATAGGTCTGAAGACCTTGAGATTTGAATTTGACTTCTTCGGGAGTAGAACGAATCAACTAACTATGGAAGTTACCGTTCTTGTTGAGGCAGTGGCACCATGTTACTTTCTGTATGTGTTGGTTGATAGACTGTAGAGGATTACCTTTTGTTGATTATTTTACGATTTCAGATCTAGAGGACTTCTTCTTGTATCCTAAGTGAGATATATTATGACGACCTTCATAGATTCAAGTAGCTTCGTCAGCACGATTGGCAGTAGATTTTGACCCAGAGCTAGGACTACTCACCTTTGGGAAATTCTATTGTCTCTAGTGTCTTCATCATTATTTTTCTTTCTTACACTTATCTGAAATTAAAAGAAACGTTGTTAGTTCTCCTTAGCCACTTTTGTGATTGTTCAAATTGACCTTCAGTAGAATGTAGAATAATTCTCTTTGGTCATGTTGCAGGTATCAGGTTACTGTGGTCTTCTTTTAGGGAGCCCCATAATCCTCTATGAGATCATAGCCTTTGTTCTCCCAGGTCTAACAAAGGCAGAGAGAGGATTCTTGGGTCCAATTGTTTTAGGCTCCTCAGTACTATTCTACGCTGGTATAAGTTTCTCATACTTGGTTCTCACTCCAGCAGCCTTGAATTTCTTCGTTAGCTATGCAGAAGGGGCTGTGGAGTCACTGTGGTCCATTGATCAATACTTTGAGTTTGTTCTGGTGCTCATGTTCAGTACTGGGCTCTCCTTTCAGGTAAAAGTTTTTTGCATCTGGCAGTTACATATTTCTCGTGTATTGTGTACTGTGTCCGCTTCTTCTTTTTTTAATTTTTTTACTGGGAAATAGTGGTCCAAGTTGCTCTGCAGAAGGCCAAAACTCAAGTTTAAGCGGTGCCCCCATATTTGTGTGTTTTTTTTTAGCTTTGGCAATTTTAAGTGGTGAAGAGAAGATGAACACAGAACGGAAGCAGAAAAAGGATTCTAGTGATGTTGTGAATGCCCAACAAACTAGGGAAAATGCCCAGACTGTTAGGCGTCACAAGTCCATAAGTAGAACTAGTCTTCTTTACAAAGTGCCTACGATTTCTTACCCTTGTACTTGCGTGCAGGTTCCAGTTATTCAACTTCTGTTGGGACAAGTTGGTTTGGTTTCGGGTGACCAAATGCTATCAATTTGGAGATATGTTGTGGTGGGAGCTGTAGTCGCAGCTGCTGTACTCACACCATCCACCGATCCTCTCACTCAGGTGCTTCTGGCTGGACCCCTTCTGGGTCTCTACTTGGGTGGTGCTTGGGTGGTCAAGCTCATAGGCCGATAATTGATCTCTGCTGTGTGAATGTATGGGATCTGCTGCGTCACAGACTTTTCATAGCATACGTAGTTACAGGGATCCCTGGGGTATGTACTGAACTAGTAACCCTGTCTGGAATCAAACGAATTGTAGAAACAAAATACGTGCATTGTCATTCTCAAATCTTTGTAGAATCATTGTAGAAAAATCTTTTGCTGGTGTAAAATGAAAGCATTTATATTCTTTATACTTGAGCACAGGGGCGGAGCGGGTGGCACCGTAATTTATTCATACAAGTATATAAATTAACATGTTTTTTAATTCA
Source organism: Rhododendron vialii (assembly GCF_030253575.1). NCBI lineage: Eukaryota > Viridiplantae > Streptophyta > Magnoliopsida > Ericales > Ericaceae > Rhododendron > Rhododendron vialii. The sequence goes on from NC_080568.1 coordinate 12,879,579, forward strand.
ATTTTTATGTCAATAAACACTCACTATAACCAGTAAAGGAACATGCAATAAAAATACTAAACTTGCGGAAAAAATTAATGTCCAAATGTGTTACGTTCCTCTCCAATTAGTGGAAAAAAATGCAAACAATGTGGGAATTTATGCAAAAAGAAATATTTAGTAAAAATACTATACTCGTGGGAAAAAAATTGATGTCCAAATGTGTTAAATTCCTCTTCAATTAGTGAAAAAAAAGTACAAACTATTTATGTAAAAACTTCAAATATGAGAGAGAGAGAGAGAGAGAGAGAGAGAGGGTTGAAAAGAGGAGGAAAAATTTAAAATGGAGACACCAAGTTTTGAACTGTATGCAATAATAACACTCAATGCCAAAGGTATGTGACTGAACCACTTTGCCAAAGTAAACATTGAGCACATTCTACGTACTTTTATATTTAACTGTTTCACGGTAAATTTTTTTTTAATTTTTGTATTTTTGGAACGGGGTGGCACGTGCCACCTCCTCAATACTAGCTCTGCCCCTACTTGAGCAACAGTCACATTTTCTTGCTAACAACCCCAGAAATCCATGTGAATGCTTTCATCCCCATGTTAGTATGCTAATCGGTGTTGGTGCAAATTCGTCGAAGCTGATGAAAGAGGATAAACGCGGAGTGAAGTGAAGAGATGCTTCAAGTCGTGTTACATTGTCGTTGTCCTTGAGACGATATTCGCCTCCACCAATTCAAGAGAATTTAGTGTGCTCCGGGTTACAACGAAGTCATCTCCAAGAAAAAAGGAAGCCCAATCTTAAGACTGTTATCTAATTGCTTCATGCACTAACGAAGAGAGAGCCGAATACCTTCGGATTTTGCAAGCCCGCCAAAAATAAATGTAGGAGATAATTCTAGAGAGAAAGAACAATCATAATTGTTCTGATTATCGAACTCTGAATAGGTAGAACCCCAAGCCTTTATATAGGCATGGATCATGATTGTTAGCCAAAAATCGCTCTCTTTGATTAATCCCAATAGTCATACCTTTTTGTTTGATCACCTCTATTCAGGTTAACCTGAATAGACACACCTTTTGTGCTTAAATCCAACGTTCACAACATTCATTTTACTTGAATAGACATGCCTCTTGAATTAAAACCATTCACCAACAATTATATTAATATTATTAAATATTTTGTAAATGTTCCAACAATCCCCCACCATTTTCAAATATTGAAAATATAACTTGTTTAAGCTCGGAAAATTTGTGCATAAATGAAGGTACCTTGCGATTTGAATTATTCCCTTAGTGAAGACACATCAATGTTAGTCGGAAGTAACACAGTAAACTTGTCTTTGAACTAGCAATTCTTGTTGACTAACCAAATACGTCTTACACACAAATTTTCTTCTCCTTAGGTAATTCATAAAAGCCGGCCCATGGATTGGCCTTGGGTCTATATCTTAGTTTCATGAGTGCTCTAAAGTCAAAATCCCTAAGACCTATAGGAAGCAGAACCACCTCCATACTCATATAGGTAGGATTTTGTCGGTGTTCCTGTAACTACAACACAAAAAATCCTATTAAGAACTAAGTAGTTCACCCTCTTGTTTTCTACATACAGGTACCAAGCACTTCACCTTGGGATGAATCAATTTAAACAATTAAGTGCTTACAACCACAACATATGGTGTACTTTGCTAATTGAACTTAAGACTTAAGGCAGCTCAAGCGCTGATTTTAAGAGTACCCATGAGAAATCAGCAAATAAAATGACCGGGAAGGACTTGATCCGAACAGTTTCGAACAGTTTTTTATTGAACGGTTCAAATAAAAACTGTTCAAATCAAACATTTCCCGGTCATTTTTTTTGCTAATTTCTTGCGGGCACCCTTAAAATCACATTTTGCACACATTGAACGGTTTGGATCATAAAAATTATATCGAGAACTATGAAATTGAGATTATGGGGGTTTTTTTAGGGTGTCCCTTGAACCGTTCCGATATATATATATATATATATATATATAGAGGAATTTTCAGGTGAGGGATCCCTCATTTTGTTAAAATGAGGGACTTTTATTTTCCGATCAAATTTTGAAAATCCGAACCGTTCAATGTGTGCAGAACGTAATTTTAAGGGTCCTCGTGAGAAATCAGCAAAAAAAATGACCGGGAAGGGCGTCATCCGAGCAGTTTTTTTTTGAACCGTTCAATGAAAACTGCTCGGATGAAGCCCTTCCCGGTCATTTTTTTTGCTGATTTCTCACGGGGACCCTTAAAATCAAGTTCTGATCACTTTGAGCGGCTCGGATCATCGAAATTCAATTGGAAAGGAAAGTCCCGCATTTTAATAAAATGAGGGATCCCTTACCGGAACTTAACTCATATAGAGGAATTTTCAAGTGAGGGATCCCTCATTTTGTTAAAATGAGGGACTTTCATTTTCCGATCAAATTTTGAAAATCCGAACCGTTCAATGTGTGCAGAACGTAATTTTAAGGGTCCCCGTGAGAAATCAGCAAAAAAAATGACCGGGAAGGGCGTCATCCAAGCAGTTTTTTTTGAACCGTTCAATGAAAACTGCTCGGATGAAGCCCTTCCCGGTCATTTTTTTTGCTGATTTCTCACGGGGACCCTTAAAATCAAGTTCTGATCACTTTGAGCGGCTCGGATCATCAAAATTCAATTGGGAAGGGAAGTCCCGCATTTTAGTAAAATGAGGGATCCCTCACCGGAACCTAACTATATATATATACACACACTTGGAGGGAAAGGAAAAAGAGGATAGAAAGGAAATAAATGAGAGAGAGAGAGAGAGAGAGAGAGAGAGAGAGAGAGAGAGTGAGTGCCGTAGGGAGAAAGAAAGAATAAGAGAGGAGATAAGATAGAAATAAATGGGAAAGGAGAGAGAGAGAAGAGGAATTGCCTATAAATAGAAAACCCTCCTACACTTTTTCTGGACACCAAAAATCTCTCCAATTTTATTCTCACACACACTAGTTCCAGAAAGAAAGTGGGTCGAGATGGAGAGAGAGGAGAATTAATTTTGTACACCCACATCACCACTTTCTTCGACACATCACCAAACACCATATTTTTTATATTTCGAGGGAAGTTAGGATTTTTTTGCCCGATCAATCCGAGATCGAACGAAGATGTGTTGCTGCATTCCAACCCGACCCGACGTAACTCAACCCACTACCACCTAGAAGCAAGATAGAAACCTCCTATCTACTCACCTAAATATAGTAGTGCTATATATGTGTTCGTTGATTTTAAAAAGTATTGAAATTATGCTTAATGATAAATGCTTGTTAAAAAAAAAAAAAAACAGTGGAGGTGTAACCTCCTACAGAATTGGAAGATGACAAAATCGTTAATTAGAGGAAATGATCTTAATAGGCTAAGTGTACAGTCATTTTTTCCCCTTGATTTTGAAAAACATGATTTTGAGTTAATTATTAGAAATTGTATTTAGTTATTATAGTTGGTTAGTGATTATCGATTACATGATAGAAATGTTGCTCTTAGATTGTGTGCCGTTATGATTTTTGATTGCTCACGTAGGAAGGCATGGAAAATTAAAATTTATTTGATACTGCATGTTTATGCTGAAGTGAACGTGACAAAATGTTATATGTTTACGAGACACAAGAAATGAAATACGAAAAGAAATGAGAAAATAAAATGTGAAAAAGGTTGATGATTGTGTGAGCATGAGAACCCGGTAGGTCCATTGAAGATGGTCAACGGAATCATGGCTCGGGTGTGCGTGTGTGAGCATGGGAGCCCGGTAGGTCCTGAAAGAATGGTCAGTGGAACTAATGCTATGTGTGCGCTGTGAAATGTGAAATGATCAAAAGACTGAGAGTCCGGTAGGTTCTGAAAGAGACGGTCAGCAGAATCAGTGCTTTTGGGTGGCAAAATTTGAATTTAGCCTGGGAGCCCGGTAGGTCCTGAAAGATGGTCAGAGGAACTAGTGCTCAAGAAAAAAATAAGATGGAAAGTCGAATCGATACTTGAAAAATAAGGACATGAATTACGATACGCTGCGATGATGATAAATTCTGATAAGACACTGACACTTCATTTGTTAATTTGATTTTATGTGACGAACTATTTTTTGTAATTTACTTTACAAAATTATATGATATTTTTGCTTGTGTAAGGGACATAAGGGTAGGAGTTAGCTACTGAGCTTAAAAGCTCACGGTGTTACTTTTGTGACCCTGACATATTATGTCAGGTCTAGGTGACAAATAGGGAGAATTTTATGCGGAGCAGGTTGTTGCAGAGGAAGACAGACGCCCTGAAGAGTAGAATTTACCATAGTATCCCTCCCTTTTTCTTTTTCTTTTTCTTTTTTTGTATAAATGTAATTCAATTCAAGATTTATTTGTTTGTAAGACTAAATTATAATTTTATTTAAATAAATACTACACTTGGTTTTACTGTATTTAAATTAACTTTTCCAAAAATCGGGGCGTTACAACTTAGTATCAGAGTTTTAGGTTCAAAACCTCGACCTTGGGTAGATGGGGTAAATCACTTTCCGAGAGTGTAAACCAGAATTATTATAATTATTACTTATGTTACTCTAAAAAAAATATTTTTTTTCCCTAACAAATAAGTATTATTTAGTCGTCATCCGACTTAGGCTTCGAAAATGTACAGTGAGAAAATATAGGTCTTACATGTTTGACTTGTATGTGGCACGTTATCTTCTTATGTGGTATTACTTGTATAGTTAAATATTAGTAGGATCCTAGGTAATTGATTACTTGTACTATAAATCGAATAAGACGTTTACAAAATATTTAATTAAAAAAAAACCTATTCGCTTTTACTTAGTTCTTTGACATTGGTTAGCTAGCAACTTTTGAGTCATAGGCCTTGATACCATTTTAGTAACCGACTGACCATCCGCTACGTGGACTGTGATTGATATTGGAAGGAGATGACGGATTATATTTTGAATGGGACATGTTCCAAGTTTAAGGGGGATAGATAGACTTCGACTTCTACAACACGACGAATCAAATGGCAAGACCAATTTTTTTATGGTTGGCTAGCCTCAAGTTGGAAGAAGCCGGCTGTATGGAATTAGGGCTACCCCAAATCGTCTGCGAGTACACTAACGTTTTTCCCAAAGAACTCCCTGGACTACCGCCCCACCGAGAATTAGATTTCACTATAGAACTTCAACCTGGAACCGCCCTAATCTCCATAGCCCCATACCAGATGGTACCTATGGAACTGAGGGAACTCAAGACCCAATTGGAAGACCTGTAGGAGAAGGGTTTTATTTGACCAAGCACATCACCCAGGGGAGCACTGGCTTTGTTTGTGAAGAAGGAATAAGGAACACTCCGTCTCTGCATTGAATATAGGCATTTGAACCGAGTCACGATCAAAAATTGTTAACCGCTGCCCAGAATAAATGACTTGTTCGATCAATTGAGAGGAGCAACTTGTTTCTTAAAAATTGACCTGCGATCAAGATACTACCAGCTGAGGATCCGAGACGACAAAATCTCCAAGACTACTTCTAGAACAAGATACGACACTACAAGTTTGTAGTGATGCCGTTTGGACTCACTAATGCCTCGGTGCTATTTATGTGTCTAATGAATAAAAATTTTCAACCCTACTTAGAAAAATTCGTGGTAGTGCTCATTGACGATATGTTGATATACTCTACATCGAAGAAGGAACATGAGGAGCATCTCTCAGGATTGTACTACGAGTGCTTAGAGATAACCAACTTTACACCAAGGCTAGTATGTGCGAGTTTTGGCTCGAAGTTGTCAAATTCCTAGGACACGTGTCTAAAGACGGAATTGTTGTGGACAATAGCAAGGTAGAAGCTGTATTGGATTGGAAGCAACCTACGATAGTATTTGAAATTCGAAGCTTCCTGGGATCGCCCGGCTACTACCAACGGTTCATTCAAGACTTTTCGATTCTTGCCAAACCGATGACAAGACTGACACAAAAGGGAGTTAAATTTGAGTGGAGCAAGGCTTTTGAAAATACGTTCCAAGAGTTGAAGAAGAGGCTAACAAGTGCGCCGATACTTATCATTTCGAAGCAAAATATAGGTTACACCGTCTATTGTGGTGCTTCTAAAGATGGCTTGGACTGTGTTTTGATGCCAGATGAAAAAGTTGTTTCTTAAGAATCTCTCCAACTTCGATCACATGAGAGAAATTACGCTACGCACGATCTGGAATTAGCAGCAGCGGGTTTCACGCTCAAGTCTTGGCGCTATTATCTATACGGAGAGTAATTCGAGGTTTTTCTCGATCACAAGAGTCTCAAGTACTTGTTTACTCAAAAGGAGTTGAACATGAGACAGAGAAGGTAGATGGAGTACCTCGAGGACTACAAATTTATCATGTCTTATCACCCAGGCAAAGCTAATGTTGTGGCTGATGCTCTGAGTTAGCAGAATCAAGAGTAGAAAGCTAAAGTAGTTATGAAAGAATGGGAGATGATAGAGAAGCTAAACGAGTTTGAACTACAGCCGTCATCAAGTAATGGTCAAGCACTCCTGTGTGCTATCATTATTGTACCTGCGCTACATCGAGAAATCTTACTAGCTCAAAGCTTCTAACAAGACTGTGAGTTTATACGATCTCAAATAACCGCTGGTAAAGCACTTACAGGATGGGCTATTCACACCGACAACAGCCTCAGATTCAAAGGTTCAATCTTTGTACTAAGTATTGGCACCCTCCAAGAAGCCGTACTCCGGGAATTTCATCACTCGAACTTCGCTGTTCATCCTGGGGGTACTAAAATGTACCATGATCTACGGAGGACGTACTGGTGGGAAGGAATGAAGAGAGATGTGACAAACTTTGTGTCAATCTGTTTGGTTTGTCAACAAGTTAAGGCCGAGCACCAAAAGCCCGGAGGAGACCGCAACCCTTACCAATTCCAATTAACCTGGAAGTGGAAGCATATTTCCATGGATTTCTTGACTGGTCTACCCAGGTCACCGAAGTCAAACACCGCTATCTGGGTAATAGTTGACCGCCTCACTAAGTCTGCACATTTTTTTTTTACTGGTAAAAAATGAAGGAGAACATGGAGACCTTGAGTTGGCTTCAAGAGATTGTTCGGTTACACGGAGTACCCCTATCCATAATATATGACTGGGACTCGAGGTTCTTGTCAAATTTTTGGAAGGGACTGCTGTAGACACCCCAATCCAGACCTCGGAGACTCTTTGAACATCCCAATGATGAAATAAATGAAACAATACCTTTGAGAGCTTGAATAAAGGACTTCCTTAGCCCAAAAAGCCCAGACGATCCAAAAACCCATATAAGCCCAAAAAGCCCTGGATTGAACCCAAAACACGGCATGGAATACTTCTACACCGCGCGGCGTAATAAAATTTATTACTCCGCACGTGGTCATGAGGTTAACCGCACGTCATTTTGTGGAAAAGTTCTGACTAGCTCAGTAAGTTGTCTGCCACGCCTGTTTGAGCCACAGCTACAAAATGGCTTAGCTGAAAAAACACTTCTAGCCCGCCCAGAAAACACCTCCCTCATTTGAATTCAAAATCCTTGGCCTTTTGCCTATAAATACACCTCTCCACTCAAGAGAAGGGATCCTCCCCCCCTTCTTGAATTTTCTTTCTCTCTCGTCATGCTTTCACATCCAATCCTTACTTCCAAGTCTTAAGAAAGTTACTCTAAAGATATTCTCTAGGCACTTTCTTTCTCAAAATGCCCCATTTTTCTCCTCACCATTAAAGTGAGTCTTTTACTCACTTTGAGATCTTACCTACCAAAACACCCAACAACCATTCATACTCACGCTCATCTTTTCTCATCCGATCTTGTCCACACTCATTCATCATCATCCGCCCTCATTCAAGTTCAAGATCAAAGGTAAAAATCAAGTTTCCTTAGGATAAGCTCTGTCCTGATCCCTGAGGGAACTTTCCTGTAGTCAGGTTTAACCCCTTTTGGTTAAAGACTAACTTAAAAACTATTTTCAAAAATAAAAACAGTCACTGTGCTGGACATACCACGCCGTGCGGCATTCTGATGCGTCGCACGGCGTAGTATGTTCATGCGCATGGTCTGTTATTAGTTGTTGTTCGTTTGTTTAAACAGTCTATATCATCGTCATCCTTCATCAAGCCTGTTTATATTGTTGAAATATTGTCATCAATATTTATCAGAATGAGACCATATATACAAGTCATGTTTTATGTCCAAAAGAGGTTTTCTTGATCATCCCAGGTGATCAAATACAATGAAAATCATTTTTATGTTCATGGCTTGAAGAAATGGTACTGTGTTCAAGACGGATCAGCGGTTGTGCGTCTCTTGATATCTTTAGGGAATAACGCACGGAATATATAACACACCGTGCGCGGTTCTGGGTATTGATGATAGTCTAACAGCAAAGCAGGTAGACCGCACGGCATACTATAAGACCGTGCGCGGTATTATGGTAAGCCGTGTGAGGATGGTTCTGATCTCGACAGTTTATTGGATAGTTATTTCGTCTCATAACATCATATTCTTATCATTTCTGTACAGGCAACACCATGTGCACGCCAATGTGATATATTTTTCCATGACCCTTCCCCCCTTTGCTTGTTTATTAAAGAGTTTTATTCCTCGAAAGATATACGAAATTTTTCCCCTTTTGAAAATATTTAGTAGAGACCGATTTTGCCGGGCAAATGGGGTGCTTTTAGCAAAACCTTCCCCGTTTGTAATGTGGCTCCCAAACCCAAAGTCTCGACATTTTTGCTAGATCAAATGCCTTTTTCCAACGAGTTTTCGGTTTCTCGGATCATCCATCTCAAAAATCTGGGTGGCGACTCTTCGAGGGCGCGCCGGGCGGGGAGCCCACAGTGGCGACTCTACTGGGGACCTTCTTTATTCAATACTTTACTTGTACTTTCAAAAAAAAAGGGAATAATACAAAAGTATTGAATAGTCAAGAGGGCCAAGCTTGAAAGACATTTTCAAAAGGGGAGATTTTCGATATCTTTTGGAAAATAAAACTCTTTTATCCTGTAAACTTTGCATCGCACAAGCCTCGCTACTGCGTTTTGGCAATCTTGCCCGATTTACCAGTGACAAGCTCTCCCGGGATGCCTAGTAACCCTCGACCATGATAAGCCAACGTACTGCTTGACCATTGTCTTGCAATACACTTGACACTGGGAAGTACATCTTGGCTCTAGTCCGGGGAACCCTGCTGAGACCCAAACCGGCCTTTGCACTCGTACATAGCCATAGAACCTTCCCAATTAAGATAGGAACCCGCGGTTAGGACTTATGTGATATATCCTATTTATGTGCATCTCTTTTCTGTACATTCATATCATTCATGCATCATTACATCCTGCAGGCTAGAGGATAAGGTTCCCTTAGGATTCTTCGTCTCCTCCCGGTTAGTCCAGGAGACTTTAAATCCATGGAGTTTGGAATACCTCTGGTGTTTGTTGTGCCCGAACGGCTCCCTTGATCTAGGACCAACCTTAAGTGTGTGCGTATCTGGATTACGATAGTCATATTGCTTTGCCTCGGATGGTCAAGGTAAGGAGATTGGCTCTGGTTTCGAAGCATTTAGAATTTAACCTGTCTAACAGCACCTACCCGGATTATTGGAAATCTTCTGTACGAACACCTTAAGTGGGGACAAGGTCACAGTAGGTCTTAGGTTTAGTCTCTAGAAGGCACGTAGAAGGCATGGTGAGCATCTGAGATTAGTTGTGAGTTGATTCTTTTTTCTTTATTGTCAGCTCTGAAAACATTGGTCGCCTGAGAAAAGGAACTGCACCCAATTGGTTTCGTCCACTTCAAAGATTGGTTCGCGTAGACACCCTGGAAGGCTCTTAGCTAGTTGAGGTCCAGGTAGTACAAGAAGGGCAACCGTCAGCAAAAACACCGCGAGAACTATTAACAGAAATGCCGCTTGAAAATCCCTTACCAATGGCTGACCAAGGAAATGGGGTAGAGAAGCTCAAGCAAAATATGGCTGCTTTAGATACTCAATTCAAACAGTCTCTTGCCAACGTCGACGCACAACTCAAGGCTTCCGTCACGTCCATGAAGAATGACATGATCTTAGTAATGGAAACCATGCAAGAAATTAGTAAGAAGCTTCAAACCAAACCTCTTCCATAGACTGAGCAGCCCAAAGAAGAAGTGCCAGCTACGGATCCTAAGCTGGCTACTCTTATTGCCAAAATCAACAAGCTAGAGGAGTCTGTTCAAGAAACAAGGCAGCTTGGGAAAGGAGAGGTCGACATGAACAAGCTGTGCTTGTTCCCGAACGCCAAGCTACCGGAAAAATTCAAAGGTGTGGATTTTGCAAAGTTTGACGGCACTGGTGATCCAAATGCGCACCTTCAGGGGTATGTTGGCTCTCTCACCATGCGAGGGATTGAAAAGGAAGCTATAGCGCAACTATTCAATGAGTCTTTGTCCGGTCCCGCCTTACAATGGTTCCTTACTCTCAAGCCATCCAAGAAAAGGACTTAGGAAGACATCGGGACAGCATTCGTAGCCCAATATGACTTCAAGATAACTGAAAAGTACTAAGATGAGTGAGAAAGAAAGCTTTGCAGATTTCGTAAAACATTGGAGAGCCAAAGCTGCCCAAATGCACAACAAGCCGGATCTCAAGGAACAGATACGAATCATAACAAAAAACCTGCCAAGCTCCTTTGCCCCATACATGGTTCTTCCCAAGCCGCCCCAAATTTTGAAACTTTCTATGACTCTAGATTGGCTGTAGAGGAAGCTTTGTGGGACGATACCTTGGAGAAAAAGGAAACGGGATCAAAGTCCAAAAGAGCATACTCTGGAAACAACAACGTTCTTTTCAGAAACACCAATCAGGCCGAAATCTCATCCGCCAAGTAGAAGTTAACCAAATCTCCGAAAAGCTAAAATCCCAAAATCGAGCCTTCACCCAATTCAGCACCCCTAGATCTACATTACTTAAGAAGCTCACAGAAATTGTGGTGTTGAAACCTCTTCAACCACCACAAACCATTCCACCAAACCTAAACCAAAGCGTTTACTGTGAATTCCACCAGATGCCCGGTCGTACCACCGACAACTACATTTGCCTTTGTCATGAGATCTAAAATCTCATTGACAATAAGGTTATTGACACCCCTCCTCCAAATAAACCAAATACCATCTCAAATCCTTTACCACAACATAACACCCCTTTTCGTATCAACCAAATTGCCCTAACCCCAGACCAAGCTACCCGAGATTTTAATCCAACCCTCTTCATTACCCCTGATACTGAACCTAAACCAATTGTGGAAATTCCTGAAGAAACGACTCTTTGCTTTTTGTGGGAATGGGAAAATACATGGGGAGACCTCGTTTCTGATCGGGTAAATTTTGAAGCAGCCAACCTTCAGAGGGATGCTGAACCACCATTCGAGCCTGGATGGGAAGTTGATTGGCAGAATGTTCATGCTGACCCTCTCGATGGACTTTCTCTATACATGATGTTCGAAGGCCAGAATGAGAATTATCAGATCCCTCAAGAAGCTCTTGAATGGAAATGGGACCCAACCCCAGATGAGTATCAGCTTTTAGCCAGAGATGACCCGCTGGATATGTTTTCTCTACCTGCAATGTTTGTTGAAGAATACCAACCTGAGATAGCGGCCTGCGGTTGGCCAGAACTTGCTCCATTTCACCCAGACCTCTACCATTTCAATGATTTTGACAACAATGTCGGCCATGCCCCATGGCATCTGAATCCAGGATTCCTAGAACCTGAAAGAGGTAGCTAGTAGCGAGTTCAACCGCATGGATTACATTGTGGAAGAAATTGAATCAGAACCATCGGTCACCTTCCCGGAGGACGTTGATGTCGCCATGATGAACTTGTGGGAAGATGAACCGGGGGCCAAGGCAAGTCCGTGGGCCAACTCCGAAGTCATCAATATAAAAGTGGGAAACGAGGAATGGACTGTGAACAAGGCAGTAATGGAAGCTGAGCAATGGAAGCCAGAGAATCTTTGGGAAGATCTGATTATTGCCGATCTAGCATCCAGCCTTCAGGATACCACCATTGGAACCAAGCGCAAGGCTCCCATTGACTTATGGAGTGAGAAATCAAAATACCGCCAGATTGATCACCTGACTAGGAGTGGCAGTGTCTACCAACCTCCCAGCCTCCAAACTGGAGAATCCTCTAACCCTATAGCTCCACCAGCCAAAGAGCCCTCAAACCCTTTCGTTACCCCGACCAAAAACATTTTTGAACCTTTTGTTCCACCATCCAAAGAGCCCTTCCGTCTTGAGAAAAACTCCGAAGGAATGGTTAAGCAACAACTCGAGCAGACTCAGGCTAAAATGTCTGTTTGGGATGTGCTTGTTCACTCCACTCGCCATCTCGAAAGACTCATTCAAGCACTTTCTCATCTAAAAGCTCCTTCCGCTATAACCCTCGAGGAGCTCGTGGCAGTCATCAAAACGATACCCATTAAGCATGCCATAACCTTCACCGATCAAGACCTACCCGCTGAGGGAACTGATCATAACAGACCATTCCATGTCACTCTGAAATGTCGTGATAAATGGGTCCTGGTAATCCTAATTGACAATGGGTCAGCAATCAATGTTTGCCCACTCCGTGTTGCTTACTGCTTGGGGTACAAAAATAAGGACTTCTCTCCATCAGAAGTCAAAGTCCGAGCATATGATAACACCCGTCGAGACATAGTCAGGACCCTTATGCTTCCTATGACCTTCGGATCTTACCAAACTGAGGTGGAATTTCATGTAGTAAGCATACCTGCTTCTTTCTACTTGCTGTTAGGAAGACCTTGACTTCATCGACTGAATATCATGGTTGTCCCCTCTACTCTCCATCAGAAGATTCGTTTAGGACTTGAGACAGGAATGCTCACTATTCACAGAGGCTCTAGAATTCGTGCGCCTTCTGAAGACAATGCCCCGCTTTTAGAAATTCAACATGGGGAAGAAGACATTGCTCTAGGAGGCTTCTCGCTGGATACATCCAATTCGGTCTTCTTGGTTAGAATTGATAATGACTTTGTCATTAGTAATGTTGCCATAAAGATAATGAAGAAAATGTCCTACATGCCAGGTTTGGGACTAGGAAAGAACTTGTAAGGACCTGTAAAGTTTGAGGCCCGCGGAACTCTGATGCGCACAATCGGTCTCGGCTACCTGTATTCAGGTGACAGTAAGGTGAAGAAGGTAGACAAATTGGAAGACTATTTTGTTAAAGAGAAGGCAAAGCAAGTCTACCAGGGATAGACAAAACTGTTTTGGGATAAGGAAACCAATACTTTGCTGCCAGGTTTTGAGATATTCGCCAATGATGTCTGGCCAGAGAATGAGGAAGAATTTGAGGTTGCAAAAGAGCCAGGGAAGCCAACTAATTGGATTGAGGTCTTTAACATGGGGAGTCTAGCGATCCTGTTTAGAGAAGACGAACCAATGGGCGCAGTCATGAAAGCTGAAGTGCTGGTGTTGGGACCAGAAATCCTCGAAGACCCAACTTCACTCATCATGGATGCTGCCGAAGATTATAAGAATTAGACTTTCCTACCGAGTGCAATGTGTCATGGATCTGATTTTGAGTCCGAATTACCTGAGTCTGTCGAGTCTGAGTTGGTGCCTTTTGGCCCAACTCTCCATGGCCTGTACTTTGAATTCGAGTCTACCCGCATGTATGGTGCCCCCGAGGCCTTTGATGATGATGAAATAAATGAACCTGATTCCACTTACTTCCCTGATTTTGAAATAAATTATGTCAACCCCGATGATGAAGAGATCAATTTCGATGGGGACATCCCTAAAGAAATCCGATCTCTAGTCGAAAGGGAAGACGAAAGGCATGCTCAGCCTGTAAAAGAATAAGTTGTTTTAATAAGTTTGAGAGACTAAGGGAATCCCCGAATGATTCAGATCTGTTTCGCGCTATCCGTAGAAGAGCGTCAAGCTCTTATAAGTTTGCTAAAAGAATTTGAGGATGTTTTCGCGTGGTCACATGCTGATATGCTCAGAATCGATCCCGAAATCGTGGAACATCAGATTCCCCTTTATCCCAATGCAAAACCTATAAATCAAAAATTGAGGCGTATGAGACCTGATTGGGTGCTTAAGATAAAAGAAGAGGTCACTAAACAGATCAATGCAGGATTTCTAATGGTAATTGAATACCCTCAATGGGTTGCAAACATCGTTCCCGTCCCTAAAAAGGATGGTAAAATTAAGGTCTGCGTTGATTTCAGGGACCCAAACAAAGCAAGCCCGAAGGATGACTTCCAGTTACCGCACATTCATGTGCTGGTTGACAACACTGTTGGGCATGCTCTACTTTCTTTCATGGATGGTTTTTAAGGATACAACCAAATCCTCATGGCTCCAGAGGATCGGGAAAAAACCACATTTATCACTGAATGGAGAACTCATTGCTACCGGGTGATGCATTTTGGGTTAAAGAATGCAGGATCTATTTATCAGCTAGCCGCTACGACCTTGTTGCATGACATGATCCACAAGGAGGTAGAGGTTTACATTGATGACATGATTGTTAAGGCGAAGGAGCGAGAAGGATACTTACCTGCACTCAGGAAGTTCTTTGAGAGAATCAGAAAATATAGGATGCAACTTAACCCGGCCAAGTGCACATTCAGGGTCACAGCTGGAAAGATGCTTGGATTCATGATTACCACTCAAGGTATCGAGGTCGAACCATCAAAAATCAAGGCTATTCTAGAAATGGAACGGCCGCGGTCCAAAAAGGATGTAAGGAGCTTCCTTGGCAAGGTGCAATTTATCAGTCGATTTATTGCCAAATTGACTTCAATCTGTGAACCAATCTTCTGCTTTCTTAAGAAAGGTGTGCCATTCAAATGGGATGACAGGTGCCAATTGAGGCGATTCGAACTTATCTGCAAAATCCACCGATATTAACGCCCCCCGTATCGGGAAAATCTTTGATCCTATACTTGTTAGTTACTCCATCTTCTATGGGGTGTATGTTGGCACAGGAAGGAGACGATGGGGTTGAAAGGGCTGTCTACTATCTAAGTAAAAAAGATGGTTGAATGTGAGGAGCGTTATACTCCGTTGGAGAAAACATACTGGGCGCTTATCTGGTCTTCCAAGAAATTGAGACACTATATGCTAGCCTATCCAGTAAGGCTAATCTCTCGAATGAATCCCCTCAAGTACTTATTTGAGAAATCGGCTCTTACGGGAAGGATGGCACGGTGGCTATTGATGTTGTCAGAATTTGAATTAAAATATGTCACTAGGAAGTCTGTAAAAGGAAGAGCTGTTGCTGAATTCTTAGCTGACTATCCAGTTGAAGGAAGTGAAGATGCCGAGTTTAAGTTCTCCGACGAAGATATAATGGCTCTAGCTGAAGATGTTTGGAAGTTGTAATTTGACGGGGCTGCTGCATGTTACTAATAGCGCCTGATGGGTCCCACATTCCACTCGCGTTCAAGCTAAATTTTGAGGTCACGAACAATGAAGCAGAGTATGAGGCTTGCATTGCAGGTATGGAAGTAGCAATCGAAATTGGAATAGAGAAATTGGAAGTGGTGGGAGATTCTAACCTGGTAGTGTCGCAGGCCAATGGAGATTGGAAAGTCAAAGAAGAGAAGTTAAAGCCATACCATCAAGATCTTGAGGATCTCATCCCTCATTTCAACAAGGAAACTTTTACTCATATACCGAAGCTCAAGAATCCGTTTGCGGATGCCTTGGCAACGCTAGCATCCATGGTCGAGATTCCCATCGGTGTGAAGCTAAGGCAAATTGTGATCGAACAAAGGGATACACCGATATACCAGCATGTCATGGTCGTTGATGAACCTGATGATGGTCGCCCTTGGTATTATGACATTTGGAGATTCGTGGAAAAAGGAGAATACCCCATTCGAGCGAGCAGGAAAGACAAAATCGCTCTCCAAAGGATGGTGGCTCAATACATCATTTGTGGAGGAAATCTATATCGAAGATCGCACTGCGGCATGCACAAGTTATGCATCCATGGTGCAGAGATAAGAAGGGTAATGGAGGAGATTCGTGAAGGTGTGTGTGGTCCTCACATGAACGGTATGATACTCGCCAAGAAAATCCTCAGGCAGGGATATTTCTAGTCCACCATGGAGACAGAATGTGTGGAATACGCGTGGCGATGTCATAAATGGCCGATCCATGCCAACCTCACACATGTCCCACCTACCAAACTGCATCAAATGACCTCACCATGGCCTTTCTCAGTATGGGGAATTGACGTCATCGGAAGAATCGTGCCAGCGGTGTCTAATGGTCATAAATTCATTTTGGTGGCCATTGATTACTTCACGAAACGGGTAGAAGCAGTTTCTTACGCCACTCTAACCGCAGTTCAAGTAGCACACTTTATTAAGCAAAATGTCATTTGCTGGTATGGAGTCCCTCAGGCGTTCATATCTGACAATGGGGTTCATTTCAAGGGAAGAGCCAGGGAAGTCTTGGACGAGTTCCAGATCCAAGTACATAAGTCAACAACCTACCGGCCATAGACCAACGGAGCTGTGGAAGCAGCTAACAAAACAATCAAAGCCATTCTAGAAAAGACCATTCAATCCGCAAGAAATTGGCATGAGCAATTACCGCTAGCTTTGTGGGGATATCGCACATCCGTACGTACACCAACAGGGGCAACCCCTTACTCTTTGGTCTATGGTATGGAGGCAGTACTTCCGATTGAGTTGGAAGTTCCATCTCTTCAGACTATGATTGAGTGCGAAGTGCAAGAAGCAAAATGGTAAAGCAATAGGTTCGAAGAACTCATGTAATTTGATGAACGAAGGTTGAAGGCTCTTTACCAGATCCACGGGTACCAACGAAGGATTGCGCGTGCATTCAATAAAAAAGTGAAGAAATGGTACTTATCAGAACGAGACCATATCTATAAGCCATGTTTTATGTCCAAAAGATGTTTTCTTGATCATCCCAGGTGATCAAATACACTGAAAATCATTTTTATGTTCATGACTTGAAGAAATGGTACTGTTTCAAGACGGATCACCGGTTGTGCGTCTCCTGATATCTTTAGGGAATAACACACAGAATATGTAACACACCGCGCGTTGTTCTAGGTATTGATGATAGTCTAACAGCGAAGCAGGTAGACCGCACGACATACTAAAATACCGTGCGCGATATTATGGTAAGCCGTGTGAGGATGATTCTGATCTAGATAGTTTATTGGATAGTTATTTCGTCTCATAACATCATATTCTTATCATTTTTGTACAGGCAACACCACGTGCATGCCAATGTGATATATTCCCCCATGACCCTTCCCCCATTTGCTTGTTTATTAAAGAGTTTTATTCCCCGAAAGATATACGAAATTTTTCCCCTTTTGAAAATATTTAGTAGAGACCGGTTTTGACGGGTAAATGGGGTGCTTTTAACAAAACCTTCCCCATTTGTAACGTGGCTCCCGAACCCAAAGTCTCGACTTTTTCGCTAGATCAAATGCCTTTTTCCAACAGTTCTCGATTTCTTGGATCATCCATCTCAAAAATCCAGGTGGCGACTCTTTGAGGGCGCGCGGGGCGGGGAGCCCACAACTGCAAAAAACCTTAGGAACAAACATTCGGCTCAGCACCTCTTTTCATCCTCAGACAGATGGACAGTCGGAGAGGACGGTTCAGGCGCTAGAAGATTTGTTGAGAGCCTGTGCACTTGACCTTTCGGGGAATTGGGATCGACACTTGTCCTAGTCGAGTGCGCTTACAACAACAGCTATCAGTCTAGCATTGAAATGGCCCCCTACGAAGCTTTATACGAACAACCTTGACGTTCACCGGTTTATTGGACTGATGTTTGAGAAGTTGGGTTGATTGGAACAGATTTCGTCAGAAATACAAATTTCTTTTGAATAAAACTGAATTACTACTAATTACTGCTCGAATTTTTTAGCCAAATTTCTTTTGAATAAAACTGAATATTTTATTGAAATATTTTTTTTGATTAATTTATTTTGTTAATTAGACCTAGTAGTTTAGACCTAGAAAACCTAAAATAATATTAAACATGTTCTAGCTATACACACACACACACACTTACTTAGAGGGAAAGGAAAATTCATACCGAAACTCCTCTCAAGTTATCCAACCAACGTCAGAAAGTCATCACCTCTCCTCTCCTCTCCTTGGTCATCCTATATTCTTTGCTCCAGGCTAAGCCGTGAGGGAGTAAATGTGGATTTGTGCAGGTATTCTTGGGAGGGAACATCCCTAGCACCTTATAAGCCCAGAGTTGCACATTTTAGATTCAAATCAATTCAGTTGTTTCCAATAAATGCATGAGTAATAAAGGGGCAATTTTAAGCAATAATTTAAATTATACCTCTAGTACCCGCCAACGGTATTGCCTACTCCACGTGAGGAGGCTCCAAGAAAGCAGTAGAGTGTGCACAGTGCAACACCTCCCCAGTCGTACCTCCCCGCCTGCCTCAGGTCTACTAGGCCTGCCAGATAGCTAAGATGTACTCGTGTCTGTCTGTTTGGAAATAGAGAAGCCCCGAACAGGTATAACAAGTAAGCTCTGGCCATCTGGGCCACCTCCTCTTCACTTGCTGGCTCATGGTCCCAGTACGTCGTGAATTGGCCATACATCGCCATCCCTCCGCTGTGATGTAGAACTCGCCCAAGAAACCATCTCAAAGTTGCGTCGTCCTGCACTAAACCTGAGTTGTATGGAATGGGTCTCCTTCAACCCTAAGTCTTGTGATTGCTGCAAAATCGAGAGGTGTCACTGTCATCTCCCCAAACCGGAAGTGGAATGTATTGGTGGTATCCCACCACCTCTCCGTCAACGATGTCAGCACCGCGTGATCGACCCGAACCACCGTCAACAGCTGTATGAAGGGTCCAAAGCCTGCTTCCTCCACCAGTGCTCGTACGCTCTAGGGTAGCGCTTTGAAGTGCGCCAGTGAGCTAGCTGAGCCTCCATGACCATACACGTTGATTGTACATTGTTTCAAACAGAGTAATAGAATAATTTCAGAATAATATTATCATAGCAATAGGCATAAATTGTAATTAAAAGCATTATTAAAAGTTTACCGTGGTCCACTCCGACGAGATGTGATGATTGCGATCTCTTAAGAGCAAGTCCCTCGGATAGTCAGCACTAGCCGGAACATAGCTAGTCATCCCCACTGGCTCGAAGAAGTGCAACTGTGGAGCGTAAGTTGCGAGAGAAAAAGCGGGGCGTGTAACCTTCAGGAAGGCTTGCACCTCTTGAATTGCTGTAACCCACTCCTCTACCACGTCCTCTAGCTCGAGTCCTCCTCCAGGCATTCCCGCCTCCTCCGGCTCGGGTCCTCCCCCAGGCACCCGTATCTCCTCATCGCCTTGGCTCAGTTAAACTCCCAACAATGTAGCCGCAACCATCGCATCTGGTGAATCAGCACCCATCAGTACATTTGCAGCTCTAGGATCGACTCCGAGGGCTCCAAAAATATCCAATGGATCAGCTCTCTCCAAGAAATCACCCTCGACTAGGGGAACTGGCTGTGAAGCTTCGATCCCATTATCTCCTTCTCTCGACGCCACCACGGACGATCTAAGAATGGGCGTGACAGTAAAGTGGCCTCCTGTAGTAGCCTCGCTCTCCGTCGCGACCTCCTGGCCGCTGGTTCCCCCCTCTTCCGCAGCCTTGAGAGCAAATCCTCCGCTGTGGGGGTGTGAGGGTGGGTCTCCTCACTCATAGCTCTGCCTCCGAACGTCTATGCGCCCCCACTGACTCCACCCATCGCCGTCGCGTCGCCTTCGGCAGTCGCCGCGTTGCCGGACTCCACCCGCTCCCGCCACCGTTTGGCCACCTGTTCTTCTTCCCCCCCTGTGTCCATTTTTCATCTCCGACGAACCTCTTAACACACCACCGCCCATCGAAACACCATAGAAATTTCAAGGTCTCGGATTTGGTCCGTTTCGGAAGAGAGAAAGATCAATTGAAAGAAAAGGAGGTCGATTGAAAAAGATAAAGGGATCAATGGAAGGAGAAAGGTCGAATAGGAGAGACAGATTGTAGACACCCCAATCTGGGCTTCCATAGTAGTTTACTTTTGGTTTTTGATTTCCCAATGATGAAACGGATCAAGAACTCCCCGGGGATAATAAGTATTTGAGCTTTGAGTGTTTGAAAAACCCTTGAACCCTTAACCTTAGCCAAAAACCCTACCGGAACACGCTGGTCAAACTGCCAGGTGGTGATCAATAGTCAAAGATTGTCCGTTGACCCTCGCACGCCAGGGCGCAACCCTCGCGGGCCAGAGCGCAATGCCAGTCCCCACCAACTTTTCTTGAGGAGGAAACTTGGCCACCAATGCAACCTCAGTCAGCCTCGTGGACTGGCTGAACTCCTCTCTTTGCAGCTCCAACCTACCTCCATTTCTCCTTATAAATACCCCCATGGTTCTTTCATTCAAGGGGTTAACAAATTCAAAGGTTTTGAAAGGTTTCAAAATTTTTAAAAAGGATTACACACACCATCCTCCATTTTCACACCTCAACCAAGTAAACATAGCTTGTTCTTTGCTTCTACCTTTTCAAACACCTCAATCAAACCTTCAAACATCAAAGCTCAAACACGCTTCAAACTCAATCTAGGTATAGCATACCTACTATTTTCTATTCTGATCCCTGAGGGGGGCTGGCAGGGCCAAGGCTGGTAATCAATACTAGTCCTGGTCCTAAAGCTGACAGTGTTTCAAAAACCGTTGTGGTAGGAACTAGCACGCGATGGTCCCAGTCTTGCGCGCAACACTCCGTGGCCGCGCACGCAGGACCGCGTGGGGATTGGTTTCCTACTATTTTATGTCTTTTTGTTTATATAGATCACTCTACAAGCATGATAAAAACCAGTTTACTGCTTTCCTTAGATCAAACTGCTAGTTTATACTTAATTTGCATTTCTGTTGTTATGGAGTACCCCTGGGATCATTCTGAACCTGTCCCAGAACCAAGAAATATGTAAACCAAACACTGGTTAAATGGTTCAGACAAGCGCGCGCCAGGGCTCAACCGTCGCGTGCCAGAGCACCACACTCGAGCGTCGGAGTGCCACACTTGCACGGGTAACTTAGCATTAGGCCATTATTTTGTCCCCACACTGTTTATGGGGAGTTTTGTTAGTTTGTAGGGCTTATTCAGCCTTTAAATTGTATATTAACTGCTTATAACTGCTTGGTTTGTCTTGGGTGTGCACTGGTCCTTCCAGAGCCCAAAGGGTTTGAGAATAAGAGCTGTGGGTTTGAGCTCACTGTCGCGTGCGTGTCTTGGAGTCTCGCACGCAGGAGTGAACAACATACAGTAACTTGTTCGGTGCATGCTGGTTTCTTCCTGCGCACGTCATTCCAAAACAGGGGCTTCCCAGTTTGTTTAAACTCCCACAGCAGTCTATTCTCATCCTATACTAACTTCTCATCCTTGCTATTATTCACATCCTACAAACATGTTACAGCTTTAATTCCCATTAAACTGTTCCCCACCCCTAATTGGCTAAAGAATTGATTAATCAAACAGAATCGCAAACGTTTGCGCAAATGCCTAAGTAAAGACCGATCTTCGGATTGGGCGAGAAGGGTGCCTTAAAACCCTTCCCCTCTCGTAACCTGGCTCCCGAACCCAGATATAGTTATGACAGACTGGTTCCTTCACCTTCTTCAAATCAAATAGCGCAGCAAGCATTTCAAGTTCGGTTTCTTAGGTGTCAGACCTTCAAACCCAAGTGGCGACTCTGAATTGAGCGCTCGTATGCCAAAAAGTGCGCTCATTGATCTGTCTTTTCTCAGGGCATGCTGCCCACAGAGATCGTGGAGCAGAGACAAAGAGATCGTGGGTCGGTCGCTCTGGTTCTCAAGCGCTCGAGAATGAGGTTTGAAACCCTTATTTTTTAAAAAGGAAGACGAAGAGCCCTAGGCCCCAGCAATGGTCCCAAGCGCTCAGGAGTGGTCTCGAGTCCCCAGCATTATTTTTGGTTCTCACGCCAAAATTTTCGATTACCTGTGCATTGCTTTTCATTGACATTTTCTCAATTCTCTAAAATTATGTTACAAAATCAATCTTAGTCTTGATAAGTTTGTACTAGAGTAGTGTGATCGATAATGATTTGTAGCTGTCAATGCATTTTCATCAAATGATTTTGGAATATTGGTCGGGCACTTTATTCGGTGATTGATAAGGACAGCCGAATTTCTCTATTTATTCAAGACAGTGATGTGTTTTTCGTGAATTTTACCATTAAGCAAAGCAACAGTTGGGTTCCCAGCACATTTTGTCTTATCAAAGTCTTGTCAATCACTTTTCAGGTATGCATGTATTGCACGTGTTTGCATTTGCCCCAAAGAACTACGCTAGTCTGATCCCTGCAGAAAAGGGTTCATAGGCAGCTCGAAAGGGCCCGACCTTATGTTTCCAATGTTTATGCATTTTTTGTTTGCATTTGATTTTTGAATTAAGGATTCAGTACGGCTTGAATTGGGCTGTCTCAATCTTTGGGCGTCACTCATATCCAGACATGATACAGAGCACTGTCCCAAGAGGGGCAACTGTAGACACCCCAATTTGAACCTCTTGAAATTTCTTAATTTGTGGCTCCGTGGCCCCACAATGATGAATTATGATCAATGCAAGCCTCGGTTATGATTGGACCCTTCTTCTCGGACTCTCAAAATCAAAATCAATTTGATAAATTGAGTCCCAAGCGCTCAAGACCATTCTAAAGCACTCTGAACTTGTTTCCAAAAACCCAGATTTTGTTCACTTCCGAGCACTTAGGAGTGATTGTCCCGAGCGCTCAGAACCACTCCTGAGTGCTCAAGTCAACAGTACTGCCCTGAATTTTTAGCTTTTTTAGGAGCACATGGCAATGTTTGTTCAAAGTATTCGGTCTTGCTACAGTGTTCTGCATCAGAGTAATTAGAAGACTATATCATGTTGTTTTATTCCCTCCTAAAATATATTTATTTTATTTTTAAATTAATTTTCAAAATTCAAAATCTTTTTTCCTTGCCCTATAAATAGTAGCCCCTATGCTGCATTTTGACAAGCAGGAAATATCATGACCAGACCCTCTCACTTTCAAAAGAAAGATCCACTTTGCAAGAGAAATCACCTTTCAAGCTTTGTCAAAAAATCAAAATATCTTCAAACATTCCAACAAAAATTCTAGAAATTGGGAGTTATACTTAGTCCTAGTTTCTAGAACTTCTTCCATTCTTTTTTATCTTCCTAGTCCATCCAAGGAGCAAGAATTCATCCAATAAGGTAGAATTCTTCTATCTTTTGAACCATAAAGGTTGTTATCCTTCTAAGGGAGGTCATTCAGCCCACTCTAGCCCTTCATTCTGGATGTGTGGTTGAATGGCCTTGGCATAAAAGCAAGGGTAAAAGAGCTGCAAGATAAAATTTCCGGAAAGGTTTTAGGACACTCCCGAGTGCTCAGTTCCTAAGCGCTCTGAAGTGATACTAGCTGGTAAAAATCATTTTTGTTCCTTGAATATCCTTTTCAAAAGTTATTTTCTGTATTGAAAGTAATTCAGCACTTCCAAAGCCTAATAATTTGGATTTCAGATGCAAGGAAGCAGGGCTTAGATGACTTGGACCAATTCCTGGTTGTTTAAACTCTTTGCTGAGCATGGACGTATAATATCAATGTATAATTATTTCAAGCAATGTAGTATATTGGTCTAACTAAAATTTGCAGGATGAGATAGCAGAACTCCTGAGTGCTCGAAAGTGTCCTCAATAACATATCTCCATTTTTATGCATCATTCAATAGCTTGCATTATTTCATCCATATACATTGTACACTAGCACATGTGTTTATATCCGTTTTTGGCACTCAGTCCTGGGCTAGCGCTGGAAGGCCAGTTAATTATTATTTGATTAGATTGGGCCAAAAATAGAGATGTATTAGGTTAAAATTAATGGGCAAAGACAATATTTATTGGGCCTGATTAATTTTAATTTAATTCGGCCAGGGCTTAGTGTTTCTGGGCCTGTATATAAAAGAAAGAATAGAAAGGCCCATAGCCCATGGAAGTTGATTATGTCTTTGGAAGCATTTTTGTGGGTTAAACATATAAGTAGGCCATTTAATTTAATTAAATGGCCCATTGCCCGTAAATCCCATGAAAAGTGGAAGGTGGGCAAATGCTTGTTGTTGTGCAAAGAGCCATTTGACCTAGTCAAATGGCTTGTAGTTTTTTATAACCCACGAAAAAAGGGAATGAGGTGGCCCATTACTTTTCAACTGCCCATGGAAATAGGAAATGGAGGAGACCCATTATCTTTCTAACTGCTCATGATCAAGAATTAGCATATGGGTAAATGTTATTTACCTTCAATAACCACACATGATCCCACTAAATATGTTAGTGGGTAGTTATTTCGGACACTTGGCAACATTTGGAGCAAACATGGGACACTTGTCAACTCATGGTGAAGGCGGAAAACTTAGCTCAGATCTTGATCAGTGCAGTATTTGCCTATAAATACTAGTTCACTAGAAGAAAAAAGGGTTCACACACCAATCAAGCTCAACGCTTAAACCAAAGCCTTCCGAGCAATGCAATTATCTCATTTCTATCTCTTTTGTACCCCCCAACTTTATTATTATGATATAGTAAAGTTATTTCATCTCTCTTGTATCTCCAACTTTATTATTACAACACAAAAAAGTTATTCTACGTTGTTTCTTCTTTTCCTACACGGTTAGAAAATTACTAAGTCCTCGCTCGTAGAGGCAAAACCACGAACCAACACTGCAATCCGACCCTTAGGTTTGTAGCACTTTCGCCCTCGCGGTTAAGAAGTCAGAAAAGAGGCACTCAGTCCTTTACGTTTGATGCAATAAGTTCTGGCACGCCCGCTCAGTCCTTGAGCCATTTCGGAGCCGAACATCTTTTTGGCACGCCCAATGGGACCTTAATCGTCTAAGGGTTTTATTATGGCAAGGAAGCAAAAGCAGCAGCAACAATCAGATCCACCCATCCCGGATTCACCATAGAGTCCTGAGGGAGTGGCAGTCGACGTGCCATTACTCGAGGAAGCTGGTCCTCAGATCAGTGCTCAAGATCTTAGCGACGCTACCGACAGTGTCAAAAATTATATGTTTTTAGCAGGACGTAAGTTCTCTCACAACGTTACTCAGTCAATCTCGCAATCGTTCTCTCAGTCCTTGGAACCTTTGACCATAGCAGTCAATAAAATGGTTGCTACGCTTACAGAGAGGCTACTGCTCACTCCTCAGCAGCAGGGCTTTCCACAGTTTGGTGTTTATGGCAACGGGCAATACCAAGCCGGCTTATTGAGGGTACCTCTCCCTCCTCAAACATTTTACCACGCTACCTCATCTAGCAGCCCTGCACTCGAGGGGCAAAAAGTGAAAGGAGTTGTAATTGGAGGAGCCCAGACACCTCCAGCAAATAACGATCAAAGGTTTATTTTGGTTGAAGACCTGAGCAAACTTGACAAATCTGACAAGACGGACAAAAGGCCTTTACAAGGAGGCCAGGGCTCTGGAAAGGACAAAGGAGTTGCTCATACTCCTCAAAGCTCTGATACTCAGGGGGCAAGTCCAGCCCAAAACCAACAAGCACAAGAGGCACACCCACAGTCGCCTCATGTGCTAGACCTAGCTATACGAAGGGATCAAGTCCTGAACTTGCTCTAGAAGCAGTTAGGGCCTGGTTTCAGACCTTTGGGAAGGCCAATGTATAGGAAGCCTCATACCGAGGAGGTAGACAATACACCTTTCCCGAAGGGCTATAGAGTTCCAGAATTCCAGACCTTCAATGGTGAAAGCACGGTGTCAACAGTGGAGCACATTGCCAGGTTTCAAGTTCAATGTGGAGAGGCTGGAACCATTGATGCTCTAAAGTTAAGGCTCTTTCCCAATTCTCTTACTGGGACAACCTTTACTTGGTACATTAACTTGCCACCTAATTCAGTGCAGACCTGAGCACAGTTGGAGGAGATGTTCCACCAGCAGTTCTTCAGGGTAGAACCAGAAGTGACGTTGGCAGACCTGTCATGCTATCGTCAAACCCATCTAGAATCTGTGGAGTCCTTATCTCTTACGTTTCAAGACTACTTGATTCAAATGTAAGATAGTCCTTCCAGAGGCCGAGTACGTGCGTATAGCATTAAACGGCTTGGGCTTTGAAATAAAGAAGAAGTTCTATGGGATAGAATTCAGAGACTTGTTTGAATTATCCTCTAAGGCCTCTCATTATGAAAAGTTCTTGGCAAAGGAGCATGACAGGAAGACAGCATCCAAAGGAACGTATTACCATGACCCTAATTACGAGCTTGATGCAGTGGAAACAGAGGCAGACCCAGACGTGGCAGTGGCTAAAATCATCAACAAAAAGCCATACATTTGCAAGGCCTTTGTGAAGATGGAGCCCATAAAACAGCCATTCCAGAACACTTTTAATAGGCAGCTAGAAGGGCTGAGGAAGAGGCAGATCTATTTGACTACCCAATGATTGAAGATGATCCCAAGGGGAAGATGAAAATGGAAGTCCCAGTTGAAAAGCCTATGGTCAAAAAACCTAAGGCTAAAAGAGTATACAAGCCCTTGGAAAGTACTGTGGAAGAGGCTATCGTTGAGCCTCCTCCAAGGACTTTACCTAAGAAGCAAGTCCTTTTGGGGAAGACATACAAGAAAGCTGTTACCCTACCACCTCCAAAGCAAGCTGTTGTGCCCATGAAATAACCTCTCTTGGAAAGAACTCTTAAGGAGGCTAGAATTCAGCCTCCACTAAGGCAAGTCACTTTGCTTCAGAGAACAGTCCTTGAACCAAGAAAGCCAGACTCAGGGGGCAAGTCAAATCTGAATCCACAGGCCAAGGAGTTCAGGCCTGGACATGGTCCTAATATGCAATGCAACGTAGTTGTGATCTTACCAGCAGATCTAGAAGCCAAAGACAACACTCCAACAGCCATGGAGGGGGATGTTGTGGAGATGAGGTAGACAGCTGAAATTCTAAACGAGTCCTTCGCTGTAGGACTGCATGGACCTTCAGTGATTGTGCTAAAGGATGAGACAGAAGGAAAGCCTGAGGATCGGACAGCCAGCGTGATCTTTGAGAGGCCAAGTCCCACGATGAATAAACACATCAAGCCCTTGTACATCATGGGTTGTCTTGATGGGATGCCAATCAACCATCTCTGTCATGCCCTCGATTTTTAACATAAATAAAGATAGTTTTTTTGTAAATAAAACTCCTCACGATATCTTACATAATACACCAAAAGATTTCACCATGTCCTAATCATTAAATTACAGATCCAACTCCAAGAGTTTGAATATATTACATCATAAAAAAAAAAAAGGTTCCATTACATTCCCAAAAAAATGCATTTTATCAAAATGTCCATAGGTCTCTTTTACCACCTCTTTCGAGAATATCACTTGAATGCATGCACTTCGCTCTATGTTACTGCTCCGGGTTCATACCTGAAAAATGATAGGTTGAGCTACACTAGCCCAGCAGAGAAATCTACACAACCATTATATGCAAATGGGATGACAGGTAGAATGAATAACGGAGACAAGGTAAGGTATCTCAAAGTAGAAACAAAACATGATTAGTGATTGTCCCAATATCGACGACATAAATGAAGTTCCGTGACTATACATCAAGACTATAGGCTAACCATAACACCCTATTCCGAATACTCTATCCGCTCCTCGACTTCGCTTTAGTCATAACGTCACATGTTTAAAGAAAAAGACCTGTTGATACATGACTCTATGGTGTTGTCTCAGCAACCAATCACTTCTCTCGTATATTCATCAAATAAACCCTTACGTTTACTCATATATATATCACCGTTGCAATCCCACATCACATGGCGTAAACAAGTGCTCCTTCCGGGCTATTTATGGAGTCCCGCTACTCCCTACAAATACCTTCCTCACTAAAGGAACTAAATCACATCACGTAGCATAAGTCACCGTACCACAATTCCTCCAACACACCTCACCACTCAACCATTCATCTCAATCACATGTAATGATTTCACAACGAAGACTTATTCACAAGAGGTAGTAGTTGTAATAGTAATAAGGATAATCCGACTTCATTCAACTCATAATCATTACACCATTCATTCTTCATATAAGCATTCACATATCAAAGGATATTCTCTCACAACGATTCATAGATTTTCACCTTGCAACTCGTAAAATCGTATAAGTTACGCAAGAGGTATACCACATATCAAACACAAAGAAATGTCTCACGTGTCCATGCCTAGCGTTGTTTAACTCAAAAGAGTGTTCTACGTGTTCGTTTTTCACATCGTATGTCAACACATATAACCTTCGCCCACCTATATTCCTTATATTCTCTAAACCCTCGTTTCGGTGTCATAAGACTCATACGGAACCCAACGACCACCATAAAGCCTAGTATACCACTAGCCTCGTCAAAACACTCAATTAAGTACTTAGGAGAACCTAAGAATATCCATGTCTCACCCAAACGATTCTAAGGAAAAGGATTTTCCAACATCTACGAACATATCTATCTTATTTTGGCTACCAAATCTTATTGGTTAAGAATTAGGATGTGAGACCACCACCATTGGAAAGTAGACTTCCGGCACATGAATTTCGGTATAAAATTTACCCAAAACGAAGTTCGGATGAAAAAGTTATGCCCTTCCGAAGTTTTGCCAAAATGCTGAATTTTTCATTTCCTACCGGTAGGATATATTTTCCTACCGGTAGGAGACCACAATTTCACGAAAATGACTCTGCTGGACAGCGTTTCTACCGGTAGGGCCAAAACTCCTACCGGTAGGACTTGGGTTTTCAGTGCACGATTTTCAGATTTCACCAGAACAATTCCAACAACAAAACCAATGATCTAGGGTGCGATTCAAACACCAAATCAACACATAAACATATAATAGTTGTGAGAAATCCCTACCTCGAAGTCGAAGAACGAAATCCAAGCCCAACCAAGCAAGCCCTAGCTCCGAAAACTTCGAATCATCCGAATACTCCTCTCCGAGCTCAAACCCACGAATTTCCAAGCTCTAGAACACTTGAATGCGAGAACTTTGCGGCGGATTGAGGTGGGTTCGAGGTATTTTGGGGTGTTCGAGTGTGAGAGAGAGAGAGAACGAGAGAAGCCGAGAGAGAGAGATCGGGAGGAGAGAAAGAGAGTTGGGGATTTTTTTCCTCTACACCCTCACACACACACATATATATACTAGGACACACACACCAACCACACTTGCACTCCCTCCATTTTTAACCTATCACATTGACCCCAAATCAAATAAATTCAACAAATTTCACATTTACTCGATAGTCTAACATTAATAAAACCTTTAAACGATTTTTTTTTTGTTGAAAATACGGGTCTCTACATCCTACCCTCCTTAAAGAAATTTCGTCCCGAAATTTGCATAGAATAAATGAAAGCACACCATCAATGGATTTCTTGTCCTAAGGGCCGTGTTCATCACACAACGCTTCGTATCCGCCACTTCCGTGTCCAAAATGCAAGAAAAGTAGAAAACTCTATAATGCCACAACTAACTAGCTTAGCTTCTTACTAAACAATTGCCAAGTTCCGATGTTCATACACGTCAAATCACGAAGTTGTCGTATTCATACAAATCATAGTCATGTTACCAACTAATTCCAGTCTCACAAACCATATCCATTCTCATTACTTCCGACTAACCAATTTTGGTTCCATGGACCGTGTCCAAACACAAAGGAGAATTTCATAACGTTGTAATTCAACAATCTTGTCAAGCAATACGTAATCGAAAAGTTCTAAGATTAACTCATCCATCCCAAGATTTACTAGATTCTTCGCGCACGCTTACAGGGAAATCAACTTTCATACATTTCTCCTTTCACCTCATTTCTTTACTCCCCGACTTACTCAAATTATTAAGACTCGCACAAGTAGAACTCTAATAGTTCTTAATACTAACTCAAGACAAATTCCCTCAAAAGACAAATGCCGAGTAGTTGTTAAAGTGTCCAACACGATGAAGTCTAAACTAAAAATGATCATGAATTTCCAACTTATATTTTCCAAAGCCATGGTGAAGTGTTAGTTTTGATGAAAATTTTGCCCCCTCCTTGAAAACTCTTGTTCAAGTAGTTGCCAAACCATTGAAACATGCCCATGTGTGACAAAATTCTATAGAATTTGAAAGGAAATGTTCATTTCGGAACGACATTATCAACAATTTATTACGAACAGCGCACTTGGTCATTTGAAAATAATGACAATTTTGTCAACATGGAAATGGACTATGATGTAGCCGACTCCAAGTCTATACCGTTATCATTTTTGAAAATGATCTATACCGTTATAATTTTGAAAATGAACTATGCAAAGATTCAATTTTCACCAAGCATTATCCCTTTCCGAAAATTTTTGAGTTCAAAATATGTACATCCGTAAGTGTAACAACTTTCTAAACCAAGACCCACCACTCCACACATTTCACTATATTTACGCGGCGCTCCAAGTAAAGAATTCAATTCATGTTCGGCATATGTCCACAACATCCATGTAGTCTTACTTATTCAATATCTCACGAAGGATTAATTAGGCTATTGAAAATCTCAATAAGACCATAATCTATAAAGTGAAAGGCATGCAAAAAAAATCATCAAATCATAAGGTATAACAAAATAAGGAGTTAAGATTAGAGATTTCAAGCATCACGTAACGTTACATCTAACTACGAGCTTTGGGTCACCCCATTCAAACACTTCCTATCGATCATCTATTTAACACGTAGCAAGTACCTATACGCACATCATCATCTATCCAGTATCGTGTTCCAAAAGCAAATTCCACACGCTAAGCTTACATTACAAGTCAAGCATGTAGATTAAAACTAAACAGCAACCGATTTCATATACAATTACCATAATAGACTAACCAGTTGCAAACCCACTGTACGAATTAATGGTTTACACATCATCGAACACATCTACGCATCAACGGGCTCACACAGTACCCAATACGACCACGGGCTCACATAGTGCCCAATACAATGGGTTCACACAGTACCCAATATAGTACGGGCTCACATAGTACCCAACACACTACGGGCTCACACAGTGCCCTACACGACAATAGGCTCACATAGTGCCCAAAATACCACAGGCTCACACAGTGCCCAATACCATCACGGGTTCACATAGTACCCAATACAACCACGGGCTCACACAGTGCCCTATACACTACGAGTTCACAGAGTGCCCAGATACCACAGGCTCACACAGTGCCCTATCTCACCACGAGTTCATATAGTACCCTACACAACCACGGGCTCACATAGTGCCCAATACTTCATAACTCGTGGCTCTACGAGGCCCAATAGTAATTTAGTTCATTTCAATCCCACAAGACCTTACACGATTTCTATTCATTTTATCAATCTTGAGTATTTTCATCCCACTAGTCTAGTTGTCATAACACTTAGATTTTATCAGACAAGTTCATAGAGACAACTCCGCAATGCTATCCAACACTAGAATAGACCTTACACTTCATAATAACAATCATTTGGCAAATAAGCACTTTGTATATGCATAAGTAATCTCAACATAACATATAAATTCACTTTACCTTGCAACGCGGTATAAAACGCATGACCCGACCCCGTGGGTCTTTGTACGCTCCCTCTGCTTGTCGATTGTGGACAATCTACCTCTAAGTGCCCCGGATGACGACACCGATAGCAAACCCGAGGTGGTCTCTGACCATGATATTCCTTCTCCTGAGGACAGTCTACTGCACGATGGCCCGACTGGCGGCATCGATAACACACAATTGTTGATCCCGACGGAACTCCTGACGTTCTGGAAAGATTAGGTGGTTCTGAACTATGCTGGCCCGAGGTGGACCAAAATTGATCTCTTTGTCTCTTCCTGCCTTGGCTCCCAGATGTTTCTATAGATATGTTCTTGCTAATGGTTTGTTTCCTCGACTCCCGCACTTTCGCCTCCTCTGGTATTTCCTCCGTATACTCAATGCTTCTAGCACACTCGATAATGTCAGAAAACCTTTCAATTCGTTGACCTACCACAAACTTCTTGATAGACAGACATAACCCTTTCTCAAAACGCCTACATTTCCTACCATCGGTTGCAACTAACTCTGGCGCAAAACGGGACAAGTTTTGGAACCTAGTGGCATATTCTGAAACGGTCATGTCACCTTGATCTAACCTTTCGAATTGGTTTCTAAGCTGTTCGCGATACGACTCTGGAAAATATTGGTTTTCAAAAAGTGTCTCAAATTTAGCCCATGTCAAACTTTCCTCAACCGGCTCAATTTCCTGATTTGCAACTCCAGCCGCCCTCCTAGCATCTCTCCTTACTCCTAAAACAGATTCCCACCACTCGTTCGCCTCACCGATAAGTTGACAAGCTACTATACTCACCCGTAGGTCGTCCTCCGTAATCTTAAGGGCATTGAAGATCTTACGAATTTGTGAAAGCCAATGGTCGGCCACAAGGGGATCGCTACTCTCCCCATCAAACTGAGGTGGATTTCTACGGCTAAATTCTCTCATGGCTACTATGGCCCGACTGTCCGCGTTATCCCTAGGAGGTGGTTGCAAAAGATTAGCTGCCGCAAGTGCCGCTACAATATCCCTAGCAAGTTGATTTTGTCCTGCCCCCATTCTCGAATTCCCAATCCTACCTCGTCTATTCTCAGGTCTCGGAGGCATCTCACTACAAAGAAATAATGAAAAGATCATCAACAAACGGATAAACTTCGAATCTCAAACTCCACCAATCCAGTCTAATAACTCTATGCCAATATACGGTAATATAATTGCAATGCCACCTACTTGGATGCATGTCAATCACTCAGTAGCACACAAGTCATGTCAAAATGCAATAAATTTTTTTTTTGAACCCATGAGACTCAAAGTCTCCCCACGGTCTCAAGGTATTCTAAAATTATGCTCTGATACCAAGTTGTCATGCCCTCGATTTTTAACATAAATAAAGATAGTTTTTTTGTAAATAAAACTCCTCACGATATCTTACATAATACACCAAAAGATTTCACCATGTCCTAATCATTAAATTACAGATCCAACTCCAAGAGTTTGAATATATTACATCATAAAAAAAAAAAAGG
Source organism: Rhododendron vialii (assembly GCF_030253575.1). Classification (NCBI taxonomy): domain Eukaryota; kingdom Viridiplantae; phylum Streptophyta; class Magnoliopsida; order Ericales; family Ericaceae; genus Rhododendron; species Rhododendron vialii. The sequence continues at coordinate 12,912,784 of NC_080568.1, forward strand.
TTCCATTACATTCCCAAAAAAATGCATTTTATCAAAATGTCCATAGGTCTCTTTTACCACCTCTTTCGAGAATATCACTTGAATGCATGCACTTCGCTCTATGTTACTGCTCCGGGTTCATACCTGAAAAATGATAGGTTGAGCTACACTAGCCCAGCAGAGAAATCTACACAACCATTATATGCAAATGGGATGACAGGTAGAATGAATAACGGAGACAAGGTAAGGTATCTCAAAGTAGAAACAAAACATGATTAGTGATTGTCCCAATATCGACGACATAAATGAAGTTCCGTGACTATACATCAAGACTATAGGCTAACCATAACACCCTATTCCGAATACTCTATCCGCTCCTCGACTTCGCTTTAGTCATAACGTCACATGTTTAAAGAAAAAGACCTGTTGATACATGACTCTATGGTGTTGTCTCAGCAACCAATCACTTCTCTCGTATATTCATCAAATAAACCCTTACGTTTACTCATATATATATCACCGTTGCAATCCCACATCACATGGCGTAAACAAGTGCTCCTTCCGGGCTATTTATGGAGTCCCGCTACTCCCTACAAATACCTTCCTCACTAAAGGAACTAAATCACATCACGTAGCATAAGTCACCGTACCACAATTCCTCCAACACACCTCACCACTCAACCATTCATCTCAATCACATGTAATGATTTCACAACGAAGACTTATTCACAAGAGGTAGTAGTTGTAATAGTAATAAGGATAATCCGACTTCATTCAACTCATAATCATTACACCATTCATTCTTCATATAAGCATTCACATATCAAAGGATATTCTCTCACAACGATTCATAGATTTTCACCTTGCAACTCGTAAAATCGTATAAGTTACGCAAGAGGTATACCACATATCAAACACAAAGAAATGTCTCACGTGTCCATGCCTAGCGTTGTTTAACTCAAAAGAGTGTTCTACGTGTTCGTTTTTCACATCGTATGTCAACACATATAACCTTCGCCCACCTATATTCCTTATATTCTCTAAACCCTCGTTTCGGTGTCATAAGACTCATACGGAACCCAACGACCACCATAAAGCCTAGTATACCACTAGCCTCGTCAAAACACTCAATTAAGTACTTAGGAGAACCTAAGAATATCCATGTCTCACCCAAACGATTCTAAGGAAAAGGATTTTCCAACATCTACGAACATATCTATCTTATTTTGGCTACCAAATCTTATTGGTTAAGAATTAGGATGTGAGACCACCACCATTGGAAAGTAGACTTCCGGCACATGAATTTCGGTATAAAATTTACCCAAAACGAAGTTCGGATGAAAAAGTTATGCCCTTCCGAAGTTTTGCCAAAATGCTGAATTTTTCATTTCCTACCGGTAGGATATATTTTCCTACCGGTAGGAGACCACAATTTCACGAAAATGACTCTGCTGGACAGCGTTTCTACCGGTAGGGCCAAAACTCCTACCGGTAGGACTTGGGTTTTCAGTGCACGATTTTCAGATTTCACCAGAACAATTCCAACAACAAAACCAATGATCTAGGGTGCGATTCAAACACCAAATCAACACATAAACATATAATAGTTGTGAGAAATCCCTACCTCGAAGTCGAAGAACGAAATCCAAGCCCAACCAAGCAAGCCCTAGCTCCGAAAACTTCGAATCATCCGAATACTCCTCTCCGAGCTCAAACCCACGAATTTCCAAGCTCTAGAACACTTGAATGCGAGAACTTTGCGGCGGATTGAGGTGGGTTCGAGGTATTTTGGGGTGTTCGAGTGTGAGAGAGAGAGAGAACGAGAGAAGCCGAGAGAGAGAGATCGGGAGGAGAGAAAGAGAGTTGGGGATTTTTTTCCTCTACACCCTCACACACACACATATATATACTAGGACACACACACCAACCACACTTGCACTCCCTCCATTTTTAACCTATCACATTGACCCCAAATCAAATAAATTCAACAAATTTCACATTTACTCGATAGTCTAACATTAATAAAACCTTTAAACGATTTTTTTTTTGTTGAAAATACGGGTCTCTACAATCTCCTAGTGGATAATGGATCAGCAACCAATCTCATTCCTAGGTTTATGATGCAGAAACTTAAGAAAACTGATCAAGACCTAGTCTCATGCACTTCAACCTTGACTGATTTCACTGGAAAGGAGACAGCTTGTCAAGGTATTCTAATTATGAACCTAATAGTAGGATTGTAGACACCCCATTTTGGACTGTCCAGACCGGTTTTACTTACGGATTTTGATTCCCCAATGATGATTACGGTCAAAAACACTCTGAGCCTAATGGTGTGTTTGAGCTTTGAGCGTCCTGAACCTCATTCAAGCCTATGTCGAGCCTTGTCCAAGACCCTTCAAGACAGAACCAAATGGCCTCAGCAAAACCATAATTGCTTACGCCAGTATTCTGCTGGCATGCGTCGGTCAACTGCCACGTGTCAATCATCGGCCGTTGACTTAACCGTTACCGGCGCACGCATGTACAATATCGGCGCACGCCAATCAAAAGTTGGTCAAACATCACTATTTAACCACATGCTCGGGACTTTTGTGGCCACCCTAACGTAGTCTACAGTCCCCTGATGATTATACTCTGCAGAGGCGTTCTCCTCTCTCTCCTACATCTCCCATCACCTAGTCCCATGCATTTAATGCATGGGAGGCTCCCTTCCTAACTCAACCAGCCCCCTAACCCAACTGATTACTCCTCTCTCAGTCACCCCTTTGGCTATAAATGCACTCCTTTGCATTCATTTGCAAAGGGTTACACACATTAAGACTCTCCAAACTTCTTTCTATCCCTTTTGGCTTTCTTGCTTTCTTTTCTCCACCTTTTTGGGAAGAGCAAGCAAGAAAGTCCTTCCCTCATCCCTCACTCTTAAACATTCACCATCCATCCATCAAGCCTCAAGTTCCAAGCTCAAACCCATTGTTAACTCAAACCAAAGGTATACCACCTTTGTGATCCTTTCTGTTCTGAGCCCTGATGGGAGCTAGTGAGGTCCAGGTTGGTAATCAATACCAATCCTGGCCTCAAGCCGGCAAAATATTAACTGCCGTATGAGATGAGCAGTGGCGCGCGCCAGTACTAACAGGCCGTACGCCAGTAATGGCTGTATGTGCACCATTGGCGTGGGGATAATTGACCATCAATCTTTCCGTTTTCTTCCATCTTATCACCTTTATGCATGCTAAGAACCAGTTTACTATTTTTCTGTATCTTAGAACTGTGTAGTTGCTTATTTGTTATTTCTATTTTAGAGGGCCTCTGGGATCCTTCTGGTCGTGTTCCAGAACCCAGATCATGCAAAGCCAAGCACTGACCAAGTCGTGTAACTAGCGTACAGGGTCTTTTGACCGACGTACAACAGTTTTGATAGGTCCAGTGGCTAGCCCTTGCATGACATTCGAGCCATGGCCTCCGTTTATGTTCCCCACACTGTTTATGGGGCGTTCTGCTTATTTTACTGCTCTAAAGTCATCTCTGCTGTCTGTAACTGTATTTATTCTGCTATATTGACTGCGTGGTTAGTCCTGGGTGTGCACTGGTCCTTTCAGAACCCAGAGGGTTAAGAAACAGGAGTTGTGAGTTTAGATTTACCGGCGCACGCCAGTATACCGGTGGCGCATGCAAGTCGTCTCTGCATGCAGTGGCCTGGCCAGTGCATACAGCTTCCTCTTGCGTGCCTCGTTCTGGGACAGCGTGTTCTAGTTTGTTTAAAATGCTCACAGGTGTTTGTTCTCAATCTATTATACCTGTTTAGATCAAGCATCCATCACATGTTGTCACATAACTGTAACTTGTCACAGTTTTAATCCCCCTTTGACTGTTCCCCCGCCCTAATTGGCCGAAAATGATTAATGAGAGAAAAACACAAATGTTTTACAAAATGCCTGAGTAGATACCGATCCTCGGATTGGGCGAGAGGGGTGCCATAAAACCCTTCCTCTCTCGTAACCTGGCTCCCGAACCTCAGATATCAAAGGTGGCGACGGACCAAACTACGCCTTTTCAAAATCAAACAACGTGGCAAGCGTTTCAAGTTCGGTTCCTTGGGTGTTTCACCGCAAAACCCGAGTGGCGACTCTGAATTGTAAGCGTTTCGCCGTGCTTCCCAAAAAAGGGCGCACCCGATTTTCTTAGACGGAAATTGAAAATTTCGGGGCGTGTGCCCACAAGGATCCAAGACCTTAACAACACCTTTCTTTATTGTTAATTCACACTCTTCCTTCAATGTTCTATTGGGGAGAGATTGGATTCACTCCTATTTAGCAGTTCTCTCAACCCTTCACCAATGTCTTATCTTCTAGAATCAAAACGATGTGAAGGTGATATGGGCTGACCGCAAACCTTTCCAGGCCGCTACTAATCATGTTGAGGCCCATTTATATGATGAAGGGGTTGGTCCAATGAAAGTGGCAGGTCTTGATAAGTATGGCTGCCACAAAATAGCTCTTATTCATAACAACAAGTTAGCAAAAGAAGTGAAGACACTTTTTCAAGAGTTAATCGGTCCAATGATCACGGAGTCAAGTAGGCCGATTACAGCTTCATTCAAACACCCTTCTCAATGTCAGTAAGCCCTTCTGAAACAGAGAAACATGTTGCCCTTCAAACCACATTATCAAAATTTGAAGCTTATTTACTAGAAAGGAGGCTAATGGAAAATCAAGAGTTAGAGGAAGATCATTCGGCCTGTGCGGTCGAAGTAATCAACGAGGATGAAAACCTGATTGAAGATCTGGATGAAATCCGATTGGAAGACCTTGAAGTGGCCCCAGCCAAGTTGGATGATCTAAAGACTGGCGTGCAAGATCCCTTAGAAGAGGTTAATCTGGGAGACTCAAAGAATCCCAGACCTGTATATATTAGCCAACTTCTCCTAGAGGATGTGAAAGAAAAGTTCATCCAGCTCTTAAGGGAGTTCAAGTCCTATTTTGCTTGGACTTATGAGGAGCTTCCAGGTCTATCCAGAGATCTAGTAGAGCACAAGCTGCCCATTCAACCAGAATTCAGACCTTTAAAGCAACCGCTAAGGAGGATGTCCAATGAGGTCTATTTGTAGGTCAAAGATGAGATCGAAGGACTCTTCAATGCTGGGTTCATACGCACAGCCAGGTATGTTACTTGGCTCTCTAATATTGTGTCAATCCTTAAGAAGAACGGCAAGGTTAAAGTATGTGTGGATTTCAGAAACTTGAATTTGGCATACCCAAAGGACGAGTACCCAATGCCAGTTGTAGATCAGTTAGTAGATGGAGCTTCTGGTCACTAGATTTCGTCCTTCATGGATGGACATTCTGGCTACAATCAGATCTTCATCGACGAGGCCGATACGGCTAAGACTACTTTTAGGTGTCCTGGAGCCCTAGGAACCTTTGAGTGGGTCGTAATGCCCTTTGGCCTAAAGAATGCAGGTGCTTTATTTCAACGAGCAATGAACGCCATATTTCATGATTTCATTGGCCGTTTTATGGAGATCTACATCGATGATATCATGGTCAAGTCTCAGTCCTATGATGAACATTTGGAACACTTGAGGAGGTCATTCTTGAGGATGCAATAGTTTGATTTGAAAGTAAACCCCTTAAAGTGTGCCTTCGGAGTTTCCGCAAGCAAGTTCCTTGGATTTTTGGTCCATAAGAAAGGAATTGAGGTTGACAAAAACAAGGCCAAAGCAATTATGGAAGTAAAGCCTCCTACCACCAAGAAAGAGTTGCAGAAGCTCCTGGGTTCATTTAACTTCTTGAGAAGGTTCATCTCAAACCTAGCTGGGAGAGTTCAGGTTTTTTCCGAACTCTTGAAGCTGAAAGATCATGATACTTTTGTTTGGGAGGCAAACCATCAGAAGGCCTTGGATAAAATCAAAAGCTATTTAGCAACGACTCCAGTCCTTATGCCTCCCATCAAGAACCAGCCGTTGAAACTCTACATCTCAGCAGCTAAAGGCTCTATTGGAGTCCTTTTAGCTCAAGACAACGCTCAAGGAAAGAAACAGGCGGTTTATTATTTAAGTAGGTTATTGACTCCTTGTGAAAGGAGATACACTCCTATTGAAAATATCTATCTTGCCTTGTACTTTTCAACAATAAAGTTGAGGCACCACATGCTTCATGTTTTTGTTTACATTATGAGTAAAACAGACCTAGTTAAATACTTGCTTTCTCAGCCAATCATGAGAGGCTGAATTGGCAATTGGTCTTTAGCTCTAATGGAATTCAGTTTTCAATACATTCCTCAAAAAGCTATGAAGGACCAGGCCTTAGCAGACTTTCTTGCGGATCATCCATGTGTGGATATCGGCGATGGGTCTGAAATAGGACTGAGCGCTCTTGAAATATCACTCACTCATTGGACGCTGCTTTTTGATGGATCAAGGACTCAAGAGGTCTCAAGCTGTGGAGTAATTACCATTTCTCCCCAAGGCCTGAGGACTGAATTGTCTTTTCAATTTGATTTCCCATGTACTAACAATTAAGCTGAATATGAAGCAGTTGTTATAGGCCTTGAAATCCTTAGGGATCTAGAGGCCAAAGAAGTAAAAGTTATTGGGGATTCAAACCTTGTAATCAACCACTTAGCAGGGACATTCAAATGCTATAGTGAGGACTTAGCCCCTTATTATATGGTAGCCATGCAATTAATTAAGGATTTTGACAATGTCACTGTCAAACACGTTTCAAGGAGTATGAATACTGAAGCCAACAGCTTGGCTCAGGCCTCAACAAGCCTGAAGTTAGCTCTAGAAACTATTCACAAGATCATCACAGTCCAAAAGAGATTGTTACCTTATGTTAGGAGAAGGGGTCTAGGACTGGAGGTATTTACCTCTGACTTCACAGGAGAAGAATCAGATGACGAACCTGAGAACGATTGGCGTACACCTATTATTTCCTTCCTAAAGAGACCCCATCATAGGGCCTCTAGGAAGGTAAGGAGAAGAGCCATGAGTTATATTCTTGTAGGTGATGAATTATACAAGAAAAGCCCTGAAGATGACTTACTTTTAAGGTGTTTAGGGCACCCCGAGGCCATGAGGGTCATGAGTGAAGTTCATGAAGGAGTCTGTGGAGCCCATCAATCGGGGAAAAAAATGAGATGGCTAATTAGAAGGTATGGATACTATTGGCCAACCATTTTAGAGGATTGTATTCATTTTTCCAAAGGATGTCAGCCCTGTCAAGCCCATGGCCCAATTCAGCATGTTCCTGCAGCTGATTATCATGCCGTGGTCAAACCTTGGCCATTTAGAGGCTGGGCCCTTGACATAATTGGAAAAATTTATCCTCTTTCTTCTGGAAATCATACTTACATCTTGGTAGCCACGGACTATTTTACTAAAAGGGCAGAAGCTGTGCCATTAAGGTCTATAGATCAACAAGAAGTAATCAAGGTGATCAAGGAAAGAATCATCCATAGGTTTGGATTGCCTGAGCATTTAGTTGCAGATAGGGGTACAATATTCATGGGAGAACAAGTGGTTAATTTCCCTGCACAGCAAAACATCATTGTTTCCAATTCTACTCCTTATTATGCATAAGGGAATGGCCAGCCCGAGTCCACCAATAGGACTTTGGTCAATATTATAGAGAAAATGGTGGAGAACAATCATTGTTTCCAAGGCCTTATGGGCCTACAAAACTTCAAAAAAGGAAGCTACCAATATAACTCCTTATATGTTGGTGTATGGACACGATCCAGTCCTACCAATGGAGGTAGCAGTAAAGTCAGCAAGGATAGCATATCAACATGGCCTCACTCCTGCTGATTATACCCAAACCATGCTTATTGAACTTGAGGACTTGGATGAAGTCAGGCTCACAACCCTTGACCACATGTTGGTCCAGAAAATAAGAGTTGCTAGATCTTATGACAAATGTGTGTGGGCACACGCCCCAAAATTTTCAATTTTTGCTATAAAAATCAGGTGCGCCCTTTTCTGGAAGCGCAGCGAAATGCCTACAATTCAGAGTCGCCACTCGAGTTTTGCGGTGAAACACCCAAGGAACCGAACTTGAAATGCTTGCTATGTTGTTTGATTTTGAAAAGGCGTAGACCGGTCCGTCATTACCTTTGATATCTAAGGTTCGGGAGCCAGGTTACGAGAGGGGAAGGGTCTTATAGCACCCCTCTCGCCCAATCCGGAGATCGATCTCTACTCGGGCATTTTGTAAAACATTTGCATTTTTCTCTCATTAATCATTTTTTAGCCAATTAGGACGGGGGAACAGTTAAAGGGGAATTAAACTGTAACAAGTTGCATTTATGAGACAAAATGTGGTGTATGATTGATCTAAACAAGTATAATAGATTGAGAACAAGCGCTTGCAAGCGTTTTGATCAGACTGGAACACACAGGCCTGGGGTGTCGTGCGCAAGAGGAGATCTGCTTGCACTGGTTAGGCACCGCATGCGGACTTTACCTGCGCACGCCATACCCAAACCGGCGTACTCCAGTAATCTTAAAACTACAACCCTTGCTCTCAACCCTCTGGGCTCTGGAAGGACCAGTGCACACCTAGGACAAACCACGCAGTTAATACAGCAAGATATATACAGTTTCAAGCAGCAGAGATGGCTTTTAGAGCAATAAAATGAACAGAACGCCCCATAAACAGTGTGGGGAACATAAATAGAGGTCAAGGCTTAACTGCCATGTAAGGGCTAGCCACTGACCCATTAAAATTGTCGTACGCTAGTCCAGAGACCCCGTACGCCAGTTACACTACTGGGTCAGTGCTTGGCTTTGCATGATCTGGGCTCTGAAACATGACCAAAAGGATCCCAGAGGCCTTCTAAAATAGAAATAACAGATAAGCAACTACACAGTTCTAAGATACAGAAAGCAATAAACTGGTTCTTATCATGCTAAAAGGTGATAAAGTGAAAAGAAAGCAGAAAGATGGACGATCAATGATCCCCACGCTAGTACTGCACGTATCTCCATGACTGGCGTATGGCTGATTATTACTGGCGTGCGCCATTGATGACCACACTCGATCTTTGAAATGCTGCCAGCTTTAGGGTCAAGACTGGTATTGATTTCCAGCCCTGACCCTGCTAACACCCCTCAGGGGTCAGAACTGGTTGCAGAATAAAAGGTGGTATACCTTTTTTGGATTGAGTTTGATGATGGGTTTGAGCTTTGAGCTTGAGGTTTAATGGATGGATGAAGGTGTATGAGAATAAAAAGTGTATTGTGAGGCCTCTTGCTTGCTCTTTCAATGGATGTAGGAAGAGAAAAACAAGAGAACCAAAGGAGAGAAATAAACTTGGAGAGCCTTAATGGTGGTTAACCCCTTGCACATGAATGCAAGGGGGGTATATATAGCCTAAGAGTGGACTGAGGAGGGGCTGATCAGTTGGGGTTAAGGGTTAGTTGAGCTAAGGAGGGAGTCCCTCATGCATTTAATGCATGGGACTAGGTGATGGGTGTTGTAAGAGAGAAAGGGGAACGACTCTGCAGATTTGCAATCATCAGGGAGCTGTTCATCGTACTGGGTGGCCGCAAAAGTCTCGAGCACGTGGTTGAATAGTGATATTTGACCGAATTTTGACTGGCGTACGCCGATATTATACCTGCGTGCGCTGGTGATAACTGAGTCAATAGTCGATGACTGACACGTGGCAGTTGATCGGCGCACGCTAGCACGGTACTGGCGTAAGCAAGTATGGTTTTACTGAGGCCATTTGGTTCTGGCTTGAAGGGTCTGGGCAAGGCTTAACAAAGGTTTAAATGAGGTTCGAGATACTTAAAGCCCAAACACACCAATGACCTCGGAGCATTCTTGACTGTGATCATCATTGGGAAATCAAAAACAGTAAGCAAAATAATCTGGACAGTCCAGAATGGGGTGTCTACAACGTGTCAGAAAGAAGAGCTTTTTCGAAGGTGACTTGGTTTGGAAGGCTATGTTTCCTCTAGGGGAAAAAGTTCAAGGTATGGCAAGTGGTCTCCAACTTGGGAAGGACCGTACCAAATTTCCAAAGTCCTTAGAGGTAACGTCTATCTTCTTATGGATTTTGTAGGGAGGTATTCCCGAACAGATAGAATCAGAAATGTGGTACGAGGGACCATGGTATAAATATAATAAGAGCAGTGGCGTGCGAAGTCGTTGGCCAAAGAACCTTATTTGGCAAAGAAAAGGGCCGACCAGAGGGAGAGCTCCTGACTGAGAAGACAGTAGCCCAAATAATAGATAGAGGACCAGTTGCACGTGAAGTAACCGAACCACACAAATCTGTTCAGCTATGAAGTTGCAGAATAGAGATGACTCCAATCAAGTACTGAAATAGAGGGAACACTCTGGAAGGGTCCAAAAGCAGTGGTATTTCATTAAAAGATGAGATTCCGAGAATGTAGGATCTGGGAAAGATACCCAACGGGAATGGGATGCTCGGCCAGTTACGAAAAAGAGTCCTGAAAGGACTAAGGTAATGAACTGATAAGGGAACGATAATCCAATATATCATGGGTTTCCTATAAGAGATAGGAATCCTAGGGCAACATGGATGCTTGGGCAACAAACATCTCTGAATCTATAAATACAAGGTAAACCTGGAGGGAAATAGGTGCGCAATACGCAATTCTTTACATTATACGAGTTTCCTACTGATAATTAGGTTTTTCTGCTAGTACGTGATACTAACTTAGGCATCGGAGGGCCTTTGCCACAAGAGGCAAAGGTGCGCTCATCCCTTGTCTGTTTTGCAGATTAGGGTTCTGACGACGTACTAGGGTTCCGGTGAAGAGACACGAGTAGCCATAGCAATCTAGTGCTGTTTTAAAGTACCAATTGTTTTCACCCCCTTACAATTGGCGCTGTCTGTGGGAAACGAGAGAGTTCCCTTTTAAATAAGACCATGGTGGAAGTAAATCTTGCAACACCACACAATCCAAAGAATCTATTAGATGGAGGTGGAGATAAATCTCCACCCGGGGCTCCGAGAAAACCCGAAGGCGGACACAGAAGGACCACAAGTAAGGGCCGCCCCCTTACCGTCCATGACAATTCTAAGAGCAAAGAGGGAAGGACAACCTCAAGATCCACGAGAAGGAGTAAATCCCACCAAAGGTTGCGGCGAAGATGTCCTCGATAAAAAAAAGGCAAGAAATCGAGGATTATGCTTGTTTGATTAAAAAACGAGAACACGAGATCCGGGAGTTAGAAAGGATCCGAGAACATCCAAAAGACTCTGGACTCTCATGGAGAAATTCCAGGGGAGATGAGTATACCATGGTGAAATACAGAAAGGCTCCTTCACGAGGAAGAAAGAGCAGAAGCAGAAGTCCCACCCCAAGGCGACATAGAGTTTCTCCCCAAAAAGAGAGGAGCCGAACACCTGAACGGCGAAGGGCTTCTTCAAGGAGAAGGAGGGGCAGGGGCCGAAGTTCTATCCCTGAAGAGGAGGGGACCAGAAAACATCACAAGGACAGGTACGAGAGACCTAATTCCGATTGGAAAAAGAATAGACCCAACAAAACAAAGGGACTAGAAGACGAGACCATGACTGCACGAGAGGCAGCATGGAAGGCACTCAGCGATATTGCATCTTCCCCCTTTTCAAGGAAGCTACAAGATGCTAGGTTGCCGAGCAGGGTAAAACACGGGACATATGTCCTCTACGAGACATATGCTGATCCTACAGCACACATCCAGCACTATAGGCAGGCAATGTTTATGCATGAAAGGGATGATGAAATTATGTGCAAGATGTTCCCATCAAGTTTGGGGAAGGTGGCTTTATCTTGGTTTCATAAGTTGGGTCCACACTCCATCCGAGGATGGGTGCAGTTGGCCGAAGAATTCACTGCCCGGTTCCTGACTAGCAGAAGGGCCCCAAAGACTTTTAAGAGCCTCTCTGTTATGAATCAAGGAGAGGATGAGCCGATCAGGAGCTATGCAAAAAAGTATTGGGAGACTTTCAATGGATTGAAGGTTGCAATGAGGAGTATGCGATAAAAATGTTCAAAACCAGTTTACCTATTCGGGGGGAGCTGCGTAAATCCCTGAACATGAGTCCAATACAAACACTGGCAAAATTAATGGAGCGGATAGAGCAGCACGCCAGAAACGAGGATGACATACTCCGGGAGGATGGTAAGGTAGCGGCAGAGCAGGTAAAGGGGCCTGTGAAAAAAGCAGATAAGCTAGAACCCAAAACTTACCGAGAGAGGAAGGACTATGGGCAGGCAAAGAAAGAGCCGTACAAGGACAAATAGGCTCCGAATCCGAAGTCTTTCTTTTCAATAAATACAATTTGAAAGGAATCCATCTATAGGATTCTTTATCGAATAAAGAATCAATCTTACTTCAAGTGTCCTCCAAGTCAAGGTGGAAATAAAGATGCAAAACGTGCTACGAATCAGCACTGCAGCTATCACAAGGAGTGAGGCCACATGACTGAAGACTGTGAGATGTATAAAAAGCATCTTGATGATTTAGTTTCTCGTGGCTACCTTAAGGAATTTATCTAGGAGGACCCAAAAGATAAAAGGAATGCCTTAGAGATGGATTACGAACAGAATCCTTAGGGGATAATCCATATGATACATGGATTAGCCACACCTTATACGAGAAATGAGGTTAGGCTTCTTCAGAGGCAAATCAAACATGACCAGCATGTTATGCAGTTAGGAAAGAAAAGAGGACGAGAAGACGACAAAAGCAGCGAGGGCATAGTTTTTATAGATGAAGACTTGGAGGAAGTCCAAGTGCCCCATAATGATGCTTTGGTCAAAACTCTACGAATTAAGGAATATGATATTGAGAGAATCCTGGTGGATTCAGGGAGTTGCACAGAGGTGATGTATTATGATGCGTTCAAGAAGTTGGGTCTGGCCCAGAAAGATTTGGAGCAATCCACAACACCCTTGGTTGGGTTCGGCGCAGTAGCAGTACGGCCCCTTGGGAAAGTAAAGCTTCATGTTCGGGTAGGATCAGTAGTCTTAAAGACTGATTTCTTGGTTGTGGATGTACCGTCTTCCTATAACGCAATTATAGGAAGAACTTGGTTACACAAGATGAAGGCAGTTTCTTCCACTTACCATCAGATGGTAAAATTTCTCGGGTCCAACAGGGTAGAAAAAATTAAAGGCAATCAGAAGATAGCACAATAGTGCTTGGTTTCCACCATCAAACGAGTTCCAAAGGCTCATGATGTCCATACAGTAGAAGTGCCAGATCAGCCGACCATCGAGGATGTCAGAAGAAATCCAATAGAGAAAGTAGTAGAAGGCCTAAAGAAAATACGGATCAATGAGACTGATCCCGATAGGTATTTTCTGATTGGAAAGTCGTTAACAGCAGAGGAAGAGGCGGAGTTGGTAAGTTTTTTAAGGGAACATGTTGATATGTTTGCATGGGTACCAGAAGAGATGCCTAGAGTAGATGTGAATATAATCTGCCACCTCTTGAACGTTAATCCACAACACAAGCCAGTCATTCAGAAGAAGAGAAGGGCAGCCGTACAGCATCTTGATACTGTGATCGAGGAGGTAGATCATTTGTTGGAAGCCAAAGCAATAAGGGAAGTTTACTATCCAGAATGGCTATCCAACACCATGGTTGTGAAAAAGAAAAATGGGAAATGGCGTGTCTGTGTGGATTTCACAGATTTGAACAAAGCATGCCCAAAGGATAGCTTTCCTCTTCCAAGGATAGACCAGTTGGTAGATGCAACTGCTGGGTACGAACGGATGAGTTTTCTCGACGCATATCGAGGATATCATCAAATTGCCATGTTTGGGCCTGATCAGGAGAAGACTTCATTCATTACACCACGAAGGTTGTACTGCTATAATGTCATGCCTTTCAGACTAAAGAATGCAGGGGCAACATATCAAAGAGTGGCAACCATCATGTTTAAAAAGCTGCTTGGCAAAACTATGGAGGTATACATTAACGACATGGTGGTAAAAAGTAAAACCAGACAGGGCCATATAGCAGATTTAAAGGAGGCCTTTGGAATTCTGAGGAAGCACAAACTAAAGCTCAATGCCTTGAAATGTGCGTTTGGAATCGGCTCTGGGAAGTTCCTAGGCCATCTGGTGACCGTAAAAGGGATCGAAGCTAACCCTGATCAAACAACAGCCTTGCAAAGGCCGCAAAGTCCCAAAACCACCAAGGAGGTCCAGAGGTTGACTGGAATGGCAGCAGCACTCAACAGATTTATCAGCAGGTCAAGTGATAAGTGCAGACCCTTCTTTCAGTTGTTGAAAAAAAGGGAAGGATTTGAATGGGGAGCAGAGTGCGAGCAAGCCTTCCAGGACCTGAAGAAGTATTTGGCCGAGGCCCTACTTTTGTCAACTCAACTGCCTGGTGAGTCTTTAATTCTGTATTTGGCTGTTTCTGAACATCCTGTAAGTGCAGCCCTATTGAGGGATATGGGGTCCAAGCAAATCCCTGTCTATTACGTGAGCAAAACATTGATTAATGCAGAAACAAGATATCTGCCACTCGAGAAATTAGTTTTGACTTTAAGGACAACAACTAGGAAATTGCCGCATTATTTCCAAAGCCATAAGGTCATAGTTTATACTGAATTCCCATTGAAATCACTGCTACAAAAAGCAGACTTCTCCGGAAGAATTTCAACTTGGTCTGTCGAGTTAAGCCAATATGATATTGATTATCAGCCGTGCACGGCAATCAAGGGCCAAGTGTTGGCTGATTTTATAGCAGAATTCTCACCTGCAGTAGCACCTTTGCCACCTACGAGAAAGGGGCAGGTAACTGAACCACTAGCAAAGGAAAATCAGGTCCCAGCCGAACAGGATTCCCCGAAGTGGAAGCTATTCATTGATGGACCAGCATGTAATACTGGATCAGGAATTGGGGTTGTGTTTTTTCCTCCTGAAGGAGTGATGTTGGAACTATCTATTTGGCTAGGATTCAGTGCAACTAATAACATGGCAGAGTATGAGGCACTTTTAGCTGGCTTAAGAAGTGCAAAAACCTTGGAGGTTAAACGAGTAAGAGTTTATTGTGATTCACAGCTTGTGGTTAATCAGTTGTCCGGGGAATATGAAGCCCAGAGTGAGAAGTTAGCGGCATATGTGCAGGCAGCCAAGGATCTATTTGATACCTTCGAAAGGGTATACATCGAGCAGATAAGTTTTGGACAGAACGCTCACGCAGACTCACTGGCCTGGTTGGCTGCGACCGTACCAACTGAGTTTAAAAGGAAGATAGTAGTGGAGTATTTGACTGAGCCGAGCATTGGAAGAAGTGTGGAGTTGGTCTTGGACGTGAACCAAGATCCAAGTTGGATGGATCCAATTATGGAGTTCTTACGAAATGAGAAACTCCCCACTGATAAAAAGGAGGCTCACAAAATAAAGACCAAATCTTCTAGGTTTTGGCTGTCACCGAAAGGGAAATTGTACAGAAAGTCCTTTACTGGTCCCTATTTGCTTTGTGTGCACCCTGAGATGGTGCAGAAATTCCTACACGAAATTCATGAAGGGATTTGTGGAAGCCATGCTGGGGGTAGATCCATCGCCCATCGAGCAATTACTCAAGGATATTGGTGGCCACATATGCAAAAAGATGCAAAGGTGTACGTGAAAATCTATGAGAAGTGTCAGAAATTCTCACTAATGATTCGCACACCAGCAGAAGATTTGGTGCCATTAACGAGTCCTTGGCCGTTTGCTCAATGGGGAATGGATATTGTGGGTCCACTTCACAAAGCAATAGGAAATAGGAAGTTTTTATTGGTAGCAACAGATTATTTCACCAAGTGGGTCGAAGCAGAACCATTGGCTAAAATCACTGAACCTATGATAGAAAGGTTTGTGTGGAAAAGCATCATCACTCGGTTTGGGGTCCCCTATTCGTTGATTACGGATAATGGATCCTAATTTCAGAAAAAGTTCAAAGCATTCTGTGCCCAGTATGGAATAAGGAACTACCACTCAACCCCAGCCTATCCTCAAAGTAACGGACAGGTAGAAGCTTCCAACAAAATCATTCTTGATGGGATCAAGAAGAGGTTGGATAAAGCAAAGGGGAAGTGGCCTGATGAGTTACCATTAGTATTATGGGCACATCGTACAACCCCTAGGAGGTCTACGGAAGAGACCCCCTATTCTTTGGCATATGGAACAGAAGCAGTAATACCTCTGGAAATTGGTTTACCAACCAACAAGACAACATTGGTTGAGAGTGGGGGCAATGATAGGGCTCTCGCAATTGAGCTTGATCTTGCCGAAGAAAGAAGAGAGAGAGCCCTGGTTCATTTAGCCTCTTACCAGGAGCAACTAAAAAAGAGCTACAACAAGCACGTTCACTCACAGGAATTCAGTGTTGGAGACCTTGTGCTTCGTAAGGTGCTCTGCAACACCAAAGTAGCAAACGAGGGTAAGTTGGGGGCTAATTGGGAAGGCCCATATCGAGTAACTCAGATCGTGGGCATAGCGGCTTATAGATTGGCAGATCTGGACGGGAACCCGATGCCAAGGCCCTGGAATGTCCACAATTTGAGAAAATTCTTTGTTTAAAAGAATCTAGTTTTATTTTTATAAAGCACTACGTGATTGTGGGGGGGTTACGAATAAAGCTCCCTTGTTTTTTATTATTTCTTAGTTGCAAGGGGTACGAATAAACGCCTCCTTGAGTTTTAGGATTATGAATAAAATCACTTCTTCTAATATATCAAATTTTCTGAGCATTTGTTTTTTCTAAATACGAAGTAAAGGACTTGTCCTCCTCTATTCGTATTGGGGGGCAGGTAACGGGCACGAATGCCACGAACGAATACATGCTTGGGAACTTGATCTACATACGAACACATGTATACTTATTCGATCTGACTAAGTACGAGACAACTTAAAAACATCTAAGTACGAGACACTTAGATATGATTTGCATACGCATATATGCAAAAGGATTGCTCAAAAGTACAAGAAACTTAATATGTCCATGCAAAAGGAATTTATCCAATCATGTGACACTTGGAGGGCAAACATTATCCAAGTACGAGAAACTTGATATTCCAAGTACAATTTCTCGAGTATTTTTCATAAAGCACGAGTACGCTTGTTGAGTGTTTGTTCACGTACGTGATACTTGAGCAAGTACGTGAGACTTAAATTTGCATACAAAATATCCACAAAGATGGTATGAGGTACTAGGCTAAACATTCAACATAACAGTTTATGGCCATGAGGGGCCGAGCAACACATATAGTTACGCCACAGAGGGCTGAATACCTGTATTACCAAAGTATGAGTATACTGATGCCACGCAGGGCTAAAACTACGGTCACACAGGACCTTCAAAATTGTTCTAAATGTTTGGGAGGCAGGAGTACTTACTCATCAGTCCATATTTTGGACCTCCAAAGGATTCTCAACAAAGACTTCGGCACCACCCTCGGTGTTGGGACCACGACCAGTAACATCTTCCTCCAGATTAATTGTTTCGTTGGTTACCTCCCGAGCAGGTGAACGGTTAGCACTGGCCCCCAGAGACTCATTAGGTGTACTCTCATCAGCGTCAACGATTCGTCAATTTGCTGTTCAACATCATCAGCTTGTTCCATGGATTCATGGGTAGGTGCTGCACGGTTGCTTGGTAGGTCATTTTCAACCCAAAGGGGCGAATCGTCTGCAACCCCAACTTTCGTCAAACACGCTTCCCAACATGCACCCCAGATCTGGTTCTGGATGGCCGACATCTGTTCCACGTAACTAACGGTCACAGCGTCAAAACCTTTTTGATACCCATCATCATAAGCTGCCTTTTTGGTGCTATCAATTTCAGATAGAGCATGGCTAAGACTGTCCTCAGCGGTTTCAAGCTTCGCCTTCACTCCGTCTACTTCTAGCTTCGCCTTGTCCCTTTCCCTTTCCAGCCTGGAGACAGTTTGTGGCAGCCTGGTATTGTCCCTGAGCAGCCTATTGTGTTTAGGTTCAATCTCCTGCATCTTTTGACCCAACGCCACCATTTTTTAGATAAACTAGCCAGAATCGAACAGTTAGCAAATGATATGGACATACGTGATAAGTAAAGAATACACAAGAATAAATAAGATACCTTAATCCCATTAACAAGGCCAGTGGATATAAGCCGATCTGCAGGGGACGCAGATTCCTTTTGCATATCAACCGGCAATAGAAGGCCTTGGGCGAGGGCCAATGTAGTTTTCGAGGAGCTGGCGCTATCCCCGGTGTGTACTGGTCGATCTCCCCTAATGAATAAAGGGGCCCAGGTTGGAGGAAGTACCTGTATCGCTTCTGGGACGTTTGTCCCGGTGAACCTCATCTGCCTCTAGGGAAGCATCATGTTCCCAAGGAGATGAGAAAGATCGAGTAGAGCCCCCCCCGCACCCCCCCCGCCGCCCCCCCCCCGATTATGACGGGGTGGAGGGGGAGCATGCTCGGTTGATGCTGCCCTCCCAGCACCACAACCCCGCGCAGAGACAGTGAGAAGAGAGCTCAAGTTCAAAGGTTGGTGAGTCATCGTACCTGAATTTGGTGGGGACGGAGAATATCCAGATGAGGAGGATTGGCTGGTATCACGTTCCAGAGCTGGCTGTCCAGCTTGTCGTTGGGATGCCCTTCTAAGGATCAAACGAGGCAGTGGAATGCCCTCGGAAATGGGTACTTCACCTGGCTGCCCGAAAACAGTAATCCCAGCATTGGATCTCAAACTCCTTGATTGGGGAGCAGTTGAAGTTGAGGCAGCACTAGTACTTGGGTTAGCAAGTCTTCTATCAATAACACCTCTAGAAGCGGGATCGTAGCCCAATAGTACATCTACGTTACGACCCCGACCAACTGACGTAGTACCAGGTTGGGTTCTCTTCTGGGCCGCTTGTTGGCGTTAGTTGCTATGGATTAAAGGTGCAGACAAAAGTTAGAGGGTGCAGAAAAGTAATAAACAGAAACTTCAGGAAGGCGAGAAGCAAATAAAGGAGCATACGTGGGTAGCCCCAAACATGGGGACAATGGAGGCCCACCACTTGGCCATCTTCCCATATTGGCTCGAATGCTCTGGTAACGTAGAGGAAGTCAATTTCGTGATCACGAGCAAAATCTGGCAAATTTAACACGAGACGCTTTTCTGCTCTTCTAATATTGAAGTAATACGTATTGTATTTAGGGTTTAGCACGATGCTATACCACCACTGAATATCCCAAATCCCTAGCTAGGTACCCAGAATTCTATTCAAGGCTATAACCCCCATCACCAGCCTAAAGACATTGGTGGAAACTTGCATAGGGGTAAGATAGTACCAGTTCAACACTTGGCGAAGTAATGGGTGAAGAGGGAAACGAACCCCGCCCTCGACAATAGCTACAATAGGGATACGCATCCTATCCCATGAACCACCGTCCCTATCTGCACCTAAAGGGGCGAGTTCCAGACCCACATTATCATGGACGCTATATTCAGCCTTAAATGATGCCATGGCAGTAGGGGTTTCACAGAGTTTCCTAAACTTGCTGGGTTTTGGAAGGTTTTCACTACCATCCGCCATGGATATTGAAGGTATGAACAAAACGAAAATCTAAAACTAGGGGTGATCGAAACCCTAGCACACAAAGGTTAAATCTGGGAAACGAGTCTCAGAAAAGTGATGTAAGAATGAGAATCTTACAAAGATGTCGTGAGGATTCCCTAGCATGCAACCAAGTTTTGCAGACGACGGCGATGGCAGACGAAAGGTAAGTAATAATCGCCTGATCTTAAAGAGAGAGGATTCAAATTTTTGGGTGGAAAACCCAAAATGATCCGTTACTGGGTTTAAAAGTGGGGGACGGAGATGAAACATCCCCTCTCACGCCGTTACATGAAAAGAAACAGAAACTAATACTGTTGAGAAGCCGTTTGGCCAGAACATCAGTCGGAATTAAATGCAAAGTATACGGAAAACGCCACGTGGAGTTCCTGCCTCGAGACGGCATAATGATTTAGGCACCAAAAGCATCAATAACAAGATCTGAAGAGTTGAAAGCTTAGCTCAAAGGTATATTCATAGTTTTACCAATTGCCCCCGAACAGTGGCAAAAGGCAAAACTGGGGAGCAATTGTAGGGAGGTATTCCCAAACAGATAGAATTAGAAACGTGGTACGAGGGACCATGGTATAACTATAATAAGAGCAGTGGTGTGCAAAGTCGCCGGCCAGAGAACCTTATGTGGCAAAGAAAAGGGCCGAACAGAGGGAGAGCTCCTGACTGAGAAGACAGTAGCCCAAATAATAGATAGAGGACTAGTTGCACATGAAGTAACCGAACCACACAAATTTGTTCGGCTATGAAGTAGCCGAATGGAGATAACTCCAATCAAGTACTGAAATAGAGTGAACACTCTGGAAGGGTCCAAAAGCAGTGGTATTTCATTAAAAGATGAGATCCCGAGAATGTAGGATCTGAAAAAGATACCCAACGGGAATGCGATGCTCGGCCAGTTACGGAAAAGAGTCCTGAAAGGACTAAGGTAATGAACTAATAAGGGAACGAGAATCCAATATATCCTAGGTTTCCTATAATAGATAGGAATCCTAGGGCAACATGGATGCTTGGGCAACAAGCATCTCTGAATCTATAAATACAAGGTAAACCTGGAGGAAAAGAGGAACGCAATACGCAATTCTTTACATTATACGAGTTTCCTACTGATAATTAGGTTTTTCTGCTAGTACGTGATACTAACTTAGGCATCGGAGGGCCTTTGCCACGAGAGGCAAAGGTGCGCTCATCCCTTGTCTGTTTTGCAAATTAGGGTTCTAACGACGTACTAGGGTTCCGGTGAAGAGGCACGAGTAGCCGTAGCAATCTGGTGCTGTTTTAAAGTACCAATTGTTTTCATCCCCCTACAGATTTAGATGGGGGTTTACATAAACATTTAACAAACAGAAAGTACCTCAAACATCATTATCCTACTATGTGGGAAATGAGGGATTTTGGGGAAAACCTACCAAGGAAGCCAAAGAAGGTTGGACAAAAAAAAGGACTGAACTGAAGCCGTACTTTTCATTCATACATAAAGGCCTCAAGTTTAGGCCACCTTTAACAAAGTTCTTAGGCTAAGATAGAGCCTAACAATTTTTTGAAGATTTGATAAAGATCAAAGGACTCGTTTAGTTTGCCACAAACTGTACTCCGTCCTAATCAACAGGCCTAGATCTTGAACAAGATCAAGGCCTGGGGGGCATTGTTTACACCCATTTTTGGCACCTAGTCCTGGGCTAGCGCTGGAAGGCCAGTTAATTATTATTTGATTAGATTGGGCCAAAAATAGAGATGTATTGAGTTAAAATTAATGGGCAAAGACAATATTTATTGGGCCCGATTAATTTTAATTTAATTCGGCCACGGGCTTAACGTTTATGGGGCTATATATAAAAGAAAGAATAGAAAGGCCCATAACCCATGGAAGTTGATTATGTCTCTGGAAGCATTTTTGTGGGTTAAACATATAAGTAGGCCATTTAATTTAATTAAATAGCCCATTGCCCGTAAATCCCATGAAAAATGGAAGGTGGGCAAGTGCTTGTTGTTGTGCAAAGAGCCATTTGACTAGGTCAAATGGCCGGTAGTTTTTTATAACCCACGAAAAAAGGGAATGAGATGGCCCATTACGTGTCAACTGCCCATGGAAATAGGAAATGGAGGAGACCCATTATCTTTTTAACTGCCCATAATCAAGAATTAGCATATGGGTAAATGTTATTTACCTTCAATAACCACCCATGATCCCACTAAATATGTTAATGGGTAGTTATTTCAGACACTTGGCAGCATTTGGAGCAAACATGGGACACTTGTCAACTCATGGTGAAGGCGAAAAACTTAGCTCAGATCTTGACCAGTGCAGTATTTGCCTATAAATACTAGTTCACAAGAAGAAAAAATGGTTCACGCACTAATCAAGCTCAACGCTGAAACCAAAGTCTTCCCAGCGAAACAATTATCTCATTTCTCTCTCATTTCTATCTCTCTTGTACCTCCAACTTTATTATTACGATATAGTAAAGTTATTATGTCTCTCTTGTATCCCCAACTTTATTATTACTACATAATAAAGTTATTCTATGTTGTTACTTCTTTTCGTACACGGTTAGGAAATTACTAAGTCCTCGATCGTAGAGGCAAAACCACGAACCAACACTGCAATCCAGCCCTTAGGTTTGCAGCGCTTTTGCCCTCACGGTTAAGAAGTCAGAAAATGGGCACTCAGTCCTCTACGTTGGACGCGACAAGTCCTGGCACGCCCGCTCAATCCTTGAGCCATTTCGGAGCCGAACAACATGCATGCACTTTCTTACTTGATATATCTATGGATACCTGCTACTTGTTTAATGAAACAATGTATTTTTTGAAAATCCCACAAATGTTTAGTAGAGACCGATTTCAAATCGGGCGAGGGGGGTGCCATAAAACCCTTCCCCCTTCGTAGCATAGCTTTTGAATCTTCAAACGAATCTCTGGTTTTCAATTCAAATAATTGTTTTCAATCAAAACAGTTTCTCGGATGGTGAACCATAAATCCGAATGGCGACTCTTCAAATTTTTCGAATCAAAACTTTATTTTTCGGGCCGCCCTGATCCATCTGAGGCTGTGGTAGCCCACACCAGGGCAGGGGCAGTTGGAGCGCACAGGTCCACGACTTGTGCGCGCTAGTCAAGCCTTGTTCCATCACCTTTTCCCAGCCTGTTTTTGCCATGATCAAAGGACTTTTGGAGCACATTGGAACCTTCTATTCATTTATGTAGCAGGGTTCGAGCAGGGGATGTCTCACACCCCTCCCATCACCTTTTCCCCTTTCATTGATGAGAAGAGACTTTTTTGGCCAAGGTAACCAACCATTACTTGGCTAGTGTAAGCCCCTCTCTCACTCCATTGCCCTATATATATATTCCCATACACACACAAGCCAAGGGTTACAACTTTGCTACAACTTTTTCATCAAGTCATCCATTGTTCATCTCTTTCTTGCAAAAGAAGGCTACCAACAAGCAACACTCCACTCACTTTGATCCACCAACACACAACCACCTTTCAAACTCATTCAATTAACCCTCAAACTCAAGCTCAATCACCTTTCAAACCTAAAAATCAAAAGGTATAAACACCTATTGCACTTTATTCTGATCCCTAAGGGGGGCTGATAGGGCCAAGGCTAGTAATCAATATCAGTGGCTGGTAGGGCCAAGACTAGTAATCAATATCAGTTTTGGCTCTAAAGCTAGCAAGGTTTCAAAAACTGTGTTACAGGGAACTTACGTGCACTGGTCATCAGTTCGCGCGTGTCACTTTATGGCTGCGCGCGCAGATCATGTGTGGGGATAAGTCCCCTATTTTGTGTTTTCCTCTGTGTTTGTCCATCATCCTTGAGCATGTTAAAATCTAGTTTACTGCTTTCTCTGTTCAAACCGTTAGTTGTCTTTCAATACTCATTTCTATTTCAATGGAATATCCCAGGGTCTTTCTGGACATGTTCCAAAACCTAGGACATGCAAAACCAAACACTGGAAGGATGACTCAAACTGGCACGTGCCAGTGGCCTACCCACGCGCTCTGGTTCGTCCTTGACCAGTGAGTGGCCTTTCAATGGGTACCTTGGCTTTTGGGTCACCATTTGTCCCCACACTGTTTATGGGATTGTGTTTATTATTTTTATTTGTTGTCTAGCCTGTTTATTTGTATCTATGTAATTAACTGCCTTTTAATTGCGTAATTTGTCATGGGTGTGCACTGGTCCTTCCACAGCTCAGAGGAATAAAAAGCAAGAGCAGTGGGTTAAAGCACTTTTGTGCACGCTTGTAGTGGACTGACACGCGCTGGTTTGAACAGCATGCAGTGATCTGATCAGTGCATTCAGGTTTCATCCTAAGCACGTCACTCCAAAACAGTGCCCTTGAATTTGTTTTATTCAACAGAACTATCTTTTATCCTATTCTAACTGTTTTCAAGTGAGCATATCATCTATCACATCCTACAAATATGTTACAGTTTTAATCTCCTTTAAACTGTTCCCTCTCTCTAAATGGCTAAAACTTGATTAATGAAATGAAATCGCAAACGCTTTATAAATACCCGAGTAGAGATTGATCTCCGGATTGGGGGAGAGGGGTGCCTTAAAAACTTTCCCCTCTTGTAACTTGGCTCCCGAACCTAAGATATTCTGGTGACGATGGACCAGAAACAAGCCTTTTTCAAATCAAAATACAGAGTAACGTTTCAAGTTCGGTTCTTTGGGTGACGGGCCTTCAAACCCAAGTGGCAACTTTGAATTAAGCGTTTCGCTCACTAAAAGGGGCGCACCCATTTGTCTCGCGATTTTTGGGGCGTGTGCCCACAGTGGCGACTCTACTGGAGACTTTCCATATTAGTCTATACTAAGAGTTTAATACACTTGAGAACAATCCCTTAAAAGTTTGTCAAAACAGTGAGTTTCATGCTGCTGAAGAACGGAATGGTGATTAAATAGGATCTTCGTATCCGACCAATCGTGACTGGGGCTTTTTCGATTGCTCGCTAGTGTAGTTTCTCATAGTATTGATTAATAAAGAGAGCCACATTTTAAAAGGCATTTGCAAACATTGCAATTCTATTTCATTAATCAAACTTTTGGCATCTTCACTTGCATTGATGTTGGCTAGCCACGTTGGCATGTTTTGGGTAACCGACACAGTTTACTAGAGTCCGGGGTCCTCGAATGCCCAACAACCTTGAACAATGATAAGTCATTCTACTGTTTGACCATTGCTCTGCGCTACGCATTGCAGCGGGAGGTATATCTTGGCTTTAGTTCGAAGAACCCCTCTCAAACCAAAACCAGCCTTTGCATATACAAGTATTAGAACTCTCCAAACTAAGACAGGGCCCCGCAGGGTAAGATTATTTTTATCTAACCCCTGTATCCTATCTACGTGTTACCGCTTTCCCTATCGCATGCACTGTACATACATACCATTCTACATATGAGCATATTTTAGGGCGGCTTTTAGGTTGTCTCTCTTTCAAGTTTGTCTTATGCTTACTAGGATGCAGCAAGATCCGATGAAGAGTCGTGCATCCTGATGCACGTTGTCTAGTTACAAAGTCCTTAGTTCAAGCGAGACTTTGGGAAATCAAAAACTTTCTAAGTCCTTAACTAATGCGCAATCAAGGATTCAAACTGAAAATGAGGAACAAAGAGATGATGCTGTGACATTAACATCATCAAGGTTACAAGTGCCACGTCACTTACAACCGCCCCGACTGACAGCGAGTGCCACTCATGTCATCAAGTTATGGCGCCACATCATCCCTACCGAGTTGTTCCGAGTCCAAATTTGAAACTTCGAAAAAGGAATAGTCGAAGGCTTAGTCTATTTTGACATCTCTTAGAATCAATTTTCTAATCAAATGACACACCGTCGAAAAGAAATCAGAGGATTTTTGCTGCGCCCGAACATCATGAGACATACTCGTCTTTAGTTGTAAAGTCTAGGATTTACACCGACGAGGACGTGTATATTGCATTCTCTTGTTCTTTTAGAGATAAACTGCTGCAAGAGCCCCACTGAGTTCTTGTTTACTTTGCTGTCAAAGCTGTCCAAACGATTCTCGGACAGAACTCATAGAGGCTCCATGGCTTGTTTCCAAGGATGCGATGAAAATAATTGTTTCATGTTACACAATGGAGTATGTATTTTGGTAGATCCCGCATGAACTCAATAATAGTATTGAATAATTGTGATCATTGTACATGATGAAATATTGTAAAGGGGAGAGGAAGTGCGGCATTATTATTCACAAGGTACTTTTTTTTTTGTACCAAAAAAAAGAAAAAATTACTCAAGCTGCCTGAAAATTGGGGAAATTGGATTCATTAACAATAGACCACAAAATTACACTGCTCGTCAATCCATTACGCCTTTATACTCAAACAAGAAAATAGTGAAAAAAACCTAGACAACCTTCTCTTTCAATTCTTCATTCTTACATTCCTCCTTGATATTATCCCTAGTTGCTCACAACTAGGTTCTGCATCTCTGGCAGTAGCCTAGTAATACTAGAACATAGCTCGGATTTCATTTCTCTCAGCAAATCCCTTAAACCCGTGCATGCTTGAAAGAATGCTTCGGAAGAGCCTTCAAGACTAATTACCTCTACCTGCATTCCATCAATAACGCTGGATATTTTCTCCATGGCTGTCTTCATAGCAGAAAACTCTTGAGGGGGGTAAAGACAAGCTCCAAACTCATCAACCTGTAGTCCACTTTCTTGGCAAAGCTTCAACAATGTCTCCAGCGGATTCACAAAATCATTTCCGTTATCTGGGTTTTCCTGCTTATTCAAACTCGTAATGAAACGGATAAGTTCCTTTATCACTACAAGTGTTTCAGACACAACCCCAACGGCCAATTGAGCTATTTTCATCTCTTCAGGAGAAAGGTCGTTGCCCAGATCACCTCCACATGAATCGTCGCTATCGTGGGGCCCACTGTCGTCTTTGACTGAAGCCTCTTCAAAATCTTCATCTTTTGGTTCGGCAGAAGCAGGCTTGAGTTCCTTCATCTCACGAAGGACATCTTTCACAGAAACGGCAACTTGTGTTATTGCCCGCCCTATTGCCGTGATATTTGTGGAAGGAGTCTTCTTAAGGGCAGAGCATGCATCCCATACCGTTCCCACCATTGGAGGGATTGAGAGTTTTCGGTCTCTGTAAGAAGATCCTGCACACTCATTCAACAAATCTAAGGCCATGGTTCATTCGAGAGAGAAAAGAACACAAGATATTGTTGATTGGTGCATGTTTCATCACAATATGAGAAGATATGTACATCTATAAGTACGACTGATATAGCAAGATGATTGGGTACTTGTAAACACCAAACATCAACAAGCACCCAATGACTTCCTTTTTCCACCTTGTCCGTGAAAGAACAAACAGGCTACTTCAAAGTACTGATTTATGTGTGCCTCAAACAGGAGCATCCAATATTTGTCCAAATGGGAATTATTCAGTGGTGGTCCTGGGGCACTGCCACAGACTGACACCTTACACAACCACACACATTCATGTGGAGCTCATACATAACAAAAAACTAGTAAAGAACATGAAAATAACAAAACTAGTCACTAGACATCTCATAAAGTCACTCGAAATGTGATATCCCTGTTTCTTCAGGATGAAAATTTCTATCGACAACACAAAGGTACCAGATTTAATGAAAACTGAAGCGCAAAGGTAGACAGATTCAGTTTCAAGCAGTTCCCAGTAAATTTGTTTCTCTCTTGACAAGGTTTGGCCTTCATTGACCCATATTGACAGAACAGTATACACACGTCAAATAATGCTTTTTGCATGATTTCAGTTCGAACTTCAATAATCCCAAATACTGAAATGCATAAGTTTTGAGTGGTAGCATCAGTGCTGCTTAAGGGAACAATCTAGAAAAGAGGACCCACTGGCAAAGAGGGAGCCGAAGCCGATGTCCCATTTTCTTCAATCTACATTCACGTCCAGATCAATCCTAATTTCACTGGATAGTGCACCAGATCAGCAGATAAGGACATGCTAGGGATCTACCAAACAGCAAGCGTAAAGCAACCATAATCCCAACAAGGAGCAACAAAGAGCTGGCAAGACTCGATATACAGGAAAAGCACAAAAAAGAAACAAATAATGCCTCTCAAGGGCATCCATAATTGCCTAGCACATCATAAAGTTACTTAAAAATCTACTTTATACAATTCTGGGTACGTATCATGGAAAAAAGTAGTTCTACTTTCACATATAATCCTTTTCCTATTTTTCCTCCAGCTTTTGTGGCTCAAAAACTAATAACTTCGAAAGCAGTACCTATTAAGTTCTCAATTAAGAGCACACCAACTTTGAGCTCTTGCTCTTAACATGCCTTATTCCTTTTCTTCTTTCTAATTGGTGTGTTGGGCAGTGGAGGAGGACACACCAGGTTACGTGGAACATTGAGGTCTAATGATTTTTCTGTACCCAACAACATTCCGTTGAGGAGGATTAATTACTAATTTTACGACCATTTTCTTGTTAGTATTTAGTTTCCTTTTAAGCTAGATGTTGGGCACACACCATGCTTGTCCTACTATGTTCAAACTTTTGTAATGTTTTCTTTCACCTTAAATGTGTTCCCATGTAAAACTGAAATCTGGCTGAACAAATTTGAAGAACAAACTTTTCTGGTGAGAGCGGATACACACATTTAACCCTATACACAGAAATTTTAATTTGCACTACATGTGCCTCAGTCTTTCACCGCGCACACCTATCTCTATGCAGATTTCTCTCCACCTTCTTCAACGCACCCCATTTGTTTATGTACTCTGTAAATTCCCAAAACTGCAGTAGGATTTGTATTTCGAAGGTAACCATCAAATGGTGAGGAATAAAATGGGAACCGCCAGGAGTTGCGAGCAGCTTTCATTGTAGGCATTCTTTTCCAATTTTGCCCCTAAAGCAAAGAAGCAAGGAGCATCAATTCTGTTGTTTTGTTGGGTTTTTTTTTTCATAAAAGAAAAGTATACACAACCTCAAAAAAAGAGGACACCAAAAAGAGGTTCTCTCTTTCTATATAATGCATAGATAGAGTTTAATTAGAAACCTTATAAGTTGTTTCCTATTAGTATTAGGATTAAAGATGTTTATCACATTAAAATCTCCTATAAATAAAAGCTTGGGCATATCTGTGAATCACAGTTGATTAACAGAATTGGCTTGATAAGGCTTTTCCATTTAGGCTTGTGGTCCTTGTGCGTTTCCTCTCCCCTTTTCTCCTCTCATTTCTGCATCAACAGGCTAGCAGCTTCCGTACTTTTGGAGTAAGGCAACCAGTGTGCACAATCAGATAGCTAAAAACTAAAGATTCTGTGTCATTCTTTTTTCTTTTCTTTTCTTTTTGACAATTCTGTGTCATTCTTCACCACTCAACGAAGAAACAATTACCAATTGTGCTCCCTCTAATTGATCATAAGCTTTTACTACCATTTATGGTGTATCAAAGACCTAACATCCACACGATTTAGAAGTAGAATGATAAACCAATATTAAAATCTTGTGGATCTGAAAAAATTCCACTTAATCATCTATTCTCATTGCGTAGATAAGAAAAGAACTTTTGTTTAGTACAATAATTGATTGTTCGATGCCTGGACTGCACAAGGCTACTCTTGTATTAAGTTCTGAAGAGTCCCTGTGTTCTTCCCTCCTCTCTTGAAATTCCTACCACCTTTTTGGCTTTTGTTTCTGACACAGTACTTAAGTCCACAGTGATGCACAAACAGCACTTACAAACATAAATTGCTATTATAATTCTGTAACTATCCACAATCCACAGGATGATGCATGTTTGTGGGTCTCTCCGCACACGTGTGCGTGGGTATGTTTGTGTGTGTGTGTGTGTGTGTGTGTGTGTGGGAGAGAGAGAGAGAGAGAGAGAGAGAGAGAGAGTACCGTAGGAAGAAACAGATTCTTTAAATAGCATGAAACTGCAATCCACTACTTGCTTCACAGATGCATGTATGCAAGAATAAAGTGTAGGTCCCGCACCCACTTTAGTCCCATGCGAAAGCAGAAGGAAACCCTGTAGCATATTGAAGTATGTTCCCATGTTCTCCTCAAGTTCTTTAACTTCTGGTCTTTCTCCAGTCCAAAGCATTCCAGCTGCATCAAAAACCATTACAACAAAATTCATTTCTTCAATACCCCATTCCACCCAGGCCCGGCCCTAGGCAAGATTTTGAAATGGGTCCTCTAGTTTTTGTGTATATAACTTAATTGTTCAACATATAAGACAAAGGTGTCTGTGCTTCAGTGGCACACGCGTAGTACAACTATTCTATACCTTGAGGTTGCGAGTTCCAATCTCGTTGCCAGCAATATGGGACAGTTTTTTGAACAACTTCAGCAATTGTACACGAAAAAAAAGTGAAGGAGGGTGAATCTAACTCCCAACCTCACGAATAATGGACGCAGAACTTACCAACAGGCTGTACTCACTCATACGTATAATACTTAAACATACATTATATTTAATATGTTCAAAAATTTTGGGGCCCTATCATTGGGCTGAAAACTGGAGGCCCAAGGCGGTCGCCTGGTGGGCCTATGCCCAGGGCGGTCGCCTGGTGGGCCTATGCCCAGGGCCGGCCCTGATTCCACCACACCACAAGGGACGAGTCAACAGGAAATTGGTACTGGCCATTTCCTCCTCTTCTAGCAAAAAAGAAAAAAAAAATGTAGAAAACCACAACTCAAGCAAGGGCAGGCAACTGTTATTGGGAAAAACTAGGAAAGTGAACAAATCAAGAATCACAAACCAGACTCATTGATTCCTCCTTCCATGCGAATGCTGCTTTTTAGGTTCACTATGGAGAGTTAAACTATTCCACCATTCTCCTAAATTGAGTTTCACAAACAGCAACACTGAAGTAACCTTTCTTCAAACTCTGTCTTACCTAAAGGTACAACTAAATTAGTAGAAACTGAGTGTAAGATATATTAACGGCAGACCACTTGCTCAGTGCAGTGAGAGCAGTGTATGCCAAAGGTTGCTAAATTTCTACAATTCGGAAAATCTGTACAAAAGCCTGCATTCCTTGTTGCACCGCATTAAAACTGCACCAGGAAATTAATCCCACGAAGTGACTCTAAGGAAGTGGTTCACTTGCTAGAGGTTCCCACTTGGAAACTTTCTTAGTTGAATTTTCGCGTTAATAAGTAGTTTAGTAATCCATTCAATCAAAGTAGATTGTTTCAAGTGGTGCTT
The DNA here is from genome assembly GCF_030253575.1 of Rhododendron vialii. Classification (NCBI taxonomy): domain Eukaryota; kingdom Viridiplantae; phylum Streptophyta; class Magnoliopsida; order Ericales; family Ericaceae; genus Rhododendron; species Rhododendron vialii. Next base: position 12,943,555 of record NC_080568.1, read on the forward strand.
CCAGCATGTTATATCATAGACGGACATTTACAAATTGAACCACAGACACGTCAGTTTTTAAATAATTAGAAACCTGGACACCTTCAGGACACGTTAAATGTAAGATACGTTGGGGAGTGTAGTGCGACTGCAAGATACCCACAAAGTTGAAAGGTAAATTCTATCGTAGAGCTATAAGGCATGCCATGTTATACAACATGCAGTGTTGGACTACTAAGAAACATAATGTGAGTCTGAGAATGTTGAAATGAAGGTGTGGTAAGACTTTGCAAGACAGAACTAGAAATGAGAACATCCGCAGAATAGAAGGGGTAGCACTGATAAGATAAGAAGAACACTAAGATGGCAGAAAACAGATACATGTATATCGTATATCGACCCATGCAGTAGAAAGGACAAATGAGATGGTTCTGGTTGAGGGTAACTCTAAAGGGAGAGGGAGACCAAAATTGCCATTAAGGGCAGTAGTTCGAAAGGATCTAGGTTTATCATGAAACACTCCCAAGGAATAAATTGCTATTCCATTCCTCCGCAACACGATACCCTTGAAAGAGCTCAGTTGAAAAAACGGATTCATGTAGCTGGCCCAGTTGATTGGGACACGAGGCTTTGTTTGAGGAACACAAATATTATCAATATGACAAAAGATAAAAATCAACAATCGCCTTAATAAGTTTTATGAACTAAACCAATTATAGCAATTTGATTCTGGCTCAAATTTAACAATTACATTATGACCTCCTAACATGTCTACCAATGTGTTCACAGCATGTCCAACCAGAAAAACTTAAAACAAGTAACACATAGTTATGCATTTCTGACACATGTGCAGAGTATGTTGTGTCTGTCAAACACGAATCTGGACTTGTTCGAACTTTAATTTGTAAGAATTGAGTTTAAGTGTTTAAACTTAGTCAACAAGCTTCAATTACCCGTGCTTGAACGGCTTTATCCGCTTATGTCAGTTTTTATGCAAATACACTTCTTTGTCTATTACTACATGGAACCACGAGGGAAGCATTAAACCCATGAAATAAATAACGACCTACATTTAGTCAAAATTAAGAGAAACCCATCACACAAATGCTATAAAAAGAGCCATAGAAGTTAAAAAATCGAAATTGGACGAGGAAGAGGTGTACCAACAGTAGCTTGTTTGGAGACTTGGTCTCCCAATTTAATCACCTCGTTCCAGGCGACTTTATCAAGAGATGAAGCAGGGTTTTGATCCAACACCTACATACATATAATGGACTTCCTAATCGAATAACACGTAGATAGAGATATAATTCGGACACTAGAAAAAAGAAAAACTAAATAAATAGGTAAGCTGAAAAACATAAATGGGTTGAACCTGAAAGGTTTCATGGATGGTGTTGAGGTGTTCAGTTAGAGTCCGATTCAACTGCTCCTTCTCTACTTTACCCATCTCTCTCTCTCTCTCTCTCTCTCTCTCTCTCTCGGCGGCAAAAAACAGCAGAAGGGTTTGGGTTTTTGCCGGGTTCATGTCTGGGTCCGACTAAATACAATTGTAAATTTACTGTATGTAGCCTATTTTTAATTAAATTATTTTTGACAAAAATGCCCAAAAATAAATGGACGAAAATGCCCCTACTAACCATCAGTCATCTTCTTCCCTCCCTTCCATCTCCCACCATAGCCAACTGGGTCCAAGATCCACCTCCCACCATAGCCGATTTGTTGCTACTTTCAACATTTTCATGACAAATATCTTCTTGATTATCCAGTGTTTGGTTGGACAAAGACGGAATAAAATACTTCTGTTGAAAACATTTTCCATCCAAACCCGAAAAATGACTTATCCCCAAAAGTTCCCAAGGCAATTCCTAAAATCAGCTCCACTTGAGACGCATGCGCAGACAAAGAGGGAAACGGTCTCATCAACCAATCTGTGCAACAATGATGTGGAAGAAATAACCTCCTCCAATTTTTCAGTCCCAACATCATCAGATACAAGAACTCGATTATATTCTAAAATTTTGAACTCTAAAATCCGAATATTATAGTGTATTTCGAATTTTAGAATCCGAAAAATATATCATCCGTCATACATAAACATCCGAACTCATATACCTCCCAAAGGTTTAAAATGTTGTTGAACTTTTTCGAGTTCTAGTATCTAAAATTTGTACGGATTTCAGGGTTTTACTTTTTACCTACATTGATAACACATCTTGAAGATGCGACATGTCTTTTCTTTTCTTTTCTTTTCTTTTTTGACAAAAATGCATTTTCAGAATGCGTTTACTTCCTTGCATGTCTATTTTTTTTATTTTTTTTTTACCCAAAAAAAAATTGACCTCACGCAAAAACGTTTCAAAAGATGGACATTTTTAAAAAACATGGTCATTCCAACCAAAAACTCTTCAGATTTTAATATCCAAAAGTAATACAGGTTTCCAGATTCTAATATCCGAAAATAGTATAAGCTTTCAGATTCTAATACTCGAAATAATGAATAATATTCGAGTTTATGGATATGATTTCTTTACAAATTTTGGAATAGGTAAAAGAACTTCCAGATTCTAATAACCAAAATTAGTACAATAGGACAGATTCTAGTACCCGAATAATCAGTCAATTCGAGTTTTTGAATCTGATTTTTTTTTCATATTATAGTATCTGAATGCTTTGTGAATTTTCAAATTCGCAACTAGTGGTGGTGGTGCAGCGGTTATGGAGGTAGTGGTGGTTTTGGCAGTGCAAGTTCTGCTTTTGACATCATATTCTAATCTTTCAGGGGACTCCAGAGCTCATTTATACCAATAGGATGTTTTTTTCTTTTTAGATTGGATAATTCATTTTCCCTTTTCTCCGATCATGTATATAGAAAGTGATAAAATAAGAGGATGTTTGGAAACTTAATTTTTGTATTTTCGGATTCTCATTTTCCCATTTTGGGTGTTTGGCATCCCATTTTGAGAATGGATTGTGGGAGAATGGATTTTCGGTTTTTGGGTTTAGAGGCAAAAACCCAAAAGTAGGTCCAGAGGTGTTTTTCACATTTTTGCATTTTCGGATTCTGTGGTCAATTACCAAAATACCTACAAAGTAATAAAGACAAAGGGCAATATGGTAAAAATTCAACCCATAATTCATTTTCGACAATCATCTACCAAACACTACTACATTTCAAAATATATTCTGCACAGATCTCCCAAACACTCCTACCATGCTAAAAATACATTCTGGCCATAATCCAAAAAACCAAAAAGCTGAAAATAAAAAGCCAAAAAGTAGGTTTTCAAACACCCCAGTGAAAGATTGGAAATGAAGGTGGAAGTGGTTGGTGGGGCAGTAGTTATGGAAGTGAGGGTAGTTATGGAAGTGATGGTGGTTCGGAAGGGAGAGAGAAGGCGAAGAAGAAAGATTAGGTTTTGGATATAATAGAAAGACAAATTTGAAAATTTAGGGATATTTTTGGGTTGTTTGTAGTAAATTGTTATAAGATTTGGATGTTTTATTAAGAAGAGGTTACATACAGTAAATTCACTTTGTATTTAGAATCACCCTTCCAAGTTTCCAATAACCTTAAGCCTGTGTTTTGGCCATTCGACAAAAAGCCTATGTTAAATATTTAATTTTGATTTTTGTGGAGTCTATTACAGATTCTACAAAGATGATTCAAACTGTAAGTTATTCTTAAAAAATTTTTTATGGGTTTCTAAAAAAAAATTAATTCAATTGGATATCGGTAGGGGGTGTTTCAGAATTCATAGGACACCCTACGAATTCTGAAATAGCCCTTACCGATATCGGAGTGAGCTAATTTTTTTCAGGAAACCATAAAAAAATATTTTATGATCAACTTACAGTTTGAATCATCTTTGTAGAACCCGTAATAGGCTCCACAACCAGAACACCTGTTATTTATTTTTGAATCTTTTTGTTTTCAATTTTTTTAAAAAGATATTGTTTCATGTCTTTTTATTATACATTTCTAGGTTTCTCTTGTTGAGACGGATCAAAACATAATAAATTTTGACTAAGAATAAAAAATCCAAGGAAAATTTCTAAAACGGTTGATTTTTATTCAAATTTCAAAAGTACATGTTTCATTCTTAATTTTTTTTAATCAACTATTATTAGTAAACTATAGAATCTTAAGCAATTCTAATCGGTTAATTTTGTTTTCTATAACTGGTTTATTAGTGGTGTCATACCCCAAACATACAAAAACAAGGGTAAAATGAAGATAAACACAAATTTAATTGTTGAACTAACAGAAGGGGGAAAACCGAAATGGAAAAGTAATACACACCCCTTATTTGATATGCACCTTCCAAAATGTTATGAATTATAGAGAAAATATTACGAATCGTATTGCTAAAAAGTTACTAATCATATAATGGTTACGAGTGAAGAAATTCATGAACCAAGCCAAGCCAGAGAAAGGGAAAAGAGAGAGAGAGAGAGAGAGAGAGAGAGAAACGTAACCCTTGAATCTTTGTTTCTCAACTGAACTGAATTGTTTGGTGGATTCTCCACTTATACAGAAAACCCTCAAGACAAACAGAATGCTAAACGATAATTCATGTGTATTTTTCTCAGCCTCAGGTCAGAGCGATGAAATAAATAAAACACAATTTGTTTTTGGAATAATGTGCCTATATATTACCAAATTTTGTTGGCGGTGGAAGCTTTTGGGAGGCCATTTGAATTCTGCAAGGACATTATTCATGTGGTCTCTTAAAAAAGAAGCGATGTAGGTTCACTCAGACAACATGTTTTGCCATCTTTCAGTTCAATTACTCCTATTTACAATCTTCCCCTGCATTCGGTATAATCATTCCCAAAAAGTTTGCCATTTGAATTATGCAAGGACATTCATGTCGTCGTCTACAAAAAGAAGTGATGTGATGTAGGTTCACTCAGACAACATATTTTGCCATCTTAATTTAAGTTCAATTACTCCTATTTACAATCTTCCCCTACATTCGGTATAATCATTCCCAAAAGTTTGCTCTTTTTTCCCATTTGGACCAATCATTCTTAAAAGATCACAAGCCATCCCCCTTTATTCTCTCATCCCCCCCCCCCCCCCCCCTCTATAGAACCTAACCCCGCCGCCGTCGCACATCTTTATCTCCCCCCTCCCCTCCCCTCCCTCCTCCTCTTCCCTCTTTTTCTCTCTCCTCTCCCCTTTTCCCTTACTTTCCATTTCTCCATCGTCGTGTGTTATTCGATGGCATGAGTCCAGTTCTCCGGTCAGATTTGTTGGCGTCCATTCTGCTCTAGTTTGTTTGGGTGGAGGGTGGGTTCAAATGCTACCGCTTGGTAACGGTGGGAGCTAATGGTGGTGGGATGTGGTTTGTGGGGTTCGGACGGTAGTGCTCTAATGGTGGCTAGATCTGTTCGCCTGTCATGGTGGCAGCTTTGTAGGCTGGATCGAAAAGGCGGATCTATTTGCATGTCATGGTGGCGGCTTTGTAGGCTGGATCGGAAAGGCAGATGGTTAGGAGTAAGGTTTTCTTCATTTTGTTTTTTGTTCGGATTTATTCCGGATTATGTCCGAATTTAGTCCATTTTTTTCTGGATTTAGTCCGGTGGGTCTTTGACTGATTTCCACAAGTTTGATGCTGTCTTTGATATGCAACTCTGTCATCCCAAGACACCCAGTGTTTCAACTCCACGTTTGCCGTTCAAGATTACGGTGTTGTTGGATAATGGCTCTTTCTTCTTAGGCGTTCAACATTACTTTCATCTCTTTTAAGGTCTTGCTATTTTTCTGCATCTTTATTTTTAAATGGTTATCAATAGCTGCTATATGGCTTGATCTCTATCTGGTTGAAATTTTTTTTTAGATGCCTTATGATTTGTTTGAATGAATTGAATGGGTATGTTTTTTCCATGAAAAAAAAAAAGAACCATTCATTCTTAAATGTAACCCGTACATCACTTTCTAGCACACATTAGCTAATTCTGCCTCCAAGTTGTGTTTGTTTTTTCCAATCGGTAGAAGATATCATTTTACATATATGAAGTACAAACCAAGGACACTACATTAATTGTGAGAGTTCACAAGACAAACAAGCCCAACAATTCAACCAACACAAGAAATAAGTCTATTACATGATAGAAACAAAGAAAGGAAAAGCCATCTGAGAAAAGAACATTCACACATAGGTGGAGAGATTTAAACCTCTGACTAGGGCTGTCCATCGGTCGGGTTTTTCCGGGTTCGGGTTCGGGTTCGGGTCGGACCCAACCCAACTTTAGTCGGATTGTTAAAATGGTCACCCGAGCCCAACCGAAATACTTGTCGAGTTCCAACCGAACCGATTGCTCATTGGTTCGGGTCGGGTTCGGTCGGATGACGGGTTTGTACGGAGTCACAAACTCAATCACAGATCTAGAAATCAAAATCACATACCAGATCACAATCACAATTAACAGCAAAATATTACAAAATCACGTTAACAATCACAGATCTACAAGAAAATGAGAACGAAAAAAAGATTAATAGTGTTTGAAAAAAATCGAAGAACACTTCAGAAAAATAAGAGGACTGAAGAAGGTTTTGAAGTTTGAACAGTTCTTCGACGAGGAAGTCTTTCGGTCGTAAGAAACTAAGAATCATTGTGGAGCTTGTTTCATGCTTGTTTCATGGATTACAGAAAATAATTGCAAACCTTTATTCTCTCTCCTCCTAAAAACCTTCGTTCTTTTACAGATCTACAAATTTTCGTTCTTCTCTTTCTCGATGTCTGGGAACAACTGCAACAAGGACGCCGTATAGGAAGAGGTGGAGACGCCGCCGTTCGTCGGGTGGAGGAGAACGCCTTTCGTTGGGTGGAAGATGGAGGAGAACGCCATTCGTTGGGTGGAGGAGTGGCCGGTGAAATCACTGAAATGGAGGAGTGGAGGAGTCACGAGTGGTGTGTGCTGGGAGTTGGGATGGGAAAGTGGAAATGGAGATAATAGATTAATAGGGTTTATTTTTCAGTTTTATAATAAAATCAGTCGGTCGGTTCGGGTCACCCGAGAAATGATTTGGTGCATCCGACACCCGACCAACTAAATGTGAAACCCGACTAAATTAACCCGAATCCGACCCGAATGATTAATCAGAACCGTCCGTTGTGTCTATTTTCGGGTCGGGTCGGGTCGGGTCGGGCCCATGGACAGCCTTACCTCTGATCTTCTAATGAGATACAAGAGTCCTAACCAACTGAGCTAACCCAATTGGTTCTGCCTCCAAGTTGATCCCACCCCAAATGGCAAATGGAATCACTTCTGTTTGGTAACACAAATTATGGGTTTTTCAGATTTTTTTCCCCCCAAGATTGTATACAACAATTAGTGGGGGAGTTAGTAGGTTAGTCCGCAGGAAGACTCAGAGACTATCCATAGCCCTAAAACCCCAAAAGCCCACAACGAAGCTCGAAGCTAGAGCCCATTAGCGGGTTTTCCAGATTACTACTTTGCTTGTGTGCAATAACATTTCCATCCGAGGACGATGGTTACCCTATTGTTTTTTGCTTTTTCCAATCATATGATATAAGAAGAATAAATCCTACTCCCTCCGTCCCCTTTTTAAAGTTCATTATTCTATTTTAGATTGTCCCTTAATAAGTGTTCATTTTATAAAGTTAGTAGGTAAAAGTTGATACATTTTTCATTTTGCCCCAAAAAGTAGATTCTATTTGGAAAAGTTAGTAAATAAAAGTGTAATGATGATGTCTTCATTGAGAGTAAGTAGAAAAAGTGGAGGTAAAGGTTGATGTGAAAGGTGTAATGATGATATTTTCTTAATAAGTTGGAGTTACGAAACAGAACACTTAAAAAGGGACGAAGGGAGTAGTACTATCTTAATCCCAATTTAACCCTCAACAAAAGGTATTAATTTCTTGTTCACAAGAGTTAAGTGCAGCTGTACTAATGTTGGGTCAACTACCCCACTCCTGGCTAGCCTAGTTTTAGTCAGGCTATCTTATAACCAAAAAATAAAGGAAATTGATTTTGACACTTTAGTTTTAGCTACTGGCACTTCATTTTGTGTCTTAATCATGTGAGAAAACAAAACTAAAAGTGAAGTGCCATTGGCTAAAAGTGGTGTGCCTAAATCAGATCCCAAAATAAAAGTTAATCAAGGATCTCTCAAGACCACAAAAAAAAAAAACCATTAACAAAATTATTCCTCAGTTTTCAATAGCTTAATAAACTATTTTGTCTCATAAATAAACGCAGAAGCTAAGCAATAAATTGCTATGAACTCCAAAAAAGTTGAAAAGAGGTCAAGCTAACCCAAGAAATGCATTCGTATAAGTCTCACTTTAGACGTTCAATCTTTGCTAAAGTCGTCATACTTCCCTCTAAGTTAGATTTAATATTCACATTTTTGCCGAGTAATTATTCAAGGTGATGCCTCAAGACCGCCAAATAATTTTTCCGTTCTTTCCATGTACCATATGAAAAAGAATTACACAAGTCAATGTAAAACACCAGTGCAGTTTCAAGTTCCACTATGAAGAAACTGGAAAGATGATCTGTAAAACTCATTTATGTTATAAAACTAGCGCAATAAATAAGATTGCAGAAATTAAATTGAGCACTGGACACAAATATATAGAAAGGATAATTTCTCCAGGAACTATCGAGAACAAAGTAGGTCTTCAGGACCTATTATATTATATCAGTTTTCTCTTTTGCTTTCTGTCTTTCCTTTCTGACTTACACGAGATGAACTGCATGGCCTTACAAAACTATCAATTTATAGTCAAAGCAAGGAACAACCTAATAAATAGGTTAGATGAAATAGTAGCCTTTGTCTTACAAGTTGATCATCCACAATAATTCACAACACTCCCCCTTGGATGATCACTTATTAAGAATATGCCTCGTTAAAACCTTGTCAAAGAAAATCCTAGGGAAAAAACCTTTGACGAAGGAAAATGAGTACATCATTCTTGATTCTCTTGCAATATGGCTTCAGTCTTCAGATTGTCTCGTTAAAACCTTGCTAAAGAAAACCCAGTGGGACAAAACCTTAGGCTAAGGAAAAAGAGTGCAATCATTTTCAAGTTATTGACTCCCCTTCAATGGTGCAAGATAATTCTTTGAGTCGACGCATTCCGATACTGTTTACCAACTTCTTGAATGTTGTGGTTGGTAACGCCTTAGTGAATAAGTCTACCAGATTGTCACTAGACCGTATCTACTGAACATCAATATCACCATTTTTCTGAAGGTCATGAGTGTAGAAGAATTTTGGTGATATGTGCTTAGTTCTGTCTCCTTTGATATAACCTCTCTTGATCTATGTGATACATGCAGCGTTATCTTCATACAATAATGTCGGATGATCTTTGATTGATGACAATCCACATTTTTCCCAAATGTGTTGAATCATAGACCTCAACCAAATACATTCGTGACTTGTTTCATGAATTGCGATAATCTCAGAGTGATTAGAAGAAGTAGCAGTCAACGTTTGCTTTACAGAACGCCAAGAAATAGCGGTACCACCGCAAGTGAACACATATCCTGTTTGTGATCGGGCTTTATGTGGATCTGATAAATAACCAGCATCTGCATATCTGATTAATTGTGATGTTGATCCATTTGAATAGAATAAGCCCAAGTCAGTCGTTCCTCGAAGGTAACGCAATCTGTGTTTAACTCATTTCCAATGCCTCTGAGTTGGAGCAGAACTATATCGAGCCAACAAATTGACCGAAAATGCAATATCCGGTCTTGTACAATTTGCTAGGTACATAAGTGCACCGATTGCACTCATATATGGTATTTTGGGACCGAGTATATCTTCTCCCTCTTCTAGAGGTCGAAACGGATCTTTGTTCACATCGAGTGATCTAACAATCATTGGCGTACTTAAAGGATGTGCCTTATCCATATAAAATTGCTTCAAGACTTTTTCCGTGTATGTCGACTGATGTACTAGAATCCCATTTGACAAATGCTCGATCTGCAGGCCGAGACAATACTTTGTTTTGCCAAGATCTTTCATTTCAAACTCTTTCTTTAAATATCCTGCGGTTTTTAAAAGCTCTTCTGGAGTTCCAACGAGATTTAAATCATCGACATAAACCGCAATAATCGCAAATCCAGAGTTTGATTTATTAGTAAAAATACATGGACAAATAGGATCATTTTCATATCCTTTCTTTAGCAAATAATCACTAAGCCATTTATACCACATACGACCAGATTGTTTCAATCCATATAAAGATTTTTGTAGCTTAAGAGAATAAACACTTCGAGGTTTTGATTTGTGTGCTTCAGGCATAGTATATCCTTCAAGGACCTTCATGTATATGTCAGCATCTAGTGATCCATATAAGTATGCAGTCACTACGTCCATCAGGCGCATATCCAGACATTCCATGACTACTAAGCTGATCAAAAATCTAAATGTGATTGCATCCATTACGGGAGAGTATGTCTCCTCATAATCAATTCCAGGTCTCTACGAGAAACCCTATGCAACAAGTCGTGCTTTATAGCGCACAACTTCATTCTTCTCATTGCGCTTTCGCACAAACACCCACTTGTATCCTACAGGTTGTATCCCTTCAGGGGTTTGGACTACAGGTCCAAATACTTTCCTTTTTGCAAGAGAATTTAATTCTGCTTGAATTGCTCCTTTCCACATTGGCCAATCATTTCTATGTCGACATTCTTCGACAGTTTGTGGTTCACTTTCTTCATTACTTTTTGTAATGTTCTCATTACTTCTAGTAATGTCAAGAGCAACTTTAAACGAAAATACGTTGTCAACAACGGTTTTGTTTCTATCCAATATTTCACCCGTGTTCATATAATGTATTGAGATCTCATTACTTTCAGGTACCTGTTCCTCTTCAGGAAATAACTCTTCGGGAGATTTCTCTTCAAGAGATTCATACTTACGGGAAAATATTGATAGATTCATTCTTTCATTTGCCTGTTTTGTGGGTTTCGCCTCTCCAGGAGCATTTGAATTTGTTATCTTGGTCTCTTCGAGAGTACCAGCTACTTCGGCCTCTTTGCCTTGGTTTTTCCTTTTTCCAGGAAATTTATCTCTTGCACCGACAGGTCTCCCACGCTTCTTGCGTGCCTTAGACTCATCACTTGCTAAGCAAGTAGTTTGTTCTGCAGGAACTTCAATGCGTGCTGGAATGTTAGCAGCTGGTATATGAGACTTAGTTACCTTCTTTGTGTCGGTGAATGCATCCGGTAGTTGATTTGCAATACCTTGCAAATGAATAATTCTTTGAACTTCTAGGTCACATTGATTAGTACGCGGATCAAGATGAGATAATGTCAAAGCATTCCAAGTAATTTCACCTCGAGCTTCTGGCTGTGATTTATCTCCCCCTGATGGTGGGAACACTGATTCATCAAAATGGCAATCCTCAAAACGTGCTTTAAAAAGATCACATGTTAAGGGTTCAAGGTATCTAATGATAGATGGAGAGTCAAAACCTATATAGATACCAAGTCTACGTTGAGGACCCATTTTAGTGCGTTGGGGAGGTGCAATAGGTACGTTCACAGCACAACCAAAAACTCTTAAGTGAGAGATATTCGGTTGTTGACCAAATACAAGTTGTGTAGGCGAGTATTTGTGATATACAGTTGGCCTAACACGAATTAGAGAAGCAACATGTAAAATAGCATGACCCCAAGCAGAAACTGGTAATTTTGTTTTCATGAGCATCGGGCGAGCAATCAGTTGAAGTCTTTTAATAAAAGACTCAGCTAAACCATTCTGGGTATGTGTGTGTGCAACAGGATGTTCAACATCAATACCTATTGACATGCAATAATCATTAAATGCTTAAGATGTGAATTCTCCAGCATTGTCCAGACAAATTGTCTTGATTGGATAATTCGGAAATTGTGCTCGTAATCTGATTATCTGGGCAAGAAATCTAGCAAATGCAACATTTCGTGTAGATAATAAACAAGTATGTGACCATCTGGTTGAGGCATCAACTAAAATCATGAAATAGCGAAATGGTTTACAAGATGGGTGTATTGGACCACAAATATCCCCTTGAACTCTTTGTAAAAATGATGGAGACTCAATAATGACTTTAGAGAGAGATGGTCTAGTTATCAGTTTCCCTTGTGAACAAGCATTACAGGGGTAATTGCTGGGCAAAAGAATCTTCTGGTTCTTTAACAGATGCCCATGTGAATTTTCAATAATACGACGTATCATTATTGAACCTGAATGCCCAAGGCGATCATGCCATAGCATGAAAAGTTTTGGATTAGAGCACTTCTGGTGCATAACCGCATATGATTCAATTGTTCTAATCGTCGTATAATATAGCCTAGAAGAGAATGCAGAAAGTTTTTCTAATACTAGCTTCTGGCCAGATACATTAGAAGTGATATATAAATACTCTTCTTTGCCTTGGCTGATGGTTTCAATATGGTAACCATTACGACGTATATCTTTAAAACTTAGTAGATTTCTTCTGGATCTGGTAGAATACAAAGCATTGTCAATACTTAAACTTGTCCCATTTGTAAACACAATATTCGCTCTTCCGGAGCCTTCAATTAGATTTGCGGAGCCTGATATTGTATTGACATTTGCTTGTATCTTTATCAATTGTTTAAAATATTTGTTATCCCGAAGAATGGTATGTGTTGTACCACTGTCTACCAAACAAATATCTTCACCGGTTATCTTTGTTTTTGACAATGCATTGTTAGTATCCATGTCCCTATTATAAGCAAGATATAAGTTTAAAGATTTCATAAATAGATAACTGAAACACACCTTAACATTTTATTACAAAGACAAATACAACATGACGTATTTCTTACAACATGATTAAAAACATAAACACACATTCAAGTTTATTACATGCAATATAAGTAGGAAATGATAATTTAGTCTAATTGCTGGGACCATTCGGGGTAGTCGTTTTCATCATAGAGATCATTTTTCGTTCCACTTGGTTCACCGATATACTCAGAGATATCAAAAGACGAGATATCAAAAGGTTCAAAAAGGTCAGGTTGATTATTATGCATTTGATCAGTGAAGTTTGTTTCAATTTCCTTTTCCTTTCCTTTGATAGATGCCTGGTAAAGGTCTGCCAAATGCCTCGGCGTACGACATGTACGCGACCAATGTCCTTTCGCTCCACATCTGTAGCAGGAGTCCTCAGAATTCCTAGGAGGCTTATTTTCTAAATTCTTCCCTTTTCCTGCAGACACTTCTGATCTAGTCCACTTATTCCACTTCTGGGGAATATCTGGTTTCTTGCCTGATTTCTGAACATATCCTCCATGGACTTGGTGGTTATGGCTACCACGCCCATGCCCACGTCCACGACCATGGCCACAACCACGACCTCGTCCCTGATTGGGAAAAGAGACTCTATTCGCTTCTGGGAATGGTATAGAGCCAGCTGGACGAGACTCGTGATTCCTCATTAACAACTCGTTATTCTGTTCAGCAACCAGGAGACAGGAAATTAAATTTGAGTATTTCTCAAACCCACGCTCTCTGTATTGCTGCTGCAGGAGTAAATTGTTGGCATGAAAAGTGGTAAAAGTTTTTTCCAACATATCTTTTTCAGTGATAGTTTCACCACATAATTTTAATATCGAAACTATCTTAAACAGAGCGGAGTTATACTCACTGACAGATTTATAATCTTGCACCCTTAAATTTAACCAGTGATAACGAGCTCTTGGCAGTATCACTGCTTTTTGGTGCCCGTACCTTTCTTTCAGATTATTCCATAAGGTTAATGGGTCCTTAACCATAAGGTACTCAGACTTCAGGTCTTCGTGGAGGTGGCGGCGAATAAATATCATTGCTTTGGCGCGATCCTTCAAGGACGCGTCATTACCAGTTTTAATCGTTTCTCCTATTTCCATGGCATCGAGGTGAATCTCAATGTCAAGAATCCATGATAAATAATTTCTTCCTGAAATATCGAGTGCTGCAAATTCCAATTTTGTGTAGTTCGACATTGTCTATAAAGATAAGAGATTTCAATTTAGATAAACATTTAAATAAGGGATAGTTGAATGAGCGACTCATATTTAATGAAATGCAATAATAAATCTAAGGAAATATTATGTAATAATCACAAATATGTGAATCAAACGATGTTTACTTAAACCTGCAAGGTTAGAATGTAAATAAAATAGAAACATGTGGAGTAAATCGTAATTTCTTTATACTCTAGGAAAAACAAAGTAGCAATAAACCAAAAGAAAACTTACTGATACAATCATAGAAAGAACAAACAATAATTTACGTACGGATGCGATCAGTTATTAGGAGACTTTCAAGTCCAACTATCAAATAAATGTATCATATTATTTATTGTTCATGACATGGCAACTTAATGTTATCTCTTTGTTTTTCAAGTCAATTAGTGATGGAATATAAACGATTTGCGTATAACTGGAAGTTCTGAACATGAAATTAATGCTGATAAATGATTTTATTCTTATTTGTTTTTGATAAAATTTTAGAGAAGATATAATAAATATGAAATTATGTGAATATTTTCTCAACCACTGGGGTTAGCTCAGTGGCCAAACACGTGGTTTCTCTTAAAGAGATCACGGGTTCGAAGCGGTGTGGTGGATTCAATATTGAAGACCCACCCACTTTGTTGCAAAAATTACTTCGGGTATTCTCATTTTTTTCATATTGTGCAAAATACTTCTAGTATTCTACCCTCCTTTTTTCATATATATAAGTATTACTAGTAGAATACTTCAGGTATTCCTTTTCTTTTACTATAAGTAGAAAACTTCAGGATTCATAATTGGTAAGTACTTCAGGTACCTTCCTTTTTTTTTAACATATACTGCTTGTATATATTATGCAAAAGAAAAGAATATATAGGAAGCAGAGCAAATGAGTTACAGGAAGTGTAAATCATGTACCTTTCTCAGTAGGCTAGAGACTCGTGCTGATAACGTGTTATAAAACTAGCGCAATAAATAAGATTGCAGAAATTAAATTGAGCACTGGACACAAATATATAGAAAGGATAGTTTCTCCAGGAACTATCAAGAACAAAGTAGGTCTTCAGGACCTATTATATTATATCAGTTTTCTTTTTTGCTTTCTGTCTTTCCTTTCTGACTTACACGAGATGAACCGCATGGCCTTACAAAACTATCAATTTATAGTCAAAGCAAGGAACAACCTAATAAATAGGTTAGATGAAATAGTAGCCTTTATCTTACAAGTTGATCATCCACAATAATTCACAACAATTTATTAGTTATGATGGTTTTCTTACAACTGTGAATGGCCATCGGTGCTCTGCCAATTTCACATTACTCCATTATTTCCAGAAGATCTTCCCTCAAATAGCCTCTCCCTTGCTTTTATTGCCTGCAACATGAAAATTTGCCCCATAAAAAATAATTCTCCCTCCGTCCAATTTTCTTTGGTCTTTTTCGATATTCGCATTGTTTTTTAAACTCTTATATCTCCCAATTTATATTATTTTTCATAATTTTGAAAACTCTGTATTATAGATCTAATCGAGAACTATCAAACAAGATCTATATTGTATATTTTTTGAGATTTATATTGGAATGTATAAGAGTTTAAAGAACGGCACCAATGTCGAAAAAGTCCAAAGAAAATGAGACGAATGGAGTAATAAAAAGATGAAGAAGAAGAAGAAGAAGAATATAATAATAATAATAATAATAATAATAATAATAAAGAATATGGTTAAAATCTCCATATGAATATGCAATTTGATTGGAAAATATATGATGGCTAGTGCTCCATTCCTTGGATAAAGACTAAGTAGTGCAAAGAAGATTTGAAAACCTTTGAATAGAAGTCGACTCTTAAAGAACTCAGAAAAAAAAAATCTTGATTTCTTTTAACTAGTCTTTCTGTTAAAATTTTATACTAAAAGTCATGCTTTTATGTAATTGATTAATATTTAATTTGTTTTATATTAATTAATTTTATCCGTTTTAATGAGAATCTGTTATGGGCAATGTTAACATAATATTATTGGATGTTATGCTTGTGTGTCTATTATTCTATATAGTAGATGATTCAATGTGTAGAGTACAGCTTAAATACGGAAGATGGATTATCGGTTCTTGTGGAATATAAGATTTAGTTCACAATCTTAGATGAAACTAAACACACCATAGCACGATGTTTTAGTAGGTCTGTCTTAACTACGAGAAACGGAACTAGTTCCAACTTATTGTGCTATTACACTTTGTGTGTATTGAACGAGATCGTTTTGAAGTAATTGTTTTTGTATTGATTTTATAAGACAATTAGAACCCCATGATTATTATGAATATTTATGCTCTTAATCCAAAGATAATTAATTGATATATAAGTCTAATGTTGTTGACTTTGATTTATTAAAGAGTGAGATCCTCTTTAGGGTCAATAGTCTCAATAAGTTGGGTCACAACATTATATATATATGATAACTACTTGAGTAAGCTTATAAATTTCGATTATGTTAAATCCTGTATGTGAATATTTGCATTCGACATATCGAATAAGTTAAGTAAAAAGTCTCAAGGTATTTTATAGATGTTGATTAAATATAATTGTCAATAATTTGATTTAATCAACAAGTATTTGTAATCTTAACATGAGGAAAATTTAAGTATTTAATAACGTGAAACTTGAAATATAATTTGAGATGGGGAGGAGAGTGCAATTATAATTCTATAGTAGTATGAATTATAATTTGTGTAATAAGAAATAGAATCCTTGGAGGATTAGATTTCTTAATTACACAAGGAGCCCAGTCTGTATTTATCCTTAGATCTCTATCGTAGCCCTATATATTCACGAAATAGAGAGAGACTGGGAGAGAGCAAAAAGATCACAAAGGAATCCACCCTAAGTTCGTGTTCTAGGCGTGCAGGGCGAGGTTCTGTCTAAGTGAAACAGTAACACAAAAAGAAACAAGTCAACCAGTCATTGTGTCGCAGGGTGTTGAGGTGAAACCGTAGTTCCGCCTTGTAGGGTTTTCCGTTCATTTTGTTGTTCAATCTGTACGCGTCTAGGTTCTGGGATTCGGTTTCCCAACACTTTTGCTTCAAATGTATTAGAATGGCTAGACATATTAAACAGCTTTGAGAGATTAAAGATGGAAAATGGACCTGCATTTCCCAATTTGTGCAACTTGTTATTATAGAAAGCAGAATTGTTTGTACAATAGCACCAGCTTGTATCCCAATCCACAAGCCTTTTCCTCTCAACTGTACCCAAAAAGCTAATGTGGCAGCCATTGGAATTCCAACAAGATAGAAGGCCCCAAGGTTGACATAAGCCCCTATATGCTGCCACCCACATCCCCTAGCAACACCTGATCCAAACAAAAAATTAGTCAGGAATTATAATAAATGAAACCAACAACACAGAAGTTTTTCACACCTTACACTATTGGCCTCAAATATGGGGTCCTTTGCATGATAATCTCAGAAAAAAAAAGTTTAGAAAATCAGTAACCAAACAAATTTTATTCGCTGATGTTATGGAAAATAATTCAACACATATTTCAAAAACTGCAACCAAACGAGGAACATCAAGATACAATATAGATAACCTGAAAGCACCCCTTGTAGACTATCCATTATAACAGAAAGGCAAACAAGCGGCGCCATGGAGGTGACATAGTCTACAACTTCTTTTTCATTGCTGAAAGTGTAACCAAAAATGCGTCGCGTGGCAAAGAGGGTTGCGCTCACTATTGTAGTCTCCATGACAGCAAGAAACATCACAACAAGTACAGCAACCCGAGCCCCTTGTGCGTTTCCAGCTCCTAACTCATTTGAAACTCTAGTGCTGAAAGAAAGATAATTGCATAGATAATATTAGCTTATTATGTGTGAAACAACAGCTGTGAAGCACCAACATGAACAAGTCAACATTTTGCATGAGCATACCTGACGGCAGCACCAAATCCATACGGTATGGCGTAAAGTGTTGAAATGGTATTGAGACTGTTCACAAAACTAAGAAGAAATTATGAGTGGTAATTTGCTGAAATCCCAATACCATAATTCCTAGTTTATATGGTAGAACATTCAGAATAGCCAACCAAAATATAAACCACCCATATTCTAAGACTCCTATACTAAATAACAACCATTCCCATTTTTCCTATTAGAAGATTCAGGAGGTTGATCATCATATATTGAGATAGACAGAGTACATACCATACAGAGAGCACAGAAGTTTCTAGCTCTGGATTTGGTAAAAGACCAGAAAGCAAGATAAGCAGCTCAAATGACCACCACTCAAGACTGCATTCATCATCCAAATAAAATCTCCATAGAATAATGAGAATAGTAAAGGAAATTAAGCTTTCATGCTTTGTTTAAGAAAATCGCCTATGTGGTAAACTGGATAAAGAACAAACAAAATTACCATAACATAACAGCAGAAGGAATAGCAAAGCTAAAGAACTCTGCAACTCCTCGTAACACATCCATTGAAATTGGAGCCCGGGTTTTCGCACAAGCAGAAGAGTACCTCATGTACAATACAAGGAAGGTCACGTTCAACCAAATGGAAATGTCAATTGCTAATGCACCTCCAAGGCTATCCAATCCGGACTTGAACACCAGAACCCAACAAAGTGGTATGTGGAGAGCGAGAGTGGCACATGAACTTATGAGCATGGGAAGGGTCAGACTTTGCATTTGAAAGTACCGAACAAGCGGTTGAAGAATTGCATACGCAAATATGGAGGGAACGAGCCACTTGGTGAATTTACCGGCTTCATGTGAGATTAGAGGGTTTTGGCCCATTAAAATAAGTACTTTCCCCATATTCATCCATAATATGGAGAGGGGGAGACAAACAATAATGAGAGAGAAAATAGCAGTGTAAGTTTGAGTCCCAATTTTTTGGTATTGTTGAGCTCCATAAGCTTGCCCACATAAGGTTTCCAGAGCACAGGCCATCCCTAACTGTTTCACAAGTAAAATTCATAGAGTTACAGGAAGAAATAAACACTAGTAGAATCCCTTAAACTGATACTTCAACAATCTATCATTTTGAGTCCTATATTGGTACTCGTAATCATTTCAAAAATATTTTAGGAATTGGGGTATTAAATTAAGTAAAATTTTAGAAATTCATAAACATCTTATACGGGTATCACAGCCACCCATAATCCGTGCATTTTCAGAAATTTCACATTTTTCTAGCTTTTGTATTTTCCTGTTACTGTGGACAACACCATGTTTTAGGCGGACTACAGATTAAAACCATTATACATTTACAACTAGGCTGTTAAAACTTAAGAAATACTGTTAGAAAGTAAACAAACAAACGGAAAACACATCAGAAATACTAACATAAGATTTTTCCACTAACTTATATGATACAGTGAGGCATCCTTTGTCTACTTTTTTCATTTCTTACCACTTAGGTGTCTAGGCCAATTTACGCACACCTCGACTAATCTCTGAGAGACTAAACTCGCCCTCCACTAAAGGGGCCCATTTACAGCTGGGATAAAATCCCTTATGGACGAGCCACCCGGTGGGGTTGCATCCTTTGTTTACTTGACCAAATTGACCCGAAACATGGGTAGGTGTAGTTGGATTCGGCTGGGAAAAGGCATGCTTATTGATTATTTCATTAAAAAGGGGCATCACTGCATGACAAAAGAGGGGGATCACTGCATGACAAAAGAGCGGCTTTCAATGCAGATTCACGGAAAATGTCACAAAGTAGCAAACTATACAAAATATGCCATCCAATCCTTTTCAATACATTTCTTGGTACCCAAGGCTAGCAAAAATATAATAGTTTAGTGTAAAGTAATTATATCTTGAACTTCTTGGTCAGAAAACAGATGAGTACCAAAAAATCAGCTTTATGCCAAAATTTGTTTGATAGTTTATTAGCCGTCGCACATAAAATGTCCTTTAGCTATGGGGCTATGGCTCTTACCAAATGGGCATAATCTTCAAACATACTACTATACTTCCAAACAAAAATTGAATAATTGGTTGACAGCAGTTGCTTTATGAACATCATACCAATGGACCATGGTAAAGGTTACCAGACAAAATGTCTCCCCCACCCACTAAACAAAAGGAGAGAGAGTCATAAAAGGCTGCCTAAAGATTTCCAAAGGCGAGTGGCTGCTCAGCAGTCAGCTGTCAGCACTATTCAAATTAGTTTATCCTAAAGATACTCCTTCCTTACCTCACCACTTCCACAAGGATAGAGAAAGTCTTGGTGTTATCACTTACCAATAAAGGGTTAATCAAAATGTCACTTCCACCTCATCCTTGTCAAGCACACTGTATCATTGTAAATGAAATAATTTCCGCACTCTATTTTTTTATATATACATTTTAAAACTTGTTTGTGTTTAAAATGTACGCAATAAAAAAAAAATTCAATGTACACTAAAGAAACCTTTTTGAAGTGCATTTATAAAAAATTAAAGAGTAAAATCGTTTTCCCCCAAAGTATCTAATCATTTTCATTTTTCTCCACCAACAATGGCCTTTGGGGGTAGAATAAATTTTACAAGTTTCGAAAAGTCAGAACTCCTTTTTAATTAACAAATCTATTGACAATACACACATTTTCTTGAAGTCCTCCTATTCGAATTATAAATTTGCTTCCATGTAATATCTTTTAGAAACTGCATGCAAGAACCAATCATTCTAAACTTTGTTTGGAGTGTTGGGGAGTGAAGAGGTGGTTTTTTGCAGAATAGTCAGATCGAGCTAGTTCCAAAATCGATCCAGAAATCAAGCGATGATTTTGCTTGACATAAACAGAAATCAATCGAGTGGGTATGAAGGCATCAAGCAATTTGGTACAGACTTTTTTTCCGGACTAATAGCACCCCGTAATACTCTCACATCCTCTTTGGCTACTTGGGTGAGAAATGAAAAGAAAGTGGTGTGGTATCTCTTAATGATGAGTACGTTTTCTACCATCTCATTTGGACAATCTCTCACTTTCTCTTCTCATCAAATCTCACCACTTTTGGTGAGAAACAAAAATGGCTTTATGAGAGATTCTTGATTCTCACCTCTTTTACCATCCAAACAAAGAAGAGAAACCTCTTCTCCTCCATTTCTTTTCTTTTCTCCTGAAAACCCACCATCCAAAAGGATTGTCAGGGCTGCGATTTTCATTGCTTTAGAACCTAGAAGTTAAGGAATTTCTGTCGCATGGTATGAAGGAATTTCACAAAAGGTTGCAACAAAAAAATAGTAGTAATTACATATCATATGAATGATATAGTGCCGGCTTGATTGTACAATATATATTCAATCATAGTGAAATAAATGCCATAAATGTGGTCCCACTGAATTCAAGACTGATTTTTTTGGGTAATGCAAGGTGTCACGAGCGGACTTGCGTGCACTTCGGATTATTACCAACAGCTCCTCCACAGCCGTTTTAGCATGAAGTAGCTCCAAAAGATGTTTGCAAAGGGAATCCAACCTAAAATCTTACAAGGAAGCAAACCCTAAGTCCCGGGAATCTAGTTAAAGGCCAATCAAACAAGTTTTCGAAGGCATATAAATAACTTCCATGTCCCCTGTTGTTATAATTAAGCAAGCATACAGATGCAGCAACAAGAAGAGAGAGAGGAAGGGGGATAAGATTACCAGAAAACTGTAGCCGGTGACGCCGGAGAGAGAGGTAGCAATGGCAGTGCTAGAGAGAGAAAGTTCACCGAGGTGGCCGACCATCATGGTGGATATAACTTGCAACAAGTACTGACTCAGAGTCACCGCCACCATCGGTGCCGCTATAAAACCCAACCTCTTCATCTCCCCAACCAAAACTCCCCATGTTATCGAACTACTCTCTGATGATGTCTTCTCTCCCTCCTTCACTAGCAGCAAGCCCTCTTCCATTCTCTCTCTCTCACTCTCTCTCTCTCTCTCTCTCTCTAGCACATTCACATCTTGCAGGAATCGAAAGAAACCCACGTATGTTTATTTATACGCACATAGAGAGGCTTTGGAAATTTGTGGTTCTTTTTGTCTTGTAGCGTGGGTGTTGGTATGTTGGAATTTTGTTTTTGTTTGTCCCTGGCCCTTTAAGGTCTCAAAACCCAATAGTTATCCAAAAGTGCTATGGGTACACGGGTTGTGTACACCATATGTACACTGTCTACTGGCGCCTATACGGCTGAGCCAAATCGTGGCCCCCTCTCTCTCCTCAAAGAAAATTGGCGCACCAATCTCCGAAAATTTTCAGAACTTTTGAAACATGTGGGGCTCCTTTATCAACAGATTCAAAACCTATCCGCCCCCCTCTCGGCTCAGGATCCTCTGTCCGAGAGAGCCTGTCTGGCTCTTCTGTCCCACGCCTATCTAGGTGCCACGTTACCCATGTTCCACCCCTTCGATTTTGTTTTACTCAACTGCTAAGTTTTGTTTGGTTGCCTTAACATCTCGTATTTATTTTTTATTTTTGTAGCGTTTATTATAGGTTTTACAAAAATGATTCAAAGCACAAATTATTCTCAGAATATTTTTTATGCGTTCTGAAAAAAATTAGCTCAATTCGATATCAGTAAGAGCTGTTTCAAAATTTATCGGTGCCTTACGAATTTTGAAACTGCCCTTACTGATATTGGATTGAGCTAATTTTTTTCAGGAACACAAAAAAAAAACTTTAAGAATAATTTGTAGTTTGAATAATCTTTGAAAGATCCGTAATAGGCCCCACAAAAATTAAAAAATCATTAATTTATTTCTTGTTTCATGGGTACCAACCAAACAAGTTTAAATGGGCAAGAAATTAATGATATTTTTTATTTTTGTGGGGTTCATTACGGATCCTACAAAGATGATTTAAATCGCAAGTTATTCTTAAATTATTTTTTATGTATTCCTGGGAAAAATTAACACAATCCGATATTGGTAAGAGTTATTTCAGAATTCGTAGGGCGTCCTCAAATTCTGAAACAGCCGTTAACGATATTGGATTGAACTAATTTTTTTTAAGAACTCATAAAAAAATTAATAATAAATTGTAATTTAAATCATCTTTGTAAAATTCATAATAGGCCCTACAAAAATTAAAAATAGTAGTGTAAATAACATATGATAAAGGCACCAAACAAAACACAGCAGCCGAGTAAAATAAAAGTTGACGGAGTGAAGCGTGGGTAACATGGCACATGGATAGGTATGGGACAGAGGAGCTGGACAGGCTCTCTCGGACAGAGGATCCGGAGCCCCCCCTCTCTCTCTCTCTCTCTCTCTCTCTCTGTTCTACATATTTCTCTCTCCAATTGACTCTGCATCTTCTCTCCTTCCCCACGAACATCGACGCCCTCCCCCACCTTTATGACGCCAGTCCGACGCAACCACCGTCGCTGTCCCACCGTCATCGTCGTCGTCCCTCTGGTACTGAAAGCCCAAACCATCAAAGAGTGGAACCACCCAATTTCTACCAAAAATAAGAAAAGTCTGCTTTGTTTCTACTAGAATACTACTCTTAAACTGTAGCATCACAGATCCGAGCTCTGCTTGACCCAAATCGAGCTGCCGAAAGTGCAGTGACATCCAAGTGTAGATACAAATGGTCATGGTGAAGTTTGAAGCTTAGTTGTATTTTTAAATGCGGTCTTAGTCGGGAGAACCGCCTTGACTCAATTGCAAAAGGCAAGAACAAAGTTTCGACATTAGTTTGCGTTATTGTTTGTGAAACTTTACAGATTTCATGGATGTAATACAATCATTTGTATTTTAAACATTTGTAACACAATCATGAATGTAATAACTTAATCCATTTTGTGATGGGTATATAATGGTTTCTTAATGATTCTGAGCAAATATTTAATTGTTATTACTAGTTTTGTACCATTTTGCTTGCTTACCCTTGTTCTTCATTTCAAACAAAAAAGCTGCAATTGGAGAAATAGAATGGAGAACACCAAATTTGTTCCTGCTTTCATTTGTTGCAAGATCTCGCGTTTCAGGCTTCCCGTTTATTTTTTGTATGCGTTTCAATTTGGGCTGTTGTGGTGGTTGTTTACACAGGCAATCTCTCTTTATAAATGTACTCTGTTTTACTTTCCAATGGCATGTGCTCTGTTTTTTTCCTTCGGTTCTTTGTTTCTTTCAAGACCAAGTTTGCATTCAAAGGCAGCTAGAAGAAAATGAAATAAATAGGCGAGTGAGATGTATAAATGTTAAAGAAATAGACTCTTCTGGAGCAATACTCTAGAAGGAAACATAGGTAGAAGAAACAGAGGTGTGGGAGAGTAACAGAGTTCAATAGCGATGAAGACTGGAGTCTAATACAGTTGCAGGGTGTATTCTCTTGCCTTCAAAATTGGTTGGGGATTTCGTTCGCGGCGGTGGAAGTCGGCGAATCCGTGGAGCTCGATGGCGCCGTCGCCATCCTTATCGATCTTCGACAGGGCGTCGGTTAGATCTGCCGAGGACGTGCCAGCAATGGCGTCGAAGATGAGGGCTTTGAAAACGGACTGGAGCTCGGAGACGGAGATCTCGCCGGCGTTGAACAAGCTTGTTGAATACAATCAGAGATTCAGAGAGAGAGGTTTTAGGAGAGAGAGGGGGATAGGTTTTGAATCTGTTGATAGCCCTAACATGCTTCAAAAGCTTTGAAAATTTCCGGAGATTAGTGCGCCAATTTTCTTTCAGAGGAGAGAGGGGGGCCAGAGAGAGTGGAGGACAGAGGGGGCGAGGATTTGGTTCAGCCGTACACACGCCACATAGGTAGTGTACATATGGTGTACACAACCCGGTGTCTCCATAGCACTTTTGATAGTTACCTCTGGTTAGGTCCCAAAATTTAATGAGTGAGAGGAGAGAACTAAAAAAATTAAAGTAATGAAATTGAAAAAAATTATTGGAACCTGTGCACAGAAAAAAATTGGGTTTTAAGATTTAGGCTCCGTTCTAAAAATTTTTTTAAAAAATAAGCAGTTTATTTCACATTTTCAAACTCATAAATAATATAAATGAAAAATAATTTTTTAATTTTTTTTGCATCGTATAAAAGATCTTTTAAATAAGATCCATATTACATATTTTTAGATTTCAATAAGTTCATAATTTTTGAGCTTGAAGTTACCTTTTTAAAAAATAAGAGTTTTTTTCCGTTTCCGAAACGGAGCTTTAAAGCCAACATAGTAGCTGCCTCAACGTTGATCCCATCCAAATGGGATCATTTCAGTTTGGAAACACTTACAATTAGTTTTTCTTATTGCTACAATTTCAAATCATTTTCATAAATTATCTACATATTTGGTCCAAGTATGAAGCTTCCATCAACCATCTATTTAGCACTACAATAACACCCGCTTTTTCTTTTTTTTTTTGATAAGTAATAATAACACCCGCTTTGCATGTATACAAGAACAAATTCATCCATAGATCATCACAGTTAGTTGTTGTATTTAATTTGAAATTTTAATCTCAGTATATTTATTTTGCTGTATAACCTATCTAGACCTCGTGGGAGTTTTGATTCAGTCATCTGTGCAATTAAGTTTGGCATGGGATAATCAGCAAGTGACAACTAAAGCAGAGGGGAGGTTGGTGAAATTTTAGAAACGTGAGGGGATGTTTTTTAGAAACCTCAGTGGAGGTAAGTGAAATTTACCCAAAAAACAATCACCCCATAAGTCGTTTGCCTGTCTTGCTGCTGTTGTTGCTGCCTGGGTGAAGAGGAGATCGTCAAAAGAGACACATGTACTGTACTGTACCTATGGTAATATTGTTATGAAGAGAAATTAAAGATTGTTGGGTTTCTCTGTTCATTCTCTACTTGGGATTTCTTGCAACTTATGATGAGAAGCTTAAGCTTTGGGGGGGGTTTCTCTAATTACACTTGAGAATCTTAACCGATCAAATTCTGTTTTCCCATTACTAGTATTTTTCAGCCATCAACACCAACTCTACAACACTTCCCAATCCCAATCCTCAATTTCACATGGCTCCACAGGCAAGGACACGACTTCACTCACCAACGCCCTCACCCTCTTTGCCAACTAAAGATCCATTATGCTCAGAACCCAAATCCACGGCCGTATCCTCAAGTTGGGATTTTCAAATCACATCTTCATGCGGAACAATCTTATCAAAATGTACTCTCGGTGCAGAGTTTTCAGTGATGGGCTTAATGTGTCGATGGTATGCCTGAGAGAAACCTTGCTTCTTGGACTCTGATTGTTTTTGGGTGCGGTTCATAATGGTGAGTGTGATTTCACCCTGAATGTGTACTTGAACATGACAAGAACTGGGTTGATGCCTAATGAGTTTTCTCTTTGCAGTGTTGTGAAGGTGTGCACTGATACGAGAGCTTATATGTTTTTTTTGATCGGCTGAGAGCTTATATGTTGGGGTTGTATGTACACAGTTTTTCTCTTAAAGTTGGGATGGAGAAGAACTAACATAGAACATAAATATGAAGAATATAAATTAATTACGTATTATTTTGAGTTTATTATTTTGTTAGAAAATTCTGTTTTAGTTGTTTCTTTTTGACAACCGTATATTTCTTTCTAGTATTTGATTTTCTAGTCAAATTAGAATTTTTTTTTTTTTAGAAAACTCTCAATTCTTCTTTAATTCAATAGCAACTCATTTGCCCTGAGGCTTACATCTCAATTTATAGAAGAGCATTACTAAAATACTAAAAAGGAAAGGTTGCAGCAAGTCTTGGCGGCGATTGGGTCCCCTACCCAATGCATAGAGGCTTTTGAAGTTGCAATCCCACCCCGCCGTCATCCAGTTCAACCTCGGTTTCCGAAAGAGGAAGAGGTGTCGGATGACATTTCTATCACCAAACCTTTGGCTGGTAATCATCAGACGAGGGGGGGGGGGGGGGGGGGGTAGCTTCATTGAGTGGCCATTCACATCAAATATTATTCCAGATCCAATTGTGGATTGGAGTAAACCGGCAGTTTTTGATAAAGAACCGGTGGAGAAAATTACTCAAGGAAAAAATCAAAAAATATTGCAAAAAAAAGTAATTGGTTGGGATAATCAATGCGTGAATCCTTTTTGGAAATATATTGGAGTTACTGTGAAGAAGAATATTTGGGTTGCATACTTAGAGAAAATTGGAAAGGCAATTGTTACTTTTATTTTTCAAGACTCTTCTTTACAATTTGGGTTTGGAAAAATCAATTTGAAGTACAAGATTAATACGGACAAGATTCGACGAATTCAACCATATAAACTTGAGGATGAGTTTCTTCAAGATGGGGAGAATGATGCAAAATGGAAATTGAAATAATTTAATAAATAGCTTTTTCTAGTTTTCCTTATTTTGATTTTAGTAATTTTGTTAGGGAGTTTCAATTTTAGAAATAAGTGTTTAAGAAGTATTTAGTTTCCTAATTTGTTTTGAACTACCATTCCTATTTTCTAGGATGCTTGGTCAAGATGAATTAAGATTGATTTTATTTCATTTTTAGTATTTTAGTAATGCTCTACTATAAATTGAGATGTAAGCCTCAGGGCAAATGAGTTGTTATTGAATTAAAGAAAAATTGAGAGTTTTTTCAACAAAAAAAAAATCTAATTTGACTAGGAAATCAAATACTAGAAAGAAATATAAGGTTGTCAAAAAGAGTCAACTAAAGCAAAATTTTCTAACAAAATAATAAACTCAAAATAATGCATAATTAATTTATATTCTTCATATTTCTGTTCTGCATCATTAATTACACATTATTTTGAGTTTATTATTTTGTTAGGAAATTCTGTTTTAGTTGCCTCTTTTTGATAACCTTATATTTCTTTCTAGTATTTGATTTCCTAGTCAAATTAGAATTTTTTGTTTTTGGTCATTTTTATTAATTAATTGATTCTGCTTCCTTTTTGAACGAATCAATTAGGGTTAGGGTTTTTTCCTATATAATAAGTTGTAAGCCTTCGGGCTAAGGGAGTTGTTTTTGATGAATATTAATGAAAATTGAGATTGTTTCTCATTATTGTGTGTTCGTAGAGGGAGCACCTCTAGTTCATATCTATTTGTGTTTATGTTTCAAAGAGATAATCTTTAATATAAACAAGTTCGTGATCTCTTCTTGTACATAATTTTGTAAAAAGAGGCTGCACTACATCAATTGGTATCAGAGCTCTTGTTCCAATCCTGACTATGGCCGAAGGACGTGCTGGAGGTCGAGGTCGAAGTTGCAAACTGGCCTCGACGTCATCCGGTTCAATCTCGGTTTCCGAAAGAGGAGGAGGTATCGAATGATGTTTCTATCACCAAACCTTTGGCTGGTAATCATCAGACAAAGGGGAGGACAATGATAAATGAAGCTATTATTGAGTGGCCATTCACATCAAATATTATTCCAGATCCAGGAGTTGATTGGACTAAACCACTAGTTTTTGATGAAGAACCGGTGGAAAAAATTACAAAAGGAGAAAATAAAAAAATATTGCAAAAAAAAATTGTTACAATGTTAGTGTTATTGAAAACTGAATTTATTGATCCGTTTTGGAAATTTATTGAAGACACTACATGCAAGTGTCATTGTGTTCCGATCTGGGAGGGAGGTGAATTTGTTTTGTCAAGGGAAATCATTCCTTCAAATTATCAAGACTCTTTTTTACATGTTGGGTTCGCAAAAGTCAATTTAAAATACAAGCTTGATGCAGACAAGGTTTGGCGTACTCAACTATATAAACTCGAGGACGAGTTTCGTCAAGACAGGGAGAATGATGCAGAACAGAAATATGAAGAATATAAATTAATTACGCATTATTTTGAGTTTATTATTTTGTTAGGAAATTCTGTTTTAATTGCCTCTTTTTGACAACCTTATATTTCTTTCTAGTATTTGATTTCCTAGTCAAATTAGAATTTTTTGTTTTTTGTAATTTTTATTAATTAATTGATTCTACTTCCTTTTTGAATGAATCAATTAGGGTTAGGGTTTTTTCCTATATAATAAGTTGTAAGCCTTCGGGCTAAGAGAGTTGTTTTTATGAATATTAATGAAAATTGAGATTATTTCTTATTATTGTATGTTCGTAGAGGGAGCACATCTAGTTCATACGTATTTGTATTTATGTTTCAAAGAAATAACCTTTAACATAAGTAAGTTCGTGATCTCTTCTTGCAAATAGTTTCGTAAAAGGAGGCTGCGTTGCATCAAGAACTCGTTTGTGGGCAATTCAATTTTGCACATGTATGCCAAGTTTGGATTCATCAAGGCAGCCGAGATGGTTTCTAAGGGTAAGGATAGTCATGAAGTTGGTTGTTGGAATGCCATGGTTGGAGGATATGCACAATGTGGCCTTGGCCTTAGTGCCATGAGCACTGTATATTCGATGCACCGTAGAGGAATATTTATGGATGACTTCACCTTTATTAATGCTCTTAAGGGTTGTTTGATTACGAGTGGTCTAGATTTTGGAAGACAAAATCATGGACTAATTGTTCAGAGTGAGATAAAACCAAGTACTTCGGTGATGAATGCTCTCATGGATGTGTACTTCAAAAATGCTGAGAATGGCCTAGCTTTCAAGATCTTCACCATCATGCAAGAAAGAGATGTCGTCTCATGGAATATTGTATTTACAGGTTCTTCTCAAGATGTAGACGCGAGGGAAGTGGCATGTTTGTTCCATAGTTTCATGCTCACAAGCTTGAAACCCAATCATCTTACTTTCTCAATCTTGTTTAGGCTATGTAGTGAGGTCCTTGAGCTCAATCTTGGTCTTCAGTTCTTTTCTCTTGCATTTCACTTCGGATTTAATGGTGAAGCTGCCACTGTGAATTCGTTGATTAACATGTGCTTTAAATGTGGAGCCATAGAGATGGCACGTTTGGTGTTTGAAAGTGTGCCTTCAAAGGGCAAAAATAGTTGGAATGAAATAATTTCTGGCTACAATTTGAGTTGTGATACTGAAGCAGTAGAGATATTCGCTGAATTGTGGAATTTGGGATCTGAAGCAAGCGAGTGCACGTTCTCTTGTGCTTTGGAAACTTGTTTTAAGGCTGGAAGTCCACAAATTTACATGCAAATTCATGGGATTACTATCAAATCTGGTTTTGCCTCCCACGGGTATGTTTGTAGCTCCTTAATTAAAGGATACTTCAAATTTGGGCTCTTAGATGAGGCATTTAAATTCACACAATGTTGAGAAATTAGATGTGGTATCTTGGAGTACTATAATATCTGCATTGTCAAATCAAGGATGTATCTCTGAAGCTATTAAATCTCTCAATTGTCTAAAAGAAGATGGTGGGGAGCCTGATGAGTTTCTCCTGGGCAGCATTTTAAATCTGTTCATTCTCAAATTATCAAAACATGTTACGAGGCAATGTTGGCAGTTCACTTATTGATGCTTATGCTAAACTTGGGGACATTGAAAATGCAAGGATGGCTTTTGATCAGTCATTTAAATCTCATGATGTGGTTCTCTCCAATACCATGATCACTGCTTATGCCCATCATGGTCTGATTTCAAAAGCTATAGAGCTATTTGAGAAGATGAAGTTGGTTGATCTGAAGCCCAGCCAAGCCACTTTCGTGCCAATTATATTGGCCTGTAGTCATGGGTCTTGTTGATCAAGGCCATGCTTTGTTCAAATCAATGACCTTAGATTACGGAATGGAACCTTCACCAGATAGTTTTGGTAGCTTAGTTGATTTGTTGTCAAGAAATGGACTCCTCCGAGATGCTAAACACATAATTGAGGCTATGCCATTTAAACCTTGGCCAGCAATTTGGAGATCCTTGCTTAATGGTTGTAGAATACACGGGGATAGAGAGTTGGGAGAATGGGCTGCTAGGAAGTTGTCTGTTGGTTCTGCAAAATGATGCAGCTTATATGTTGTTGTCAAAGGTTTATTCGGAAGATGGCGATTGGGAAGGTGTTGCAAAGGTAGGGATGGAAATGATGGAAAAAGGAATTCGAAAAGACTCGGGTTGTAGTTGGGTTGAGATATAGTTGAAATTTCCTACATGTGTATTCAATAGCCCTCAACTTATTTTGCAAATGAGCTGCTTGAAGTAAATGAACACTTTCTCTCCTTCATGATAAGGGTTCATTTGTTTGACTAGACTAATTCCCTTATATTAGTAGTCATAAGGTATACAATACTACACATATTACTAATTACATGGCATTGCATATAAGTTTTTATTTTTGCTTTGCAGGCGTTAGGGCTAGTGGTTAGTGAGCTTCAGTGATGATGTACATAATCTTAACAAGTTTGGGAGCTTGGAGGGGAAATGCGTGAGGATTTCACTCTTTTTATGGATGTGACCTCAGAATTTGTAGATCACCAGGTGTTATTTCCTGCTATATACGAATTTTACCTGGGACATGTGTGTCTTATTTTGTGTAGGATGGACGTACCTGTAAATTGTCTGTGTAGACAGAAAGAAGCAGACTATCTGCCCTATCCCCTTTGGTGTTTGGAGTAATTTGCAGGATTGTGAGATGGACCATCTTGCTCGGCTTTGTGGCATTCTCTAAGCTCAAAAGGGGGTTGGGAGGGTGGAGGATGTCATTTGGTGGGTTGGCTTGAAGAAGGGCCTAGGTTTCAGGTCAAGTCTTATAGGGTTCACTGGAAAGATTCCCCTATAATGGTTTGGTAATGATATAAATCATTGGTATAAAAAGTAAGTATATCGAGTTGAGTAACACAAGAAGGAATTAGTATAGTTCCCATAGGATGGCACTTGTTGTTTAATGCAAAAAAAAAACAAAAATCGCACATATCCTTCAGATTGTGCTAGATTTATCATTATGTTGTTCTTCAAGTTTAAGAACACTGTTATTCGAATCTTATTAGGCATACATTTTGGATCTTTATAGGTAATCAATGTTTCATCGCCTAGTACCCTTGGGCTGCACCAGCTTCACGGAATAAAACAGTTAAAAGTGCTGATAAAAGAAAGCACTAAAAAAGGACATTGTTAAGAAGGTTTGGAGACCGCATAACCTGTATTTTTATTGGCCAATGCAAAGGAATGTAGAAGCAGTTCTAACTGGTTGCATTTGTTAAGGTTCAAGCTGCTCGTGATGAAATGCAATGGGGTGAGGAAGGCCCACCTCCATTTGGAGGTGAAAAAAATGGAGAATTGGGTTGGAGTTATTGATTCTCCAAAATTACTTTTTGAATAGAATAAACTTTTTTGAGTTTCCATAATGGAGAAAGAGTGAGAGATAGGTTGGAGATGTTCTAAGCTATGTTAGCTGAGACTTATGTGCCACTCTCTTCATTCAAGTGAAGAGTTAAGCGTTGTTTTGGCTTTCTCAATTTGTTGAGAAAAAGTCATTGGGTACAAGTGGACTAGTATAGAAATTCATGGCATAACTCCAAAAAAAATATTTTGCACCGCAAATTGTCGAGCAGAGTTATCTTTTCCTACTTGTTTCCTGTAGCCCTTCCTCACCCTTTCTAAATCCCAATACTTGTCCCAAAGTTTGCTGTGTTATTATCAGTTGTTGCGTGTAATGCATTGTTGTAAATGGTGTTGCAACGTGCTCAAGGGGAATCGAATATTTTTCTCAAGAGTAGGCAAAACCATGTACAGTTCAAAAAAATATTGGGGTTCTAACTGGCCGGCCGGCCCTATTTTGTCAGCTCTTACCCGTCCAAGTCTACCGCTTGTCAAACCCATTCCGCATAAACCCCATTTTAAGTATACTACCGAGAATACCCATGTCATTGTCTGTTATGTCATTACATCGTCCCGCCTTCAACCTTCACGACCGATCTCTATCTTTCCGATGCCGACATGCAACAATTTTCAGTGGAAGATCTCCGATCAACAACTCCACATCAAACAACAACAAGGCACTCCGATTTCATCTCCTAACTCCTCTCCTCTTCTCCCTTTCATGGCCAGTCTCTTGCTTCAAGGTACTCCTCCACACAGACACACTCATATATATAATAGATATACTTATCCGTCTCTATAAAAAAAAATAAACACTGGATGTTCTGACTTCTGACCTAATAGAAAATTGCGAAGGAAATCTCGAGAGCCCTCCGATGTCCCAAAGTGGATGGTTTTGAGGTTTCTTCAGTCTCTCATTTTTTTGTTTTCGCTCTAAAGTTGGGGTATTGTTTGCATGAGAAAATTATTGGGCCAATCAGAGGAAAACACGTGGCCATTTACATTACATTGAAATAATCCATGTATGGAGTGAATGCAGAATCATATGTTTACAAGGACGGTGTCGTTCTAACTAATCCAGTGTCGTTTTGGTAGGCAGTTAAAGGGAATGGCAGTTATTGACAAATGTTACTCAGAAAATGAAGGAGAAGATAAACTACCCAGTTCGAAGCAAAGGGAGGCAAATGGTGTCATTGCAGTCCCTTTAAATGCGTGAGTGGGACAGTTATGCCTCACGAGCACAATCAGGAGAGTTGAAATAAGGACGTGGAAACCACCTAATTCAACCACAATGTGATTAAAGAGAGTGGACATCATGGAGAAGCTGGTCTGTTACTAAATGAGTACAAGTAAACGCTGAAGAACTTTGGAGAGAAAGTTTGAATTCAAAAGAAGAATGCCTTCAAAGACAGCTTGGCGAGAGATTGTAAGCAGTTAAAAAAGACCCAAGAGCATGCTTATAAATAGAAGAAGTTGTAGAAGGAAAAAAAAAACCCAAATAAATCATCAACAAATAGTTATGTTATGCTTGGTTTGTTCTTAGGCAATAATTTAGGACTTAGACTTAATTCGAAGTAGTTAGGTGTAGTTTGTAGTTATTATTCTGTAATTTGTTCTTATTCTTTCGAAGTTGGAGAATCACAAGTTGTTTTGAGTTTATCAAGGTAACTTGTTTTTTTTTATTGTTGAATTTCTCGTGAATCGTTGTGCCGTTTCAATACTTCAAAGGAAAAATCTTCTTTCATTGAGGTAATTGAACCGACAACACAATCTCTTGATTAAGTTTAGCTTTTAAGAAATTAAATCTGAATAAAATAATTACAAGCCTTTTCTGACACGCTCGCACATAATTATAATTCCAAATAGCCAAAAATCACACCCAAACAGGTACATACAACTCGAGGAAGAAAAAACAGAAATCGTAAAAAATTGAAATGTTTTAAGAGATTGAGCGGAAGCCCGGGCTGCAAGCCGCCCTGTTCTTTTAGATCCAGTCACAAACGGAAAAAGAATTCAAACCCCCTTCTTCTTCTTTTTTCTGTTGTTATGGTGGTGTGAATTCTTGAATTATTGGTGGTGTAAATTCTGAGGTGTGAATTATGCACACAAAGGGATGTGAATTTTGCAAATGAATGAATTCACACCAAGAATTCACATCCACATGAATTCACACTAAGAATTCACATTCCAAAAATTCACACATCCAATAATTCTGTAAAAAGACAAAATAAAAATTCTGTAAAAAGAAAAAATTATAAAAGTATCTTTAAAAGGGACCTAGATGGGATAGTACTAACAAAAGGGGATCCACATGAAACCCCACGGAAAAAAAAAAAAAAAGGCCGGCCAAGAATTTCTCGAAAATATTTGTGGTACTCAGCTGTTTTGACTTTCGTGTGTGTCCTCATCAACTTTCGATTTTGCTATGGAAACCGATATAAGGCGCCGATCTTACCTAGACGGCTAGACCTGACCTGCGAAGGCCAGCTGAAAAAGCTGTGGGCCCAATTTTTCTCGCTCTCGCTCCTCTTGCTTCAGGCATTGCCTTCAAATATTGTGGGCCCGCAAATTCCTCTTGGTCTTCTAAGAGCATTTTCAATTCAACACCCTCCAAATCTCTATTTGAGAGCATCAAATTAATCTATTTTATTTGAAAAGTATATTTATAGGATTGTACTATTTATTTCAACTCCAACCCAACACTCTATTTTTCAACTTCAACACATATTTGGATGAGATACTCTATTTTTTCCTTCATCCTCTATATTTAGAGGATCAAAGTTCATCCTCCCAAATGGATGAGAGTTTTAGAGGATGGGTTGAAGAATATTTTTCCTCCAAAATGAAGAAATGAAGTATGGGTTGGAGATGCTCTCAAACGTTGCTCTCTCTCTTCTCTAGCAATACATTTCTCTCTCCAAACTGATACTCCAGCTCCTCTTCTCCACCACCCCCGCCGACGCCCACCCAACACCATCGACGCCCTCCCCCACCACCATCGCGATCGACGTCGCCCTTGCCCACATCACCGCCGCCGGTCTGACGCAAGCCGCCTTCTCACTATTCCATTGTCACCGTTAAAAATTGCTCTGATATTTTTAAAAATCCCCAAATCACATATTTAGGGCTTGTGAAGTAAAATGGGAGATTTGCCTTGCACTCCTATGTTCCAAATTTTTTATTTAGGTTTTGAAGCTAGCTAGGAATGGTGGAACACATGGT
The DNA here is from genome assembly GCF_030253575.1 of Rhododendron vialii. Taxonomy (NCBI): domain Eukaryota; kingdom Viridiplantae; phylum Streptophyta; class Magnoliopsida; order Ericales; family Ericaceae; genus Rhododendron; species Rhododendron vialii. Next base: position 12,978,871 of record NC_080568.1, read on the forward strand.
GAAGTTTTGCCTAAAATTAGTCAGGTTCTTCAACTATTGCGAATGGTGGAAATTGTTGGAATATTTTTAATAAAAATAAATATTAGTATTAACTCCTCACCTTTAGTGTTTTACCGTTACAATATTAAGCATTGAAATATCGGTTATAAAATTAAAAGTATTTATGCTCTATCATTATCTCTATATTAATGGCTATTACTCCTATATATATGTGTATCTCATACAAGGGAATTGAGAGGGAAAATAGAAAAAGATATATACGTACACATGTTCATAGAGATGTACAAAAAGAGAGATACAAACAAGTTTGTGTGAGAGTTCATATTCTATTTTCTATATTTTCTATGTTGATTGGGCAACTCGGTTCGTGACTCGTTCAAACCTCCCGGTGGTCGTGAACATCGGATGAGGAATGCTTGTGAGCACTTGGGTTTAATCTTGGGGCTAGTACACTCTAGTGGAACCTTCACAATGAGAAGAATATTAGCCTTAAGACAGTGACTACACGACTCTCAATCTCACAGGCAGCGTCTTTCTTACTCTTAACATTTTCATATTGTCTTATTTCTGACTTGTTGTATTTCCATATATTACGTGCTCTAATTATTCTTGTGAAAAATAATATTTGTGAATATAAATCCTAACAGTTAAGGCTAATATGAAATCCTCGTTGTGAATTTGTGAAGAATAGATCATAGAGAGCAAAACGTAATGGCAATGCATCTCCCCTTCCAGTATCGATCATATTCTTCTTGTTTCTTGTGTGTCCAAGTAGAAGGTTAAAGTTCTATTCATATTAATTTTATGATCAAAACCATATTGAGAAGTAGTTTTGTAAAATCGTGTTTTGTCAATGGAATTGTCAATACAAAAGAGCTCAGTTTTTGGACCTTACAACCTTAAGCATAGATGATGCTATTATAGTTCCATGATACACGGTTTCTGTATATAAGGGCAAATTGTTGATTACTCAGAAATAGGTTTTGACTTGCATGTGATTGCATGAATAGGAAAATGTCACATTCTAAATATAGTGTTTTCATACATTTGATGTCTACACTATCTATGTTTGGATAGTAGTCTTCCCATGTTCTAGTCCATATATGATTGTAATATATGTTCTTGAAAAAGAAAATTACTTTTAATGACATTGTGATGGAATCTTATGATACACTTGTCCATTGTGTATAGCCATTAATATATGAATTCATGGTTATATATAATTAACCTTAGTTCATGACTAAATGTTTTGACCGCTAGTTCATGATCATTGTGTATAGCCATTAAAATATGAATACCTGGTGTTTTTCTTTGTTTAATGGGAGTAGTAATTTTGTGATTAATAGCTATGGGCACTCTCCGTTCCGGAACTAAAAGAAAGTCCTTATTTTTTAAGAAGGCAATTTCAAACTCAAAAATTATGGGCTTATTGAAATTTAAAAATATGCAATATGGATCTTGTTTGAAAAATCTCGATGAGATCTTTTATACGATGCAAAAAAATATTTTAAAAATATTTTTAATTTACTTTATTTTTGAGTTTGAAAATGTGAAATAAGCTGCTTATTTTTTAAGAAGGTTTCTGGAACGGGACCTAATAATCAAATTAAGTTTCGGTTACTCTTGAAAAAATATAAGACTATGCCGTTTGTTTAGAACATGATTTATAATCGTTGCACTATTGAAATTGATTGTTTGGATTGTTACATTTTGACAATTCTTGACATGTCCTTTTATGGTACATTTATTATTCATTCATACATTGTGACCAATTTTTGTATGTGAACAAAGGTTACTCACATTCACATGATATTTACTCATGGCATCATCTCAGTGTTGCATAATCCCACATTTGTCGTATTTAAAAGCTCTTGAATGAGAGGAAATCCTACAGTTATTGTGGTGGGCCAATTAGTGTTAGTTTTTTTTAAAAAAATAAAAATAAAAATTGACAACTCATCCATACAAGAGTGCAGTTTGTTTTATTTTGCATTATACTTTTTCGCCGAGATCCTACGGGTGGAACAAAAGGGGGAAAAAATAGTTATTTGGTTTTCCTTTTTCCTAGATGAAAAAAAAATTAATCAGCTTTGTTTGTATCTTGTTGACTGTTAACGGTCTTTTTCACAAAATTATGTTGAGAACGTTATATTGTTATTATTAGTATGTTCAAATTCTCTTTCACCAACTCTTTAAACAAAGTTTGAGAATAAATAAAAGGTGGTCTAATAATGTTTGGAAATAAAGGGGGAAAAAAAAGGAATAGTTTTGGATTTCCTTGGAAAAGAAACTTGATTTCCGGGGAAAAGAAAATTGGATCCTAGTTTCTAGTAGAAAGATTTCCTTTCGAAGTGTTGCTAAAACTCTAGGAAATTTGCTAAGTTTCTTGTCTTGTCTAAGTTACATGGGCTATAGTTATTGCATTTATTTTATGATTGCAATATAATTTGTGGACGTAGTTACTGAAATTGGTTCATACTTAATAGGAGAAGATAACAGTTACATGCGACATGTCAAAGTGGTGGTTGTTAATAAATTTTTTGGACTCCTTCAAGATCAACGGATAAGCAGAAGAGTAACAGACAAGATCTCTTTTATATGTTATAGATGCATGCAGGTGACAATTGGCATATAAATATCGATTATTGTGGCCGTTACAGACATTAGATTGATGCTTGATTAATACTGTGATTGTATTTACATGATATGTTAATCAATTGTGTATTGGGTGGTTCATATTTTTTTTTTTTACTACCAATCTCTGCTCTTCAAGTACGCAAAGCGTTATTATTTTAGAATTATATGTAAAGATAGCATGGTTGAATTTGCTCATTACATTTTGCTAGCTTCTTTTCCGAATTGGAGTTTAATGTTTGGGAATTTAGTTTTACTGGTGCTCCCTGTTTACGAGATTTGGAAAACCCCCGCTAGTTTGGGTTTCTTGGAAGGAAAAAAAAAAACACCTTTGTGAATTCTGTGTTTTAAAATAAAAAATGGGGGGTTCCTTAGATTCAAATTTGGACTTACTTTTGTTGGTGGAAGTGTTTGGTGATTGATTTCACATGTTGTAGCCGTGGAATTACCGTTTGATATCACCTAGAGCGTGGTGGCTCAAGGGGTATCATGGTTGTAAGTAAAAGGTTTTGTGTACATTATGTTCCAAGTCCATCTTAATTCTGCTTTCCTTGTAAGAAGACAAAACGTTATTCGTGTGGCATTTTTTGGTACTTTATCATCTTAGTGCCCAGTTTCCTTCCAAACAATAGTTTTCACGATTTTGATTTTGATATGATAGAATACAATGATGGAAAATTATATATTTCATGTCCTTTTGTTGCCATGATCAAAGTGTCTTGTTTGGGTAGAGATCTGTAAACTTGTTATTTTTTAAAAGGCTCTATCTAGGTTTTGAATAGTTTATAGCACATATGATCAATTTCTATACAATGTTCTCTGCAAAGGAAAAGAGAGTTAGAAACACCACACAAGGATTAAATTTTGTTTGTAACTCTTTTGTTGATTATTTTTCGGTTGCAATTTCTTGAAATTGGTTTATTGAGATTTGTAACCCAAGATAGTAAATGTTCCTGCTACATACTTTGCGAGCATATGACTCTATAATGAGAAGGTGTATTTTCTACTGTGCATTGGTTGATTGAAGTTTTGAAACTTGTGGCGGAATGTTGAAGCATATTTACTTTGTGTAAGTTTCAAAATTTGTCATGTAAATTTATTGAATATTAAACTTTTCTAAAAAAAGGTAAAACTTCGTTTTTTTCTAAATAAGTTAAAAATAATGCTTGGTTAATACTAGTAATCAAGTTCTACTTTACTACAGTAAAAGCTAAGTTGAATGCCTATGGTTAAGGGGGGGAAAAAGGATCGAAATGTGGGGTTATTTATGAATAAAAATGATTTCTGTATTCTTGGTAAATTTCTGTAAATCTCTCAACTATCTTAGTATTTGGGAAAAATACAGGAAAGTATTTTCATCTTTGATCATTTTTGAAAAGGTTTCCAATATTTTAGGTTTAAGAGAATTTTCGTCACTTAAAAGGTTTCAAATGTTTTATTTTTCCTAGGCTTTAAAAAAAATGTTTCTCTTGGATAATTCATTTTTTATGATTTGGGAACATGCTTTCAAGTTATATAATATCAAGAAGAGTCGTATCTCTTTAAATTGTGTTATATACTTGTGTATTGGCCAAATTCTTTAAAGGTTCACAATACTCTCTTTAATATGCATGATACATGGGTATTAAAATTATAAGTACGCTGCTAGTGTTATGTGGGAGCAGATTAGTATTGATTGTCTGTGAATTTTATTTATAGGTTAACAAACAGTTTGATTGGTCATATTAACTTGCCCTTGCTTTATTCCTTTCAAGGAAAATGGGTAATGCATGTTGGAGTTCTAATTTCTGTGAAAATATTGATTGGATATTTCTTATTGAGAAATTCATAATACTAATTTTATGTTGGCAAGTTGTGTTTGAAATTTATACAGGTGCATTTTGTAAGCTAGCAAGACGAAGTTTGAGATTAGCACCGATAAAAGGCTTGAGAAGCCGAAGCATGCATGCAAAGTAAAGTAAAATAAAAATTGAGGCATTTATTGAACTCACAAGGGGAGTTGTTGCCTCCGGACTAGCACGAGGCTAGATCCTAAAAATTGTCGAGGGGAATGAGCAAAGCCTATAGAAAGTCATCGAGGGAGGTAACCCAATCTCTGTGACTGGAGATCCCATGAAAGAGATTCAATGGGTAAAAACAATCCATATTGCGTGACTTGATACCAACACTAAAGAAAAATTAGGAGACACCATATAGAGTTGTTCTCCTGCTCATTCCTAAGGCACAGTGCTGAAGAAGTGACAGGTTGAGAATGAGTTTTAACTCTTAATGTGTAACGCCCCGATTTTTCAAGAAATTTCGGAAGCATTAACCCTAAAATACACTGAATTTTATAAACTACTAGGCCCCTATTTGTCGTTATACAAAATTTACATTAAAAATAAATACAAAAAGAACATGACATTTTTATTTAAACATCTTCAGAGCGACTCTAGTCTTGATACAGATTCCAAGAATACTCAGTCTCCGCTCTTGGTATTCCTCCTGTCTCAAACAGCTTCACCATTTAACCCTGCATCCTCTGGCAAATTGATCGCCAAAGCAACCGATTTACCAGGATACAAACGTATCCGTAAGTGACAATTCACCAAGTAGAATAATCTCAATCCTACCAACCCCTTACACTACAATTAATAGTTCAACAATATAACAATTGATAATATACAGAAGATACAGAATAATAACACATTACTTTACTATCCATTAACTTATATGAAATCTAAGGATCTTCTCCACAAGATCCTTTCCTCCCACATCCACTAACTACAACCGTCTCATGGGTCCACCATTCCTCTTGCTTGTCCTGCACCAGGGCCCTAGGTGAGCGCACCTAAGTTATGTACCTAGTATGTTCTCACTTAAGACCATAACGGGAGGATCGAGTCATCCCATAACGCATCGTACATTAGGGTCGCACATCACCTACTACTAACTATAACCGTCTCATGTGACCTATTTCCTCTTGAACAAAGAAGCAAATTTTCCCATGACACATTATACATTAGCATCACAACATTTCTCAACACTGGGCCCCATTGGTTACCCATTTTAACACAAGGCCCCATTGGGTACCCTTGCCATCACCATGGCTCAAATCATAATCTATACAATCACACTTCCAACACTTTACCAATTTCCATTTACTTAACATCGTCTACGTGAATCACTACTCGTAACCACCCAATAAACCTAAGTCCATTCTAGCACGTACAACATGATACAATTAATAACAGCTCATTTCATAGCATGATACATTTCAATGAGATAAAAGTACATATCAAATAATATTGTGCGAGTAAGTAAAGACATAATATTTTAATTATGATTAGACCGATGCCCCTTTGGGTTGCTTAAACTTTTAATAAACATCTCTGTTCATTAATAGTTAACCAGGATAAATGAGTCGTAACACACATTCAAGATTTTTAATTATCAAAGTGTGACAAGTAGGGTAAACATGAAACAATACATAGTTTAGGGTTAATTCTGGAATCAACGTAAGCATGAGAGGCTAACTGCAATTTCAGTACCCTTTTTTTAAAAATTTCAACGTTCATGAACAGTGCTCATTCGAAAAAAAACAGAGCAAAACTTCGGATCACTGGGTTTTGATCCGTGAACCGATTTCTTCTATTCTAACTCATTAAAATCATCATTTAAGGACTGAATATACTTAGGAAGAGGTAGGAGAAGGATTATAATACCTCGGTTCCGGCCGAAACAGCGGTTAACGGGTTCGGACAGTTTCGGTAAAAACTTAAGAAGACGGCGGCGACTGGGACCTCAAGCTGACTTTGGGTGAGCGGTGGATGTTTCCGATAAATTTGAGAACATGGGGTATGATGTTTGAACCGGATTCTTGTTCGGGTGAATGTAAAACCGAAACACATTTCTTTGTCTCTCTAAACCACCATTTTTTTGGAACCCAAGCTTTGGCTCTCCTCTCTTTATTTTTTTCCTACTAATTTACAGTGGTGGTGATGTTAAGTTTCGTGAATCTCGGAGTGAGGAAGGGTTTTATAGGACGTAGTGGAGAGGTGAAATGTGGACATGGGTGCAAGAATGGAGGGAGGGAGGTGATAAATGATGATTATGGCTACTGAAATTAAGGAGTAGAGAGGTAGAAGTGGTTCGGTATTGGGAACAAGGAGATGGAGAGAGATATTCGGGAGAGGTGAGAGGGAATCAGGAGAGATGAGGATTGGGGAAACACAATCCCACAATTTCAGGGAGCAATTATCATGTACACAAACATATATACGTGTATGTATATATATATATATATATATATATATATATATATATAATTGGATATTAAAATTTTGACTAATATAGAAATAAGATATATGACTAGCTAAATATATGTATATATATTTTAAAAAAATAAATTCTGAATAAAAATACTTATAATTCAGTTAACTAATAAAATTTTAGGGTAACAATATGAGTTTTTATTTGAAAAATTTAGGGCCAAAATTAGGGTCGTTACATAATGAATCTAAGGCGAGGATTCTCTCGCAAGGTACATTCCGCCACTGTACCCATGGAGGATTCACCTATGTGGGAGTTGTCGTGAGGCCACGACTATAAGGCTTAGCCTATAGAAATTCCCATGAGAATCAAGATTGAGTGCATGGTCATTAATAGCACTAACCCGCAAATGAAAGTCCAATACCGGCACTGTGTGTGTGATATGTTAAACTCTGACTCAAAGAGTCTGGTTCAAGACATAGTTCACTATGCTTCTTTAGAGGTAAACTATTAAGACTACCTATTGCACAGTATATAGTTGCCCAATTTTGTTTCTAGTATATGTATTTTCAAAGTCATGTGATTTTAAAAGTCAAACTATAATAAATTTATTTTTATTAAAAGTGGGGGATTGTTGGAATATTTTTAATAAAAATAAATATTAGTATTAACTCCTCACCTTTAGTGTTTTACCGTTACAATATTAATGTAGTATTGAAATATCGGTTACAAAATTAAAAGTATTTATGCTCTATCATTATCTCTATATTAATGGCTATTACTACTATATATATGTGTATCTCATACAAGGGAATTGAGAGGGAAAATAGAAAAAGATATATACGTACACATGTTCATAGAGATGTACAAAAAGAGAGATACAAACATGTTTGTGTGAGAGTTCACATTCCATTTTCTATATTTTCTATGTTGATTGGGCAAATCGGTTCGTGACTCGTTCAAACCTCCCGGTGGTCGTGAATATTGGATGAGAAATGCTTGTGAGCGCTTGGGTTTAATCTTGGGGCTAGTACACTCCAGTGGAACCTTCACGAGGGGAGGAATATTAACCTTAAGACAGTGACTACACGACTTTCAACCTCACAGGCAACATCTTTCTTACTCTTAACATTTTCCTATTGTCTTATTTCTGACTTGTTGTATTTCCATATATTACGTGCTCTAATTATTCTTGTGAAAAATAATATTTGTGAATATAAATCCTAACAGAAATAGCCTGATGAATCCTCGTGTAGGAGCTGGGGCGTTGCCGAGCACTTCAAACCTCCTGTACAAAATCTGAGCGTAGGTGTTTCTGCTGTAAATTTGAATAGCTTAGAATAGTTTCCCGAGTATGATTTTGATCGTATAACCCTGAAGTTGCTTATCCCACACTAGTCTGGCAAAACTGATACACATGCCTACATATCTTTCTTTTTCTTTTACCACTGTGAATAATCTTAGGGGAAATTGCTCACAAATATTGGGGTCAGTGGTGCTCGGTGGGTGCCATCTCCGGTGGCCGGTAGCAGTGGGAGGTGGTCTGAGCTTATTAGGTGATGGCGGTGGTGGGTGGTGGTCGGTGATCAACGCTCCTGGGTGGCGGTGGGTAGGGGTGGCAAATTGAACCCAAATCCATTAACAAACCCAAACCTATCAACTAAAAAATAGACCCAACCCAACTCATTTATAAGTTGAGTTAAAATGGGTCTCAACCCATATAACCCATCTATTAGTGGGTTTTAATTGGGCATTAATTGGGTCAACTTAAATGACCCAATAAAGTATGTATACATCCCATTAACACACTGACCGCATCTCTGTTTGTTGGTTTGCGGAGAGTGGAGTCAAAATTTTCTTAACAGGGAGGACCGTTCCAGTAACTGAAAAATCTCGAAAATAGACCCAAAAAAAAAAAAACCCAACCAAACAAATCTCTCTCTTCCCCCGTCGTTCTCTCTCTCTCTCTCTCTCTCTCTCTGCATATAACAATCGTTTCAAAAGCAGTGAAATCTCCTTTAGAAAAATAGCAGTGATTTCAAAGTTAATAACGGCTAATTCATTTATAATTCGTTATTTTCAATACTAAAAAAGGTTCTCCAAATACTTATCCAAACTATAAATATTTGGGTCATGAGTTGTTCTCTCTCTTATCTCAATAATGGAAATAGAAATGCAAATAATTAAAAAAGAATCACCGCCTACTAATTAACTAATTAACCGAAGTTTTCAAAATGCATTTTCCTGATAAGTCAAAAGTCATTAGACCCCGTTCCGCTAACAACTTTCTCTTTTAGTACTTTTTGTCTTTATTCAATTTTTTTCGCGATTGTTCAGTTTGTGCTAAGTTTTTTTGACTATTTGATTCGTCTTGACGAGACGATTGAAAAAGTAAATTTTTTTTACATTTATCCAAATATTTTAGGAAATAACCACTTTTTAGTAAAAAAAAAAGTCGACTTTTTTTTCCCCCTTTCAGTGGTGTCGCTCCCCCACCGCAGCACTTAATCTTCCGTCCGTCTCGGCAATCACTGGTACAATTTTTTTTGTACATGGGCATTTTAGCCATTTAAATGTATAGGGGTAATATGGTCATTTCAGTGTATATGGGTATTTTAGTCATTTTAAAATTTTAGTATATAGTATGTAATTGGGTAAATGGGTGGGTCGGGTTTGCTTTTAAATAAATGGGTCGGGTTTGGTATGGGTAATTGAACTCATAATTAATGGGTCTAAATGGGTCAATAACCCATTAAAGACCCAACCCACTTACAACTTGCCCATTTTGATCCAAACCCGCCCATTTGACACCCCTAGCGGTGGGTGCTGGTGCAACTCGTGCGGGGTGCCTCTTGGGTGGTGTAGCAGAATATTGATTATGAGATAAACCTATTCACAGCCATGAATAAGTTCTTCATGACTCCGCAAAATTTTTGTCCGTTCATTCACGCAATCAATGATTGAGATTGTTTTTCAATTTTGATCCGTAAAAACATTTTTTATGAGTCAAAATTAATTTTCAATCCGGACCTTCTAAAAATACTTTGAACTCGCGCAATTGGGCCTTTGTAAATTCAATTTACGAAAAGCTCTATTTGGGCAAAAGTCAGTTTTGGGAATCACAGATTTCCCGAGCTCTGGATTGGGTCACCCGATCCATTTCCGGTCGGTGGTCCTTGAGGCATGTCCTTGGGAGCAGATTTCTCCGTTTCTCTTGTATTCTGTTAAGGGTCATCATCGGGCTGGCCCCCAAGTTACTACCCAAGCCCGCCCGTGGGCTAGGCTGAGCAGGCTTTTTTCTTTTTGCGGGCCGGGATGTGTTTCTTAAGTTGAAGCCCAAGCCCGCCCACAGGCTAGCCCAATTGCCGGGCTAGCGGGCCAAAGTTCAGGCGGGCTCACGGCCCGGGCCGCGCAAATTTTGAAAAGAATGGTGGAAAAAAGGAAACTTAAAAAGTTTGCGTGAAAAAACTACACCCCTAATTTTTTTTGGTAAATACTACACCCCTAAATTGTTGTCCCGAGCAGAAAATGACAATAATTAAATAATAAATAAAAAACAATCAAACATTCTTTTTCTTTTCTTTTCTTTTTTTGCCTTGGAACATTTGGATGGGAATGGCATAAAGTAAAGTTGCATATGCTTAGTTTTCAACAGCATTAGGTAAACTCAACAAGGTTACCCGCTCGATGCATATGATACAAGAATTAGATAAAGCAAGCATTAATTCTATGTTGAATTTTTTTGGTTATAGCTCTCAAGTTTTCTAGTGGAGTCACAAAAAACTGTAGACACCTCCCAAGCGGGGCATCGCCATACAGTCACTCTCTTTGATTGGATTTCATTTCATAGATCAAGATTGTGGACATTTCCATGGCTAAGAACATCTCCACACAATAGCGGTCATCATCAAGATAGAGTTGCCACCTAATTTATAAAAACTAGAAAAAACGGATAGAGATTCCGGGTACGGGAGTCAAAAGTACAATAATGGGAAGGTGTTAGGCAATCCTCTTTACCCAGTCATAAGACTGGCCCATTATCATTCAACATACAATTAGTACTTGCTCCATTTAATTCTAAACAAATAATCTGTTTTTAACCTTTAAGCAGTTAATATGGTGAGCCAGAGCAACAATGAAAGCATGCAATGAAATAAACAGGAAAACAATAGGTTGTCCCAGAGAATAGATCCCACGGCCGGTGAATTGATGTCACGGCCGAGGGATCCTTATGGATTAATGTACTGGCCGTGGGAACGGTGTCCTAGCCAAAATTCTTCCTCACACTAGAATACGAAGAATTAATCAGAAAATCAAAACGCTATGGTTAGCTTACAGAAAAGAAAGTGAATCAAACCATAGGCCCCTGGGCCTCACCACATTGATCCCTCAGTTGGTTGATTGCTTCGGATTGAGGATAATTGACTGACTTCTTTCTCGAAAACCATAGGGTTAGAGTTTGTACTTTGGGGTTTTATCGTCGGATTGCGGCTACTTGCGAGAGTTTAGGGCTTTTGTAGAGAGAGTATGAGAGAGTATTTTTGCAGGGTATTGTGGCTAGAGAGGGTGAATTGTGTGTATAATTTCTGAACCCTAAGACCTCTTTATATAGGCAATGGGTGACTCACTCCGGCCAATCAAATGGCGTGAATCAATAAGATAGTTTAGGGTAACAAGATCTATATTCCGAATATGCTTTCATAGCCCTAAAGAATCGGAGAATGACTGCTAGGGTTTTGAGCACGGATCAAACGATTGACAGAACATTCCAGAATTCTGAAAAAAGACGATCTAGCAGCCACCAGAAGGATCTGGCGGTCGAGGAACCCATCTCGCGGGCAAGGAATCAATCTCTCAGGGAGAATTTCAAACACCATGTGCTACGGGTGAAGAAAAGAAGTGGAGGCCGTGAGATCAATCTTGCGGCCGACAGATGTATTTTCTTAGGATGTTGTATTTCTGTCTGAAAGGTTATTTGGCTCTGAATTGGGTCCTCTAGGTGGCTAAAAGTACTCACCAAAAGTCCTTGGGTTTACGAGAAGTCAATCAGCAATCACTGTATCCATTCATTATCGGGATGGTCCCCAAGGTGGGACTTGAAATAGTCGTTAGGCCAAATTAGGGTGTCTACACCCTCTCTCTCGAATTTGCTGCCGCTCATCCTCATCGCCACCACCTACGCCCACCCCTGAGTCACCAATGCCAGCCCGCTTCAATCATTTCCGCCATCACCGCCTCTCTTCCCATCGCCGGGCATCTCTCACTGTCTCGAGTTTTATGCTGAATTAATGAAAGCTTCTGGTAACATAATAAAATGGAAGAGTTTTTGTCACAATCATTTGAGTTTGATTGTATTTTTTTCGAACAAGAGAGTTTGATTGTTTATAGCAAAGCATTATGAGTTTATGACATTCCAGGAAACACCTACTGTAAATAGCCTGTACTTAACGTTGTCAAATTGCTTAAACGGAAGTTGAGCCTTATAGCAAACGCCCAGGTTGATAAAATTGTACCAGCAAAATGATTTTCAGAGAAGGAGTGTAATAATAGATCAACAAAATGCAGATTATGATTGCTAAGGCTGCTACCTCATAAGGAGAGCCCTAATGTGGAAGACAAAGAAGATAAATCGTTTGAGACCAAATGCTTGCGATCGAAGCCAATTTCTTTCTGAGTTAAGTCCAAAAGAGATTAATGAAAAAACACACTCCCGGACAAATTAAGTACAATGGCATAAATTGAGTAAAAGAAAATCTGACAAAAGTTAAAAAGTTCCAGTAACGTTCAATAATTTTTTGCAATTTAGGATATAACCCCGCATTTCAACTATTCCAAAGACCAAATTAGCCTATAAACAAACAACTCCACCAAGTTCACAAAAGTTTCTATGGAATTCCTATGAAAAATATGCTTTTGTTCAAGCTTAATTAATTTCAAGATTCTCTTCTTCTTCTTCTTCCAAGGCAATATCTTCTGTGACGGTGTGTGAGCTAATTGAATGGTTGAATCACACCAGCATGGGCGTCGGTTATGGCGATGAATATGAGCAGCAGCAAAAGGAGAGAGAGAGCGCTCGCAAAATAGGGTTGGATTCAAATTTTTCGAAATAATATGAATTTGTGAATTTTCAAAGTGGGAGAAGTGGAGGAGAGGGAGAATCACTTCTAGTGAAGTTGGTAATTCATCTCTCTCCACTAGTGGTGATCAAGGTTCGAGTCCCATGAGGAGTGTGACTTTGGGGGCCAGGACTATGGATAACCTCTGGACTCCCATGTGCCAACTCTAGCACCCCCACTGACCCCTGTTAATGTATACAATATTGAAAAGAAAAAAAAAAGAAGTGGAGAAGGAAAAAAAAAAAAGTGGAGAAGGGGGACCCCCAAACTTTCCACTTAGGTAGGTAAGTGTGTGAATCGGTGGGAGTGTACGGCCTGTTTGATAAAACTGAAAACTGAAATTGAATGCTGAAAAATTAAGTACTGAAAGCTGAATATTAAATTTTTTAAGCTGAAAATCTGTTTTGTAAACATATTAAGTACTGAATTAAAAAAATGATAAAATAATTTTAGTTTCAATTCTCTCTTAATTTACTAATGGTCACATTGTACTTATAGTAATGGTGGAATGGTGATTGTGGAGGTGTGTTGGTGATGATGGAGTGGTGATGGTGATGGTGGTAGTGTTGGAGTGGTGGCAATAGTGGTGTAATGGTGGTGGTGGAGTGATGGTGGTGTAATGGTGGCAGCGAGTGTTGTCGGTGGAGTGATAGTTGTGCAATTGTGGCATTGTGGTGACGGCGGCGGGCGGTGTGGTAGTGTGGTAATGGTGGTGGTGGTGGAGTGATAGGGGAGGGGTGTTGATGGTGGTGGTGGTGGAGTGGTGGTGATGGTGGCCAAGTGGTGGTGATGGTGGCCAAGTGGTGGTGTTGGTGGTGGAGTGATTGTAGGAGTGGTAGTGGTGATGAGAGTAGTTGTGGTGGTGGTTTGGTGATTAAATGTAAATGCATAAAAATTCAACCAAAATTAAGTAGCTCAAAGCTACTTATGCTTTGTTTGGTTTGTGTTTTGAAAAGTTTTTTGAAAAATAGTAGGGGTAATAAGTGGAGAGAGATAGAGAGAGAAATGTTGAAAGTAGGAGGAATCTAGGGGGAATTTTTTGAAAAGGGAAGAGAACAAGGCATTAATTTTTGAAGAAATTAAATAGGCAGCCTATATGGAAGAATTATTTAGGTGTCCATCCTAGTAGGTTTAAATACTTATGTTCTCATCCTCAAATTATTATGTTACCCTATTATGCCCTTGATTATTAATTTAATATCTATATTGTATTTTACATATCCTGAATTAATAAGAGCGCAGGATGTTTGTTAGGCCCAAAATTCAGGGATTATTGTTCCACTTTTCTCGTCGAATCTCAATCTCAATCTCAATCAATCTCTCTCTCTCTCTCTCTCTCTCTCTCTCTCTCTCTCTCTCTCTCTCTCTCTCTCTTACATCAGGACGTTTTTCAGTCCTCCCTAATTATCTTTCTCTACCCTATTAAACAGATGCCACCCACCCCAAGCAGTAGTTCTCCACCCAAGCTCCTGTTACATTCCCCGCCGCTACCGCCGTAGAGGCCAACTTACATAAATATAGTTTTTCCTTCACTTGTATTGATGTGGATTATTGCAAGCAGCGAAAAGCTTTTTCCATAGATCGTAACCCTTCGTCTCCTTCGCTGACGTCGGATCCACCCATGTCAGGACTAGTGTGAGGGCGTTCCTCTGGAAGCATGCCGCCCTTCCGCCATCGTTCTCCCTCTTCCTCATCTGCTAATGTGGCAGATCCCTCTTTGCGTCGACGATTTGATGGCGAAAGGCCCCGACGCTACACCAGCGGTCGTGCGCTTCACCCTCTTGATTCATCTCAAATTGACTTCCAATTTTCACTACATATATTCACACTTTGGTGTATACCCATCTCCAAATATTGATGTCGACCAAATCGAGGTTAAATTTGTTTCTGGGTTTTGTTTGATTCTGTGTATTTTTGTTTTTACAAGCTTTGATTTTGACCAAATCGACAACACCCTATTCGACCCTCGTAGGAATTTGGACTGTGGTGGCGGTAGAGGTCAAAGGCTTTTTCTTTTTCTTTTGATTTGATTAACTGGTTGTTCAAGGCTGGTGTTGGTTTTGATTTGATTAACTGGTTGATTTCGATTTTTGTCATGTTTGTGAATTGATGATATTTTGTTCATATACTCCTTTTGAAACATACACTTTTCAAAACTGGTCATGTTTCTGATTTTTGTCATGTTTTTTATTTGATCATATTTCATTCATCTACCTTGTTTGAAACCTACACTTTTCAAAATTTGTCATGTTTTTCGATTTTGTCATGTTTTTAAATTGATCTTGTTTTGTTCATCTACCTCGATCAGGTTGTCATGTTTTGTGAATTGATCATGTTATGCCATATTTTCCGGCTTACACATTCATTTTTGTAAGAGTCGTGATTTTTTTTTAGATTTTAGGAGAATGAAAATATGAGAGAGAAAAAATTCAAAAGAGTAGGGGAGAGATATGTTTGAAAGATGAGAGAGAATTGAGATAATTAGAAAAGATCAAAAAAAAAAAAAAAAAAGAAGAAGAAGACAGGTTTAAAAAATTAGGAGAGAGAAAGGGTAGTTTAGGATTTAATTGAATTTGAGGATGGAAAGAAAAGTATTTAAACACAGTAGGATGAGCACCTAAATAAGTAGGGTAAAAAGGATGGCTAATTAAATTCCCCTTAATTTTTTTCAACTTTTTAGCCTACATTTTAAATAGCACTTAATTTGTTAAGCAATGTAAAATGTCATTATCAAACCTACTGAATCACTTATTACTTAATTGATTCAGTTTTAAGTGATGAATTTAGGTTATCAAACAAGCTCTAACTGCTAATAGCAATTTTGTTTCTAAATACACTGCTAGAAAGTCTGTCCACATAAATGAATTGTGCACAGATTTTATTGTGGGGTTTACCACAGGTCCCATACAAACAATTCGAGTTTTTCATTGAATGTAAAACATTTTTTAGAGGGCTTCCGCAAAAAATTAGTTCAATTCGATATCTATAGGTATTCGATTCAATCATCTCGCTTTTCATTATCTTGAAATCTGAATAAAAAATTAGATGATTGGATAGAGTATCTATAGGTATCGCATTGAGCTAATTTTTTGCAAGAATCCTTTAAAAAAAATGTTTTACATTTAAGGAAAAATGACGGCTAATGACGTATTTTGATAATTAATACCCGCCAAGGACAAGCTAAGAACATTTGTTAATGCTGAAAATGTCCTTAAAGGGTATTAATTATCAAAACATGTCATGGGCCGTCATTTTTCCTATATTTAATGAACAGCTCGGATTGCTAGTGTGGCACATGTGATGGGCCCCACAATAAAATCAATGCACAATTCGTCCATGTGGAAAGCATCACTGCACGTCTTAGGCCCATAAAATAAAAAATAAAAAATTGGTCTAGGGTCCATTATAGCATGTTTCTAACCGACTAGGTCCACTGATCAAGTTTCTAACCCACTAAGTCCACTAATATGTATTTGGTAAGGCATAAAGTCCACTACATTTAAAAAGGAAAATAGTGCTTGACAGAATTACCCTTCCATTCAAATCTCATCCATTTAGCCCATTATCCCTTCTACTTTTGAAATCACGCCAATTACAGCAGTGACGTTAGAATTTTGCGACAGAGAGAAAGAGGGAGTTTTGCGACAGAGAGAAAGAGGGAAGATCACATATAACGTTATATACTCGTTCCCATTTAACGTTAGATACTTACATTTTACGTTATATACTCATTCATCAGCTCACATTTTACGTTATATACTTACATTTTACGTTATATACTCATTCATCAACTCACATTTAACGTTATATACTCATTCGCACATGACAGAAGATCACATATAACGATATTAATGATGCAAACCTAAAATGATTTTGGTTGTTCAGGTTTAACCTTATATAATGTCATATGTTCATTTTTTTCAAGGGATACACATGACAGAAACATACATTTAACGTTAGATACTCATTCATCAGAAAAAATGGAATTTTGACCTTGCCTCATATAACAATATTAAATGTGAAATCGACATTTGATTAGTGGTCCGGTTGAATATATAACGTTATCAAAAGTGAGTCAGTGAAGCCGCTGCGCGGACCAGTTCAATAAAGTAAATATATAATGTTATATGTGAGTTTCTGTGCAGTAAAACTCCAAAAAAAAAAGAAGAACATATACCATTATTTGGGTATTATTCAGAACATGAATAACAAATCAATTTCATTGAATTATGAGACTTACATAGTTATAAATTTGATCGACAAATCTACAAAATGGATTCAAAGTCTTATGAATAGCAATATGAAAACAAGATAAATAAATTACACCAAAAGACTTTAAATAAATTAAAATTCTAAATCTAATGGCATTGGCTGTCTTTTCAGACTCAACGATTTGATGTGGCTCTTCAATTTCATTATGTATCTTTGGTAGAAGGATTTGATGTGGAGGACTCTTCTGAGGTTGGAGTTCATCATTAACTCCATCAGCACAGTGTCATTATGGCTATCTGTTAAGAACTAAACTCTGTTATAGACATATATGGTTATCAGAAACACACACATAACGTTATATGATTTACTTTATTGAATTGGTCCGCGTAGCGGCATTAATGACTTGATTCTAATAACCATATACAGATTCAGACATATAACATTATATGTTCAGAAAAACTGGCATATGACAATATATACTCACAGAGATTGACACATAAACAATCCACATATAATCACACAACAGTGTATCGACATTTAACCTTATATGTCTGAATCTATCCCAAATAACCAATTGACGACATAAAGAATTGAAACAGATTGACAAATAAAAAGTCCACATATAACCACACAACAGTGTATTGCCATATAACCTTATATTTACACATATTTCCACGAAATTCAGTGAATATTGACCAAATAATAACGTTAGATACACAAATAACCGTCATTTGGGTTAATGGTATATGTTCCGTATATGTGTCTCATATACGGTGATCATATCATATCTTTTTATAATATGGTTATATGTACAAATAAAAATAACATATATTTATATACAAAAATTAATAAACTACTAAATTTATGTTATTGAATAGGTCCGAGTAGCGGCTTATAAACCTAAATATATAACCATATATATTCACAGAGCAAAATGACAATCGAACAAAATGATAAAATACCATACATCTTCAAAGAACAAAATGATATTTATAAACAACCAACAGGAGAATATATAACGTCATATAATGTTACGCAATAACATATAGCATTACAATTTTATAACCTAATATTATATGTTTACAACCGGGGGTGTGGGGGCGGAGCCCCCACGGACCTGACCTATTTATATTACAGTCGGTATGTAATTAGGGTTATATGTTAAAGACTCAGATGTTAACAGATAGCATCATATGTTATTCCGCTACAATGAAAATGATTTCAAAAGCTCATATATAACATTATATGATCCCATAAGTTCATCCAAAATTCTAACCAAACCAGATCTGAACAAATAGTAACAAATAACCTTATATGTTTAACCCTTAATTAAACTTGACTTACCTGTTTGTGTTGAAACAACGGCAGTGGTGGGAATGAAGCTGACGGTGGAAAAGGACGGCGATCTCGTAGAGATTTGTGCAGATCTTGTTTGGTGACACGCTAGCGACCTATACTTTTGTCGAACACGAAGGTGACGTGGAGGTGAGATGCGATGGCGACGGCAAGGCTGGGACGGGATGCGACGGCGACAGGAGGTGGGTGGCGATGGCGACGAGGGAGGCTGGGATGGGATGTGATGGCGACTGGAGGTGGGCGGCAACGGCGGCGGCGACAGGAGGTTGAGTCGAGATGCTTGTCCCGGCGGCTCCCTCCTCTCTCTCTCTCTCTCTCTCTCTCTCTCTCTCTCTCCCCCCCCCCCCCCCCCCCCCCCCCACCTCGTTTAAAGAAATGAAAAAGAAACTGTTATAGTGGGGTATATATAGTGATTAGGGCTACAGGGTTATATTAGTATTTTCGTAGGCTTGTGGACTTAGTGGGTTATGAAATTTAGAAGTGGACTTAGTGGGTTATGAAACTGCTATAATGGACTTATGAAAAATTCTCCCAATAAAAAACGATGGACGGAGCTGCTCGGTCCGGGGCATGAAACAGGCACGCTTTTTTGATACACCCTGTGTACACTACAGTCTTCAGTGAGCTGAGTCCAAATCTCCGAGCTTGACTCCATCAGTGAGCTGAGTCCAAATCTATGAGTCCTGCTACACACACAGCAGATCTGTGCACAGATTTCATTATGGGGCCCATCACGGGTCCCACACAAATCATCCGAACTGTTCATTAAATGTAAAATATTTTTCCAAAGGTCCCCGTAAAAAATAACCTCAATCCAATACCTATAGGTGCTTCATCCAACCATCTAACTTTTCATTCAGATTTTCGGATAATAAAAAGTTATATGATTGGATCGAGCACTTATAGGTATCGGATTGAGCTTATTTTTTACGGGGACCCTTGAAAAAATGTTTTACATTTAATGAACGGCTCGGATAATTTGTGTGGGACCCGTGGTGGGCCCCACAATGAAATCTGTGCACAATCTGTGCATAGATCTGCTGTGTGTGTAGACTTTCTGCAAATCTATAGATTGAAGAAGTCTTTTGTCTTCTTAGAACAAGTTTATCGGTTATTAGCTAAAAAAATTTGTGATATTTTATTTTACCTACTTACACTTCTTTCAATACTACATTAATACTATCTATTTAACATATCCTCTATTAAAATATATTTTCTTTCTTTTTTCAACCGTGCGCCAAAGTGTAGATTTTTCAAAAAAGAAGAAAAAGAAAGAGAGAGGGACGGCGAGAGGAGAGAGAAATTAATGTAAAATATTATATGAGAATAAATTATTTATACCGTCGATGTAAACATTTGTTTCCTCTAAATTAATTGCATTGGGCCACTTGGCATTTTTTTATTAATTGGGACCACAATTTTGACACGTGTCGCGATGCAATTGATTTGGAGGGAAAAAATGTTTACATCGGCGGAGTAAAGAATTTATTCTCATATTACATGCCTGATGTACAATGCTTCTCTATTTGTGCCGAACCACTATAGACAAATGTATTTTACCGTAGCTTTTGAAGAAGCTGCTACATGTGCTTCTTTTGTACTTTCACAGTCTAAAATACTTAAAAGTTCAATATACCTAAGCTGATGTTGTTGCTCTCAAAAAATAAGTATTTATTTAAATTTTCAAACTTAAAATAATGTATTTGCAAAAATAATTTTTTAATTTTTTTACATTGTTCAAAAGATCTCATCGAGATTTATCAAACGAAATTCATATTACATATTTTTTGATTTCGGTAAGCTTATTTTTTTAAAATTAAAAATAGATAGTTATTTTTTAAGTACTTATTTTGAAAACTAAAACGGGGGATAGATTGAAGAAGTCTATACTTAGGCCATCCACAGTGATATAATAAAAAATGAATAATCAAAAGTTGACTCATCAGCTTTTGATTATTCATTTAAGAGGTTGTTAAGCATACTAATAAAAATCGGTTATTCATTTTCCTCAAGACATGACTAAAATGCCCAGATTGAGGGACTAGGGCTGTCCAAAAAACCCACCCGACCGACGACCCGACCCGACCCGACCCGAAATTTCAGCATCGGACGGTTTAAAACAAGACAATCGGTCGGGTTCGGGTCGACTCGGACAGACCCGACATTTTGTCGGTCGGTTTCGGGTTACGAATTTTCTTTTTCGGATCACCCGACCCGACCGAAAATATCAACTAATATAAAACCAAAAAAATAGGGATTTCTCCCTTCATTTAGGGCTTCTGGTCTCAGACCTCAGTCTCTCTTCTCCTCTCGTTATCTCTGCCGACACCCACCCCACCCAGCCCCACCCCACCCCACTCGCTCATTCTCTCCGACCGGCGACCATATCTCCGGCCAGTCCTCTCCTCTCCTGCTCTCCAGTCTCTAGACTCTCAACAGTCCACTCTCCACCCGATCTCGCGGCCGATCAACATCGACTAACTCTACCACTTTGGTACTGTGGTACGTCTCTCTCTCTCTCTCTCTCTCTCTCTCTCTCTCTCTCTCTCTCTCTCCTGCCCTCCAGTCTCCATTGTTTTGATTATTTCATATGATTTTATTTTTGAACTATTAGTTTTGGATTTCTAGATCTACAGATTCTCCACAGTGACACAGTCCACTGACTCCACTCTCTTGTTCTCGTTCGTAGCCGATCGACTCCTAAGGCCCTAAATCTGGTACGTCTCTCTCTATCTCAGTCTCTCTGATCCTTTTAATTTAACTGCTTGTGTTTTTTAGAGATATTTCCTGTTATTTTTCTTGCTTTGATGTCTGTTCTGTTGTGTGCTTTGAATCATTTTTGTGGAGAATCTGTTCCTCATCTGCAGTAAATATATATATTTTTTTAATTCTACCGATTGATATTGTTATGGAGTGTTGGATGATTAATTCTAGTGATTGATATTGTTATGGAGAATCTGTTCTTCCAAGGCTCATGTGAGAGCCAGGTTAACCAAATTCTATGCTTTAATTGGAATTTAGCTTCCTGTATTTTTTTCCTTAGTCTTGTTTTGTTTCCCTGAAGTGGGGATTGGCCGATTGGGTGAGGTTTTCCTTGTTACCTAGCTGTTGTTTGGATGGGAGTTTGTATGTAGGGAGGGTATGCATTGCCTTCCTTTTTGCTGTATTTTGTTTTGATTCTCTTGTAATCGTGGTGAATCTGGTGATTGGAATGTGCCCAATAAAATTTAACTTACCCAAAAAAAATAAAATTGAAAGGCTTCTTTTATTCATGCAAATCATGTTTTGCCTTTTTTTTTTTTTTGAAAACAAGGTTGACACAAACATGTTTTCTGCTTTCACTTTTTTTTGAGAAAAAGTAAAAACTGATTTCAACAGATAAGAAATAGGAAACAGAAAAGTGGTAGCGTTACCAAACATAGCCTATATATATACACAGATTTTTGCTTTTCAAATGCTATGTTTCCCTTCTTTTAATTTAACTGATTGAAAACTATTTGATCATCACTCTTGTTTGTTGTAGGTGATGGAGCCAATTTTTGATTTCCATCCTAATGGGGAACTTGAGGATGATGTTGTTGATATCGAAGAACTTGAACTTGAAGGTAATCCTAATCCTGCTGTGACTACCCTTGCCGATGTTGTCAATTGTGAAGATGATACGGTAGACAAAGTAAATCAAGTTAGGAGAAAAACCAATAAAAGAAAGCTTCCACCACAAACTCCTAAAGGCCCCATGCCAAAAAAAGAACGACATCGATCTCCTGCCTGGGATCACTTCGAAAAAATAGTAGAGGGCGATGATACATGGGGTGAGTGTAACTATTGCAAGAAACGATATGCGGCTAATAGTAAAAAGCATGGTGTTAGTAATTTGAAAGCTCACATCCCCGTTTGCCCGTTATATCCCCTTAGAGACCAAAATGGACAACAAAACCTTTCATTCAAAGTCAACGAGGGGGGAGGTGTTGACGTTGTGACAAGTGTATTTTCTTTTAAAGAGTGTAAGAGAGCTCTTGCAGAAATGGTGATTATTGATGAACTACCGTTTAGGTTTGTTGAGGGGATTGGGTTTAGAAAGTTTTGTAAGGTCATGCAACCGAAGTTCGCACCGGTCCCTTCTCGCCAAACGATTACTAGAGAGGTGGTTGCAATTAAAGACTGCGAGAGGGGAAAACTGAAAAAATTATTAAAGGGCCGTAGGATTTGCCTCACGACTGATACATGGACATCAATTCAAAACCTTAACTATATGTGTCTCACTGCACACTTCATTGATGATGATTGGAAGTTGCAAAAGAGAATCTTAAACTTTTGTCAAATTGAAGATCATAAGGGTGCTACAATAGGCAAGAAAATTGAGTCATTATTGCTTGAGTGGAATGTTGATGGTATTTTTACAATGACGGTAGATAATGCAAGTTCGAATGGCACGGCTATTGAGTACTTGAAAAGGAAAACAATGGATTGGAAAAGGACTGTTTTGGGGCATGAATATATGCATATGCGATGTTGTGCCCATATTTTGAATCTTATTGTCGTTGAGGGGTTGAAAGATATGAGTGAATCCATTTTGCGTGTTCGTGATGTTGTAAAGTATGTGAGATCTTCTCCACAAAGAATGGAGACTTTCAAGAAGTGTGTGGAGAAGGAGAAAATTAAATCGAAACAAACTGTATGTCTTGATGTGTGCACTCGGTGGAATTCCACTTACTTGATGTTAGAAATAGCCATCAAGTTTGAGAAGGCATTCCAAAGAATGGGGGAGGAAGATGGTAGTTTTATAAAATTCTTTGGCATAAAAGAAGGCGATGAGGATTTGTCATTGGAGGGTGAGGGTGACCAAGGTGGGAGCCATAGCCATAGGGTCCCAACTCCAAGACAAGCAACTATCCCAAACAAGTTTGATTGGAAGAAGTGTGGGTTGTTTGTTACTTTCTTGAAACTTTTCTATGATGCAACCAAGAAATTTTCTGCTTCTCTTTTTGTCACCTCTAATGTGTTCTTTCATGAGTTGTTTGAGGTTGATACCCGTATAAATGAATCAATCCTCAGCCGAGATTCTTTTATGTCTAAGATGGCAATTGAAATGAAAAGAAAATTTGAGACGTATTGGGGGGATGTAGAGAAATTTAATCCCTTACTTTATGTGGCGGTGGCACTTGATCCCCGGTATAAGTTAAGGTTGGTGAAGTTTTGCTATATAAGATCCAAAGGGAAGGCGGTGGGTGAGAAAATGGAGAAACAAGTTAAGGATGTTTTAAACAAGTTGTATGATTTTTATGAAAAAGAAGGTGAAGTTAGACAAAATGTGCCTAGTGCAAGTTCAATGCCGAGAGCAATGGAGGAGAATGAAGATTGTGATCGTCGCTTGAATTTAGCTAGAGAATTTGACACTTACTTGGAGGAGGAGTATTCTAGTGTTTGTTCCTCGGAAGTAGACAAGTATTTGGGGGATTTGTGCGAACGTAGGGATAGTCCAGATTTTGATATCTTGGTATGGTGGAAGAACAATTCCAACAAGTATCCAATCTTGTCAAAAATGGCGCGTGATGTATTAGCTATGCCCGTGTCTACCGTTGCTTCCGAATCGGCCTTTAGTACGGGTGGTTGCGTACTTGATCCATTTCGAAGTTCACTCTCACCGTCAATGGTCGAGACTCTTGTATGCACCCAAAATTGGCTTTTAAGCACGGTTCCAATCTCTCTTCGACAGTCTATGGATAAAGTTGAAGATCTTGAACGAGGTAATTTAATTCAATTGATCTAGTCTACTTACTATTTCGTTTTTTCTTAATATTGAATTGAATTAAGTGTTTTTTGTTTTTGTTTTTCAGAACTCTTACAAACTGAATTAATTGATGATGCAACGCAAGTTCCTAGGGATTGAGTGATGGGCCTTTGGACATTGGACCTTGGTAAAAACATTTAACATTATGTTATTTTGTAATCTTCGAAGTTTTCAATTTAATTGTATGATTTTTCTTTCTATGTAACAGGTTTGGTCAGTTTACATGGGATTGGGGAGCATTTTGGACATTCAACTACTGGACTAGTTTATTTAATTATGGACTTGTGTGTTTGGTTGCTTTTAATTATTATGGACTTGTAGTTTTTTAATCACTTTGGTCTTTGGACTTGTAATTTGGACTTGTAATTGCTTGCCTAGTAGACAGTAATGAACTGGAAACATTAGGACCGGTTGTATGGTTGTGGAAAAAACAGGGGAGGAGAGACTAGAGAGGCTGGTCACTGGTGTGTGGCTGTGTGCTATGTGTTTGGTTTGTTTTTTTTTTTTTTTTGCTATGTGGTTGTGACGTGTTTGGTTTCTTCTTTCTTTTTTTCCCACTTAATCTTGCTGGAAATCTCTTGCTGGGAATGTAGTAGTGGGCTGGAAATTGGAAAGACAGGGAAATCTCTTGTTGGAAATGTCTAATTTTTTTTGAACTTTTTTTGACGGGAAATCTCTTGGTGGAAATGTCCAATTCCGATTAATGAACTTTTTTTGATATGGCTTGGTGGAAGTTGACTGGAAATATGTAAATTTTTTTGGCTAATGAATGAATGATATTGCTGGAAAATTGGGTATTGAGCCAGTTGGGCCAATATAATTAATGAAATTTTTTTTATATGGCTTTGGTGGAAGCCCAAACCCAAACGTTAATAAGGGCATTGGGCCTTGTGGCCTGCTATGAAACTTGCAAATTTAGAAAATTAACAGCCCAAAATATTTAAGGAAATGGGAAAAAATAGCCCAGAAAAATGAATACGGCCCAAAAATAACAGGCCCACTGAAATGGCCCAATCCGAAGACCCGACCGAACCCGACCAAACCCACCCGACCACAAACCCGTCCGAACCCGACCAGAAGTTCGGTCGGTTGGGATTGATGTTTAACCAACCCGAAAAATGTCGGGTCGGGTCTGACCCGACCCGAACCCGGCCAAACCCGCCCGATGGACAGCCCTATGAGAGACCATTAAAATCAAAACCAGTGCAATTTTATAAGTTCAAGTATGAGCATTGTTAACTGATTTTAAACCACAGTTCGAAGTGGAACAATCAAGTTCTTATTCGAAACACAATCAAGGCATCCAAAAAATCATCAAACCCACAAAGTCAAGCCATTGGTTTGGCTAACATGGGCAGTCCACCATTACTTACTCCATCACCAAGTACCAAATTCAACTCCCCTTGGCGAAACTGTTTTCCAAGATGATGCACACAACCAAATCTAACCAGAAGGAAGACAAAAAACCTAAGCAAAAAAAATAAAGAGAATGAAGGGAAGGATGATGAGTCAACATTGTACTTGAAAAGCAATGAACACTTAAAGGTACTGCATTGATCGAGAGGGAAAAGTGGGAGGCCAAGAAGAGTTTTGATTATTGAAAAAGGTTGCTAGTTAGGGGTGAGCAAAATAACCGTAAAACCGTGAATCCAGTCCAAACCAAACCAAACTAGGACCAATCCAAACCGACTAGTTTGGTTTGGTTTTTTAGTAATGTGGTTTGGTTTTGGTTTTAAAAATGTAGAAACCATGTTAAATGGTTTGGTCTGTGGATTTACATTAACGGTTTTGGTTCCAAATCGATCCGAACCGTATAACACACACATATACTATAATATATTTAGATACATTAAATGAAATTATTTTTCTAATCTAATTCTCTATTTCACCACCCTATTATTTTACTTCCAAATTGATTCCCTACACTTCTATATGCGATAACCTATTCCTACAATTTCAATACACTAAACATAGGTTTGACTAAGTCAATTGATTTCTCACTCTTTTCGCTCGGTTACAAATTTTCTAATCTTATACTCTATTTTATTGCTTTATTCCTTCACTAATTTCTTGTACTCTACGCTTATTTAGTTAATTGATGTTAGTAAGTTTTGGTGATTTTTATATAACTACCTAGTTTAATATGGTTTTGGTATTCAATTTTTAAGTACTTCAAATAGTTTTTGGGGATGATATATCATTTTTTAGCGAACCGTGGTTCAAAACCGAAACCGAACCATCTTTTAATGGTTTAGATTGATTATATGAGTTTTGTGGGTTGGTTTGGTTATCCAAATTCTTAATCCGTAGATAGTGGTTTGGTTTTTGGTTTACTATAAAACTAGACCAATCCAATCAATGCTCACCCCTATTTCTAGTTTTGGTTATTCAAAACCCAAAATTTGATTATTTCTAAGAATGTTGCTAAGTTTGATTATACCATTGTGAGCACTCTTTTGCACCAACATTGTTAACTTTAACAACAATTAACTTTTGATTATACTACTGTGGATAGCCTTATTAGGCCATCCACAGTGGCATAATCAAAAATGGATACCCAAAAGTTGACACATCAGCTTTTGATTATCCATTTAAGAGGTTGCTAAGCTTAACAATGTTGAGGTCCACAACGGTCACTTCTAGTCCATAACTAAAATAAGGGATACACTACAATTTCACTCTCTCTTCCCTTGTGTTTTCCACCATTGATCACTTCCCTCCATTACATTTTTTGTTGACAAAAATATATCGATTTTCTCCTTTAATTTTGGAAAAAATATTGGTGACTTCCTTTCCTAATATAATGAATTTGAAAAAAAAAATCATGTACTCAAAAAAAAAAAAAAACAGATGTGTTGTTAAATTTTTAAAAAAATGTAAGGTTCTTTATGTACTCAACCACAGGGAGAGGAACGAAAAAAGAATAAAATAAAAACGAAAAAAAAAGTGAAATACCTTAATGCGGCGACAAATATTTTTCACTATTGATCACTTCCCTCCATTACAGTTTTTTTTTGGCAAAAATATATCGATTTTCTCCCTTAATTTTGGAGAAAAAATTAGTGACTTACTTTCCTCATATTATGAATTTGGAAAAAAAATCATGTACTCAAAAAAAAAAAAAACAACTGTGTTCTTGAATTTATAAAAGAATGCAAAATGTTCTTCATGTACTCAACCACAAGGAGAGGAACGAAAAAGAATAAAATAAAAACGAAAAAAAAAAGTGAAATACGTTAATACGGTGATAATGAGTTAAATTGTAAATGATTGAAAGATATGAGCTTCACTTTTAGAGGGAAAGAAAAAAAAAGAGTTTGTGGCTGAAGAAAATGAGATATAGAGCAGGCGAAGAAAATAAGAAGAAAATACCATTCGAAACACGCGTGTACATAAATTTTAGAACCAGTTAACTTATGTGGTGTGAGATCCACAAATTTTGATTATTAAAAAAGGTTACTAGTTTTGGTTATCCAAAGCCCAAAATTTGATTATTTTTAAGAATGTTGTTAAGTTTGATTATATAATTGTGAGCCATCTTTTTACCTCAATATTATTAACTTTAAAAATAATTTGTTTTTGATTATGCCACTGTTGATGACTTTAGAGTATATAGATTGAAGAAGTCTTTTTGCACCCAAGAAAAAAAAAAGATTGATTCTTTGGCCGCCCATACAGAAGGATGGAAGCCCCCTCATCAAGACACGTGCCAGCATTAGATGCCATTGATAATTAGGATTTAAGGGCCATGGCATCTTTGACTCCTTCCACGCCGTTTTCCCTTAATACCTTGCTTTACTTTTTGTCAAAAATCACAAATAGTGATTTTTTTTTTGTTTTTTCAATGCTACCTAGAGGCTAGATGTGTCGTAACGTCACCGTTGTTTTTGTTATTGTTGATTTTTCTTTAAAAAAAAAACAATTGGTTGTTTATAACCTCATGTATGACAATATTATCCCCAAGGTTATATTTATTTTTTACTATAATCTCCACTCATCACATTTACCCTAAATTGAAGACATTCTCAAGGAATATTCCTTGTAAACTACACTATCTATTTCTTTTTTAGAGTCTAATATTTCATTTTGTATTGTCCCTTAATAATTGTTCATTTTATAAAATTAATGGATAAAAATTGATACATTTTTTATTTTGCTCTTAAAAATAGATTCCATTTTGAATAGTGACTAGTGTAATAATAATGTTCCTATAGAGGGTAAGTAAAAAAAGTGGAGGTAATAGTTGATGCGAAAGATGATGTTTCCTTAATAAGTTGAAGTTATGAAACTGGACATTTAAAAAGGGAGGAATGAGTATTAATTTGATGATTACAACACAACTACTTATTTTGTTTCTCTAAAATTGAAAAAAAGACACAGGTTCCAGTTCTGCTAAGGTTCTTATTTTTTAAATACTCCATTTATGTCTCGCTTTACGAGACATATCATTCACTCATAATATATCACATTTAATTCAAAACAATAAGTACTAGTAACTTATTTAATTATTTCCCTTTGTAGAATGGAGGCTTGTTCTTTTTTTTGACAAAAAGTGAGAAGATTGTATTGATAAACGCCTAACGGCACTTACAAAACGGAGATCATTACAAAGAACTTGGACAAAGCCAAACCAATCATCTAACAAATAGAAAACAAGTAAATCACAAGGCAATCGATATCTTTTTATCCTAACCCAGACATGGCCTGACGCAATAGCGACACTTTTAAACTGCCTAACAACCAATTAGGAGTCTCAAACGAGAAAAAATGCAAAGTTAAGGACAAAAGACACCAAATACCCAGACGATCAGATGCACTCCAGCCAAGTATGAACGCACCAATGAACTCCCAAGAACTACAAATCTGTCAAGTCGCCACGGGTTGCCTCGCCAAAGACGTCATGTATGGATAGAACGCTGAAATATAGATATCGTTGTGAAACAACCTCGATTGAGAGAATCTGATCTGTAGACAAAATTCGTCCGAAGACGAAACTAATAACTCTCGTTGAACGAGAGACATAACTCTCGTAGAACGAGAGACAAAACTCTCACAAATCAGACGACAAGTCGTAGATCTGGAGAGACAGAATGAAAAAAATAAAAACAAACACAAAGAAATTGAGTCGGTAGTACCATGACCTCCCCCTCCCGCCGCCGCACACTGGTATGGAACCCACGGGGGGAGGGGAAGGGAGAAGATCGAGAAGATGTGGTGGCTAGGGTTGAAAGAGATAGGGTTGAGAGAGAGAAAGAGAGATTTGCAGAGAAGTTAATTATCGCCGGAGCTGAGTTTAAACATTTACCATAAAGTTTGATTGGATAAAAAACCCCTTAAGCTGTGTTTAAACATGACTTGATCAATCCCATACTTTCAAATGGAAGTTAAAGCATCTGCACCCTATTACACTACAGTGGCGAGCAATTCTTGAAAAAGTCAGCAGCATCAGTCTCGTGGCTTTGATCGTTACTTTGGAAAGATCTAACTTTGCTACAATTCCTCACTACAGGAGGCGAGGAACTATTCATAAGTTGTTTTAATATTTTATTGATTTAATGGTTAACTTGTCCCCACATTTTTTTATTAACTTGTTCCCATTTGTTCTCATAATCAAATTTATGCTCAGCAATATCTCAAATAAATAGCAGATACTTAATTTTGGGAGCCCTAGAAACAAAAATTAATTATGATCCTTTAGTATAATATTTTCAGAAAAATAAGATTTGTATACCAATTTAAAAGAATTGAAAATTAATGCACTTAATTTTTTTAGACCGTTTATATATTTAAAAATATGGTTAAAAAATTAAGTGTTCCAATTTTCAATCCGTTTAAACCAGTGCGAAGATTTTATTTTTCTGATCATATTATTCTAAATGGTCATAATTAATTTTTGTCTCTAGAGCTCTCATAATCAAGTTTCTACTCTACAGGGTCCCAAATAAAGAGCAGATACTTAATTATGAGAGTTCTAAAAATAAAATTTAATCATGACCCTTTAGAATAATATGATAAAAAAACCGGTTCAAACAGATTGAAATTTTTTTTTTATTACATTTGAGAAAGAAATAAAGAATAATGACATTTGAATATTATTTTGGAAGAAGACGGAAATAATATATTAATATGTTAGAATAGAGAGTCTGATGCACTATGCATTTTAAAAGTGACTAGCTAAAGTAATAAAGTGGCATTTTAAGGTGTAATTTGGTCTGAAATTTGTAGAGGCTGATTTAGATGCTCTTAAATCACAAGAATTAGCGAACACACATGCATCCAAATTAATGTTGTTGGTTATATTAAAATGGTGAAATATTTTAAATACTAGATAATTAGGAAGGAAGACCGAGAGGGAAGCACACTTTTGCATAACTCTTAACCATTCTTTTTGGAAAGTTGATTTTCACACTCCTATTTTATTCAAATTCATTCTATTTTTTTATCTTCATTCATTTCAAATTACAAAACTACACTTAATACATTTTTTCTTTCACACATAAAAAGGATAATCATGTAATTTCACATCACTAAAAAAAGAAAAGAAAAGAGTGCATTTGGATAAAAATGAAATTGTGAATCAATTCCCTTTCTTTTTTGCAATAATCGATTTGATTTGGAAAAGAGAAATTTGGGACCGTACATTGTGGTTGTACTATAGCTTAGCTCCACATGAAGCAAATGTGGGAACTCCATTTGGGTACCACTCAAATTCATTTTATCCACCCATTAGAAAAGAAAATTCATTTCATTTTTTTGAAGTTTGACCTTTTGCAATGGCACCATATCATATCCTCATCATCATTAATTTGAACAACAAGGTCCACCAAAAATTTAGGCCCCTGGCAACAAGGTCGACCAAAAATTTAGGTTCCTTCAAGCCTCTGGCTAACTTTTTTGGGACCTTTTATCTTCCCTTAATTCTTGTTAAATTTGGATCAAGTTTGTACATCATTAAGTTTTTTTTTTGACGAGAAGAATAAAAAAAATGTAAAAGCATAGACCAAAATTGCAAAAAAATACATAATATGACAAAAGAATAAAAAAAGTTTGTATCGTGCCAAAAAAAAACTTAAACACTTAGGGGCCGATTGGATGCAGCTTTGGGTGGGTGTATTGCGGAATACACCCGGTTTAGGCGTGATGGGACAGTTTTAGCTGGGTTTGGCAACCCAATTTTCACCTGTATTGTTCAGTTCCCCTTCTTCCCGAATACACCTCAATCTAGCAGGAGAGGTGTTAAATTATTTCCACCCCTTGAGCTCTCCATAATTTATCCGGCCTCATACACCTGCTTTTTGACCAAAAAACCCCTCCTCATCCCCCTCCCCACCCCAACGGCTCTCTTGCTCTGTCAATAGAGAAGAAGAAGAAGATAGATTAAAAAAAAAAAAAAACAGAGAAGAAAGAAGAAGAAGAGGAGATCACCACCACAACTACACAAAAACACACACACAAACCACCACAAACCCCCAATTTGGAATTTCAAACCCTAAATTTCAGATAGATGAACAGTGAAAAGAAACAAGAAGAAGATGAAGATGAACAGCAAGAACAGATCGGGGAGAGAGAGAGAGAGAGAGAGAGAGAGGGGTAGAGACGTTCACCATGATCGGAGAGCAGCAGCAGCAGCTTCTTCTTCTTCTCTCTTATCTCTTCTGCCGTTCTTTTCTTTTCTTCTCTCTCTCTCTCTCTCTCTCTCTCTCTGGCGATAAAAACAAAGCAGAAGGATAAGGAGAGAGGAAAAATGATTTGGTGCATTTCAATTTTAACATTTGTACATTTTCATCTCTCATATTAAACAAATCACAAATTGAATTAAATATAATTGAAATTGATTTTTATTATTTATAAATATTAAATTAATTATTTTTATTTGTAAACTAAATTATTATTCCTTAAATTGTGAAAAGTAATTAATTTATTGAATTTTGTTATTATATAATGAATAATCTAATTTCATACTGCATAAGGGCAAATGAGTCATTTGACAGCTTTTTACATTATACCCCCTTCCTTATACACCCAATTTATCCTTCATCCAAATCAAAGATTATTTTATCCTCATTCTCTAATACATCATCCAACTCAGGAATGGCAATTGATGGATATGCAGCCTTTTAGAAGTCAGTCGAAAGTTTATGGAGCTGCTAGTTTTTTTGTTTGGTATTACTTTTGGAATATGGATCTGATTGTTTTGCTTCTAATTAGGTACTTCGGCCAGTTTATGGCTATCTAAGTTTGTCTCTTGATCATTTGGGAACACTTATGTAAGAGATTGTGATATAATATGCAAAATGTTGGCATTTTTTTAGACCCAATGTTGGAAATATTCTATTTCATTTCTCACAGAATTCATTACAACAAGATTAAGGCAAAACTAAGTCATTTCATTTCCCCATTGAAGTGTACAGGTGCAGCATAACCACAAAAACAATAGCAAAAAAACTACACTTTCCATTTGGATTGTCCTACAGTTTTCTGTAATTCTTATCTAGCTTGCATTATTTGATTGGCCACATTCAATTCTTCAATTCCCTTTTGCATTGCATCAATCTTCAACTGCATTGCTATGTTTTTCCGCTGTCCATTGTTGTTGAAAGAGATTGCACTCTCAATTTTCTCATTGGCCCCAAATCCATATGCCTTTTCCAGTGAGGGGGATCATACCAGCAAAAATATGTGCTATGGTCTTCAGTCTAGAAAAAAAAAATGGACCAAAAAAAGTGCGGCCGAATAATAGTTCAAGGGGGCTAAGTATTATGAAATGGAAACATGTGGGTGGTATTTAACTAATTTAAAAAACGAATTAAATGTTTAAAAAATGATATTATTTTCAAAAATTTATTTTTAATATTATTATATTAGTTAACTAATTTATTATTGATTATTTGTGAAAAAATTAATCAAAAGTTGGATTTCATAATTATATGTTTAATGTAATGAATAATCAAATAAAACATTGCACAAGGGCAAAAGAGTCATTTGACAGCTTTTTACATCATACACCCATCCTTATACATCCAATTTATCATCCATCCAAACCAAGTATTATTTTATCCCTCTTCTTTAATACATTATCCAAACCATCTACTTTTTAATACACCCTCTATAAATGTCACATCAATGTGGGCTCTCCCTTCTTAACTAATACCCCTTACTATCTTATCCCCTTCATAAATAATACACCCAAAACTTATACCGCATCCAATCGAGCCCTAAGGTTAAATGGCCCTTAGCTGGTCGAACTGCATTGTCAAATTCATCCTACATTACCAGGTTGTTTGCTGACCGGATTAGTTTCAGGTGGATATAGTATAAGGGGAGATGTGACAAAAGAGCGAATGTAAAATATATATATATATATATATATATATATATATATATATATTGGGACGGTTCAAGGGACACCCAAAAAAACACCCAAAATCTCAAACTCATAGTTCCCGATCAAATTTTTATGATCCGAACCGTTCAATATGTACAGAATGTAATTTTAACGGTGCCTAAGAGAAATTAAAAAAAAAAATGATTGGGAAAAGCTTGATTTGAGCAGTTTTTGTTTGAACCGTTCAATAAAAAATTGTTCGAAACTGCTCGGATTAAGCCCTTCCCGATCATTTTTTTTGCTAATTTCTTGCGGGTACTCTTAAAATCACGTTCTGATCATATTGAGCGGCTTGGATCATCAAAATTTGATCGAAAACTATGAGGTATTTTTTTAGGTGTCCCCGGAACCGCCCCGTATATATATATATACACACACACACACACATACACACCCCAAGTTTCAATCTCATAATTTTTCATCAATTTTTTATGATCCGAACAGTTCAATATGTGCAGAATATAATTTTAAGGGAACTATGAAAACATCCTAAGCCTCAATCTCATAGTTTCCAATCAAATTTTTTTGATCCAAAACGTTCAATGTATGCAGAATGTAATTTTAAAGGTGCCCGCGAAAAATTAACAAAAAATATTACTGAAAAGTGCTTGTTTTGAGCAATTTTTAATTGAATCGTTCATCAAATCTGAGCTAAAAACTGCTCAGATCAAGTCATTCCAAGTATTTTTTTTGCTGATTTTCTCGTAGGTACCCTTAAAATCACGTTCTGATCACATTGAGTGGCTCAGATTATCAAAATTTGATTGAAAACTTTGGGGTGTTTTTTTAGATATTTTTATAGGTGTCTCCGGAACCGCTCCGATATGTATATATCTATGAGTCCCCTTCTTATAAGGACTATCTTATTTTAATAAAATGCGGACCTCCCTTTTCCGATAAAATTTTGATGATCTGAGCCGCTCAATGTGTTCAGAACTTGATTTTAAGGGTACTTATGGAAATCAGCAAAAAAAAAGACCGGGAAGGGCTTCATCCGAGTAGTTTTTGTTTATTTTTTATCTAACGGTTCAAATAACAATAGTAACAACTGCTCAAATCAAGCCCTTCCCGGTTATTTTTTTTGCCGATTTCACATGGGTACCCTTAAAATCACGTTCTGAACACATTGAGCGGCTCGGATCACCGAAATCCAATCGGAAAAGGCGAGAAATGGGAGGTCCGCATATAAGGTCCTTACCTGAAGATTTCTGTATGTATATATATATATATATATATATATATATATATATATATATATAAAATCCCATTCCAATGAGAGATCCCTTATTGAGTTAAGCTAAGGACCTCACATTTTCTGATTGAATTTTGGTGATCCGAACCGTTTAATGTGATCAGAACATGATTTTAACGGTTTCCATGAGAAACCAACAAAAAATATGACGTTTAAACACATTGAACGGTTCAAATCATCAAAATATGATCGGAAGCAATGTCAAACTCATGAAGTCCTTAACTTAACAAGTTAATGGATCCCTTAATGGAAGCTCACTATATATATAGACACACACACACACACCACGGATCCTATAAGGAATCTCTTATTTTTCTTACGGTGCGGACCTCCCATTTCTCTATCAAATTTCGATAATTCGAACCATTTAATATGTGCAGAATGTGATTTTAAGGGTGCTCGCGAGAAATCGACAAAAAATTTGATTGGAAAATGTTTGTTTTGAGCAGTTTTTAATTGAACCATTCAATAAAAACTATTTTGATGAAGCCCTTTTCGGTCATTTTTTTTGTCAATTTCTCACTAATACCTATAAAATCACGTTCTGAACATATTGAGCGACTCGAATCATTGAAATTCAATCGGAAAAGGGGACGTTCGCACTTTAATATAGTTTGAACGCCCTTATAGGAAGGCTTGTGTGTGTGTGTGTGTGTGTATACTAGAGTTTACCCGTGCCTGAAGGCATGACGCAACCCGTTTTGAACGCAACTAAAATGAATTTGGGAAACTATTGACTACCCTCACCAATGAAACTGATTTATACGGAAAATTCTTAAATTAGAATCAAATAGATTTTTTTCTTATCCTTTTGTTTAGTTTACAAAAAACACACACACACACACACAAAATGAAATTGATCAACCGATAAACAAAAATATTTCTTACCCTTTTATTATTTTCTATCTTTCTATAACAAAAAAAAGTTGGGATAGAAAAAGTTAGAAAAAATTTCGCCTTGCTTCGGAGAGAGAGAGAGAGTGCCGAGGTTTCAAAAATTACTTCCTTTTCAAAATTCGGCTCTTTTTTTTTATAATGAAATTTTATTGCTTTTTTGTCTTTTCATAACAAAAAAGAGTTGGAATATGAAATGTTAGAGAATATTGAAAATATGATTTTCTAACCCTATGACTATTCTCAGCCCTTGGATTTATGTGGGGATAGATTTGGACCCTTGATTTATGTTCATAAGATTCAAATACTGAGCTTTGTTATTATATATATATATATATATATATATATATATATATATATATATATATATATACACGGAGCGGTTCCGGGGACCCTTAAAAAAATCTCTAAAAAAATCTTTCAAATCTCAATCTCATAGTTCCCGATTAAATTTTGATGATCCGAGCCGCTCAATATGTTCAGAACGTGATTTTAAGGGTGTTTTGGAGAATTCTAGCAAAAAAAATAATCGGAAAGGGCTTGATTTGAACAATTTTTTTATTGAACTGTTCAATAAAGTTCTATGAAAAATTGTTCGGATGAAGTCATTCTTGGACATTTTTTTTGCTGATTTCTCACGAGGTACCCTTCAAATCACGTTTTGATTATATTGAGCGGCTCGGATCATCAAAATTCGATTGAAAATTTGGAGGGATTTTTTTAGAGGTTTTTTAAGGGTCCCCGGAACTGCCCCGATATATATATATATATATATATATATATATATATATATATATATATATATATATGTACTAGTGTTTGCCCGTGCCTATGGCACTACCCACCCTGGCATTTTTGTAATATATTTATGAGAGTATAGATGTTTTCTTAATAGAGTTGGAAAACATACATCAGCCCTTGGATCAAATCAATTTCAACCCTTTGATCAACTTGTCTTGTGTGGAGAGCCACACTATTGTGTTTTATTAGATATATATATATATATATATATATATATATATAGATTGTTTGTTTAAATAATTTACAAAAGAGGGTAAATGTATATGTTGTGGATATATAACTAAAAAAGAATAGTAGCATTTTTCGTAATTAAGAAGGCGAATATCTCTCTCCACTCATTATAAGTTTTGAGGAAATTTTTTTGCTCTATGCATGATTCTCAATAAGTTTTTCTATAAATGTCTCTCCACTCATTACAACTTATTACATCAATTTCTTTTCTTCTCAAGACCCAAAACCAAACAAAGTGAATAACACCAGTCCTAATAATAGCTCATTTTTATCTCTCTAAAAATGAGAGCACCTATCTCTAATCCTAAAATAGCCGCCACATTCCTATTCTCCTCCCTCTCCTTCCCCCTTAGGTTCATACTCAAATTTGTGTGGCAGGAGGGGAGAAACCAATTCCTGCCTTCAGATTTGGTTTCCCTTTCTCCACCAAAATCGCTTGTCGTTTGTCGCTGCTCTGCTCGCCACCACACCGCTTCTGAGTTTGCAGCCGCGTGGTAGCCCGCTTTGGAGCTTGATTGGTAGGGGGTTATGCAAGAGAAGGGTTGTTTAATAACGGAGGGGAATATATTTTTTGATTTATTTCATTTTTTTATGGATTTAGTTTGGTTTCTGTCCGAATTTTGTCCGGTGGTTTGTTGGTCATGTGTTTGATATTAGTTTTATTTTCTGTGTATCTGATCTCACTAGGTGAGTTTGTAATAGGGTTGTACATACTATGCTCTGATTATCCTCTCTAATGATTTGTTCGATCTGTAAATACCTATTTGCCCCCATGGAATTTCTCTCTATTGTGTAGACTTTTGCTTCACAATTGAATAGAATTTCTCACATTTGACAAAAATAAATAAATAAATAAATAAATAATACCACTCCTCTATCCTTATTAGGCCCCGTTCCAGAACTTGAATAAGTTTTTATTTTTTGTTCAATAATAAAGTTTGTTCCACAAAATAAGAAGTAAGTACTTATTTTTTGGTTAAGGCAACTTTAAGCTCAAAAATCATGTGTTTATGCAAATAATTTTCCTATCAATATGGATCTTATTTAATAGATCTCATTGAGATTTTTAATACGGTGCAAAAAAAATTGAAAAATTATTTTTCATTTACGTTATTTTTGAGTTTGAAAATGTAAAATAAGCTGTATATTTGAGTTTTCTGAAACAACCCTTCTTATTTTTCTTCGAGAAGTTTCAAAATAAGTACTTATTTTTTAAGAAGGTTTCTGAAACGGAGCCTTACTCGTATCTCGTATAACATTCAGGGATATTACATTCGGGTGACAAATACCACACATTCAAAGAGGCCGTAGGGGCATAACGGTCCTAGAAACACAAGACCGTGTTCATATTCGGCTGGTGCCCAAAAAATTGAAAAAAACAACAGTGGAGATTCGTTGTCTGATAGAGAGGAGAGGGAAAATCAAAACGCTGCCTTTATGCTCTCCGCACAGTATCCGTGGAGAGAGAGGAAGAGAGGGAAAGGAAAAGCAAAAAGCTGCATCTTCCCGACACGCTTTGGATTTTCTACTTGACCCTGGTCCCTCATTTTTCGTAGATCGAGTAAGCACAGAGAGATTATCAAAAAAAAAGTAAACACAGAGAGAGAGAGAGAAAGCATTTCAAGGGTTTAAAGCTTCGATTTCGCGCTATAATCTGGTCTCTATACAACCTCTGAAGATAATCGCCGATTCTTCATCACTTCCTCATTTTACCCCTCCTTCTAGTTGACTATTCGACAGGTTTTACTAGGATATCTCTTCTCGGTTCGTAAGTAGATGAGATCTATCAGAGAGGTAAGTACTTTATTCTGCTTTCTTCAGAGAGTTCGTAAAAGATCGTCGAGTTAGTGGATCGTGTTGAGATTTAGGAGATTTCTAGTTTATGTATTTTGTAGTTTCTACGGTTACATGTTCTGTTACTTACAAGAGACCATTGTGAGGTGTTTTTGAAGTTGGAGATCGGTTTTTTGTACCATCGAAGTACAGAACTTGGTGTCGATTTTTGGGCATAATTTATGAGAAAAGTGATTTGTGTGACTTTGACTTTACCATCACGGACAAGCATATTGTGAGGTGCGTTTCGGATTGATCAGTTGAGCACTACAGTCTGTTTCCCATACTATGGTCCCCTCCATTAAGTTTGGCAGATAACTCGTGGGACCTTGTTAAAAGTTGGATTTCGCTTTTTGGGGGTAAAGAGAGGTTAGCTTTTTTGATCTATCTAATCTTTATCAACCGTTTGGCGAAGCTCATTCACACAACCCAGGTTTTAGATCAAACATGTCGCAGAAAACTCGGGTTTCTCCTTCCCTCCAGTCGATCAAATCATTGCCTGGGGATTTCAGGTTTTTGGGTTTGCCGACCTCTTCTCCTTTGGAGAAGTCTGATGACATGAATCAACAGAAGGGTAATATGATCCCCATTGCCACCATTCCCGAAAACGGTGATTCAGCTGGTGATGTTGAAGGCGGCGAGGATGGTAATAACGACACGAATCAGGATAACGATGAATCACCTTATAGTAGGTTTAATGTATTGGTTGAGACCAGGCCTTCTGTAGGTTCTGAGGATCTGGATTTGGCACCTCCATTGCGTTCGTTTGTCCCGTTGCGTACTGAATCCAAGTGGAGCGACACCAACCCGTATGCTGCAAAGAAGGTACTTAACGGCTCTAGTTTCAGTTCTAATTCAAATGTTGGGCTCAGACATTTGCTGTTTTTTCTTCTGTTAAAAGTATCATCTATTCTAGTATATTCTTAAGATGTTATAAAGGAATCCTCCTATGCTGGAAGATCCTCACATGAGTTTTCTGTTGTGTCTCATATAGCTTCTTAGAAGTGGAAAATTGGTTATATGAATGCAAAGCAAAAGTTTGGTGCATTTGATGCTACAACAAAATTCTAGGCTAGAGTCGCTAGACGTTCTTGTTAGGAAGCAGCAAGTGTGAGAGTTAGAAGTCATGATCATGTACTTTGGCCTGCTTTGTTATAGCTATGACTAGTGTGGGTGGACATGAAGAACACATGTTTGCATCCAAGCATGCTTTGTGTACCCTCATTTTGTGTTTTTCCAGAGGATCTGCAATGGAACAAGATATCTTTTCCCCCAATCTTGCAAATATCATTGATGGCCTTTTGATCATTATGGACCCAGTGAACCATTCAATTGATTTGTTTACCTTTTTGAAGAATCTGATTCATAACATAAAACAGGATTGCATTAGTTTTTAATGGGGTTAACTTTATTTTTTTTTTCATCGGCTGGATAACTTGATTGTTAGTTTTTTTCTTTTCGAATCATCTCTTGGTCTACATTTTCAAACCAAGTCATTGTTGTCACTATATATTATGCTTGTGAAAAAAGCATGCGAAAGAAGTATTCGAAAAAACCAAGTGAACCATTCAATTGACCTTTTCGAAGTATCTGATTCATAACATAAAACAGGATTGCATTTAGTTTTTGATGGGGTTAACTTGATTGTTTTTTTTTTTGATCGGCAGGGTAATTCAATTGTTAGTTTTTTTTTCTTTTTGAATAATCTCTTGGTCTACATTTTAAAAACCAATGTCATTGTGGAAAATGACATCTTGGCTTCGTCCGCGCTACTGGGCCGAATCATCACCACAAAAGATAATTGTGTCAGTTGAATAAAGCAAATGAGACGCCGTCACGTCAGCTGCATTCCCTCATCTGGACCCATGTTGAAGCCCACTATAAAATCTCCTTGCATGGCTCTACTGTATCAACTGGCTTAGTGCCTCAATCACAAGGATGATGACAATCAGAGAAAGGGTATCCCCTTCCCTGATCCCCCTCAAACAACAAGAGATCCATTGAGCTAACGACGTGACCTGGTCATTAACCTAGATCTATTAGCCCCTCAGATTCAGACTAGAGTTTATCCCATGGGCCTAAGGACCATCGAGTGCTTACCATTGAGCTATGTAGCACCAACGCACCAAAGTGGTCACCGTACCCGTGTCCAATACGCCGCGGCTATCGATGTGCTGAGGCACGTCGAGCACGATGCATGTTTCCGATCTGTCATGCCTGTATCCCCATACCGCTGATTCTCCATTCTTTTTAGAATTGTAGTGTTCCGTGTCCGTTACTTGTCCATATTCTTGTCTGTCTTTGTGTTTCTTACTGTTTGAGCATCGTTTAGGAGAGTTGATATCACTACCCTGTTTGGGAG
The DNA here is from genome assembly GCF_030253575.1 of Rhododendron vialii. Lineage (NCBI taxonomy): Eukaryota > Viridiplantae > Streptophyta > Magnoliopsida > Ericales > Ericaceae > Rhododendron > Rhododendron vialii. The sequence goes on from NC_080568.1 coordinate 13,019,989, forward strand.
ATCAACCATCGATACATTTTATTACTTAATTAGTGATCATTTGTCTATTTATGTGTTTAGATTGCTTCATCAGATAATTCTTTGTCCCAATTAAAGTAATTTGGGGATAGGTGTATTTAGTGGAGTGTCCTTTTTGTGAAAGCAGGGCAAGTCATCCCAAATCTTATCAAGAGTTGGGAATGAAATATCTGTTACTTTGAAGGGTAGTGATTTTTCTTTGAGGCCACCAAGTATCTCTCATTGTTCCTATTTTGCAATGAGTAAGCGAAAGACTACCTGTTCTAATTCCTAAACATGGGGCTCTTCTACTGGTTTAAGGTTGCCAACAGAAAATTAATCTACAAGTTCACGGTCTTAGTGTGGCTGGTTACTGACATGAAGTCAAATAATGCTGGTGCATATATATGCTTTCCACACGTGGGCAACCTATCATTAGAGGTGATGCTAAAGAACATCGTCTCTAGAGCAGTAATTCGTTAAGAAAGATCATTCAGTGTTTTCCTGCTCACTGATTGATTTTAAGTGATTAACGATCACGTTGTGCATCTTGGTTCCCACTTTGCTGTCTAATCAAAGAAATTTCAAACCTCAAACTCAATGTGTGTGATTTGTCAACATCTCTAAGCTGTAGCATGCTTTCTTAGTCGACTAGCTATACTTTATGTCATCTGTCATCCTATGCTGTTGATGTAGCCTTTTCCTGAGTGTTTGACGTCCATTTCATTAGCTTCATGACCATTATTTATCTGGGGCCCCTTCTTGTGTTACTCCTGGCCTCCCGGGCCCATAAAATCTTTTACAATTCTCCAACCAAAGTTAACCCTGTGCTTGGTAAAAGAAACTTTTTTGAAGTGTTGGTGTCCGACCATAACCAAACCGAGACTTATGTCCCAATCACTTGGGGTCGGCTACATGAATCCATTTCCTCCATTGAGCTCTGTCATGGTTATTTATTTATTTATTTATGATAAGTAGCTCTGTCATGGTTATGGAATTATGTTGCCTCTTATTTGGAGCTGAATTTGTTCAGTTTGGTGATTGTAGACCTAAAGTGGTATGAATATCTTGAAGAACATCTTATTTGGAAGCTGGGAATTTTGTTAAGGGCAAATGGAAATTATGTAGCAGTTCCTATGTGCCTTGTCATACATTTGTGTGGTTGCAAACTTTTGCAATAGCATTGATGTGTTATATGGGACCATGAAGGTTGTATCTAAGCTGTTGAATGTTGGCTTTAGCACAGTCAACTCTGTAGTGATTTTATCACCTATGTGTAAAGTTTGCTTTTTCAGAAGCTTCAATATTGGATTCAACTTCCTAATGGCGACTGGGAGCTGGGAAAGATGATGTCTACTACAGGGACCGAATCTGTCATATCACTGCCTGAGGGCAAAGTGAGCAAATCATTCAATATCCTGAATGTCTACCCTGTTTGATCGTTCTTTGACTTGCCAAAACTTCCAATTGCTCATAACTTGTTTTTTAATTGTAGGTTTTAAAGGTGGATTCTGGAAGTCTGTTACCAGCGAATCCTGATATTCTGGATGGAGTAGATGATCTGATGCAACTAAGTTATCTAAATGAACCTTCAGTTTTATACAATCTTCAGTATCGATACAATCGAGATGTTATTTATGTAAGTGTCTTATACTATGGTTTTTATTTCGAATTTGCTCCTCAATTCTCTAGCTTGCCAGTATCTTCATGTGCTTCTAATTTTGTGTCTGTTTTAGACAAAAGCAGGGCCTGTGTTGGTTGCTATTAATCCCTTCAAGAAAGTCCCCTTGTATGGAAATAGTTATATTGAAGCATACAAGTGTAAATCTAATGAGAGCCCACATGTCTACGCTATCACAGATACAGCGATCCGGGAAATGATACGAGGTTGTTTAAGTTTGTTTTTTTAATAAGCTGCTCTTTGACATCAGTCGCATCAGTCACCTTGTGTTTTGGGAACTCTTATGCTTTTTCTTCTTTTTCCTTCCAGATGAAGTAAATCAATCTATCATCATAAGGTGAGTCTACATTGCTTAATTGAGCTTAAATGTTTGCATCCTGCACGTCTGCACTCTGAAAACTTCCAATCTTCTATTAGCATTTTTATGTTTTGCAGTTTGTGATGGGATTCACTTACAGCTGGTGCTGTGTTGTATTTTGGCTCTGATTGATGCTTGTGTTTTTCTATGTTCAATTTATTTGCTAACTGTTTTGGTCTAGTATTCATTTTTCTTGTATGTTTCTGTTTTATGAAGAACAGACAGCCGATAAAGCTTGCATGTTCTCTTTAAATATGTTTAATTTCATAGCTACATTCCTACATTTTCTATGATTGTGATAATCTTATTGGCTCTTACCTTTCCTACTAGCTTCTTTGTATTTTAAATTATGATTTACTAGAACTTTGCGAAACTGTTACGCATTGATCTTTTTCTTAGTGACTTGGGGGCAAGTGTAATTGTTAGGATGTTGGAAATGCACAAAGGGATTTTTCTAGGACACATTTGAGGTCTGTTATTGTTTTAATCTTTCCACAGTGCAAAATGGTGTCTATGTCCTACATTTTTGTTTTTCTCCATAATGTCCTTAGTTCCATTTACTGTGCGTATCATGATGTAGGCTAAAATAACGTAACAACAACTTAATATGAAGAGGCAGCAAAACTTGACCATCCATTATTTTGAGTTGAGACCCGTGTTTCCCAGGAATGCAAATACCCTGGTGAATTCCATTTTGGAACATATATTCCAAAATATGGTACACTATGCCATACGGTGAGTTTAGCAATCCAAAGCAATCCCCATATTTTTTGGATGAAGCAAAATGTAATAAACCAAAACTCTAGAGGGAGATGGTTTCCTGGAGAATATGTTCAAAAATTGCCAGTTATGCACCTTGGGAATGTCTATTGCACCAATGATATGATAAGAAATTTTTTGTTGGCTTGGGAGCATAGTTGTTAAAGATGATAAGCGCACCGAGGTACCAAAGATCTGTGGGGTCAAGGCAAAAGGCGAGACGCAGAACTTGTTGAAGCGAGATGCACTTAGTTGAGAAAAGTAGCAAAAATATCATAGAGAAACAATTCAAAGTTAAATACAGGCTAACACTTGAAACACAAACTCTTAAGTAAAGTATCCAGCTTCAAGAACTCTATTATCAATGTCTATACATAGGTATTTACATATCAAGTGATTGGTTTTTGTAAACAACATCCTCTACTGCATGACTTTTTTTTGGAACATCTCTACTGCATGACTTGATTATGCTTCTTCTGGATGTCCAGTGGTGAAAGTGGAGCAGGAAAGACTGAGACGGCAAAGATAGCTATGCAATATTTGGCTGCGCTTGGAGGTGGTAGTGGAATAGAATATGAGATATTGAAAACTAATCCGATTTTGGAGGCCTTTGGTAATGCCAAAACATCAAGAAATGACAACTCAAGTCGATTTGTATGTTTTCTATTCTTTGCCCTGGCATCTGAGTTTATCAATGGTGCAACAGATATACATTTATTAGTAGCAATTGCTACTCTTTGGATTGACTTCGAAACTTATTTCTCTTTCTGGTTGCAAGCAATAATTATATCAATGACCTGTCACAGGGAAAGCTGATTGAAATTCACTTTAGTGAAACTGGAAAAATATCGGGTGCCAAGATTCAAACTTGTAAGATAGCTTTTGTAGTATTTTGGTCCTGCAATAAATTTACTCAGATTCAAAGGCTGACATTATACTTGTTTAATGTTTTCCTCCTGGCGTCATGGTTCTTAATCCTCTATAGTTTTACTTGAGAAGGTATTCTTATACTGCCCTCATCTCTGAATGTACTGGATTTGATTTAACTTGCAATCCACTAATCCCACTTTTTAATTGCACAGTCTAGAGTGGTCCAATGTGCGGAGGGGGAACGGTCATATCATATATTTTATCAACTTTGTGCCGGCGCTCCACCTTCCCTTAAAGGTATTTTATTTACCCCGTTCCTGTTTCCTTGATGCATTTGTTGCATGTTCTGTGTTCTACAGTCTCCATCCCATTTCACATTCCAGTTGCATCAATATCCACACATGCTTTCACCGTGTGCCATCCTCATATTCCACTAGTATCTTGAGCATGATTTTTGCCTTCAGGCATGGGAAGGCATTATTTTTAGTTCTATCAGTATCAGATATCTTCTGGGAAAAGCTCCAATGTTCAGTACTAACTTATTTCGTAACTTTGTGATTTGAAAAACTGATTGTATCATGTTTGTGTATATGTAGTTCTTCAAGATTTATTCTCTACTTGTATTTGCAGTGCAACTTTTCCTTCATTATTTTGTTATTCATGCAATTTGCTTCTTGTAACGCAGAGAAGTTGAATCTGCAAACTTTGGATGATTATAAGTATTTGAGTCAAAGCACTTGCCATTCAATATCTGGAGTTGATGATGCTGAACAATTTCGCATTGTAACGGTATTTATCTTTTCTCTTGAAGAGCTATATTGCAACCAGTAATGCACGAAGATTTTTATTTTCCTTTGTCTCCTAGTATTTCCTAAAGGATTTGATTTGCATAAGAGCGTCATTGTGGCTATTTGTTTTCTTCAGGAAGCTCTTGATATTGTTCATGTTAGCAAAGAGGATCAAGAAAGCGTATTTGCAATGCTTGCGGCAGTATTGTGGTTGGGGAATATCTCCTTTACGGTTATTGACAATGAAAACCATGTCGAACCAGTAACAGATGAAGGTAACAATCTTCTGGAAGGATCAACTTCATCAGTTGCATGGTTCTCTGTCTATTTATCTTAGGGGCTGGTTTTTTGGGATGTAAATCTTGTAGTTGATGTACAAATACTGGAATATATACTTACTTTCTGATACTGTTTGTCTCGATAAAGTGCGGTTTTAGATTAATTTTTACTACTAATCACACTCACAGTCACGCCGCCTTAGATTTTCTCGGGCTTACGTGCTGTGGCAGCTAGCTGGAGTGTTTCTCTCAAGTGATTATGTTTGCGAACATATGGGGTTTATATGGCTCATAGGGGGGTTTGACCTCTGCCCAGGCCTGGCACCTAGGCAGGAACCAAGGGCGTCAGACCAGTAGAAAGCTAAATATTTTGTATCTGGAGTGTCTGCCTCTAAGTACCCTGCAGTTGGTGCAGCAGCCATTCCACCAGTAGAACGAGTTTATGTAGAAACTTTATTGACAAGCTGAACAAATTGCTATCCCGCATTCAGCTTTTTTATTTTCTCAATCTTCAATCATTGAATGGCTTAGTTGTTCGCGTATCCCTAGCCTTCCTAGTAGGGGTTGGTGCCTTAGGTCTTGGAACTTGATAATGAATTCCGTTTGCCTCCTGATCTTGAAGTTCCAAGGGTTACACCTAATATAATCTGAATTTTATAATGTAGTTCTATTGCCAGGCCATCTCAATCAATTATCAGAAAATATTTGCTTTCCTAATTGAGAAGTTTAATGATATCTGGCTGAGAGCAAGATAAGTTGGTAACTAGTTACTAGATGGATTAATCTATAACGATTGGTGGTTATTAGCATGGAATGGTAGGTCTGGGGCGCAGGCTACAGTGGATGGCCAGGGGTACAAAGGCCCACCAAGACCAGAGTGAGAGTGCTAACTGAGTTTGCATACTGCTAACTACTTACTCATAGCCACAACTCCAGACATGTTTCCGGTATAATGAAATGGAGCTCAGCAGAGTGAGTTAAATTTGAAATGCCCATTTAATTATGCCTATTACTTTAAATGAGAATTCTAACTGATGAGTTATGGGTGATGCTTATTGAATCACGTGATGCGCAGTTTGGATGTTGAATTGCAGGTCTAACCACAGTTGCTAAATTGATTGGGTGTACTATGGTGGAGCTAAAGCAAGCATTGTCAACACGCAAAATGAGAATTGGAAACGATACTATTATTCAAAAGCTCACTCAATCTCAGGTAAAATTTGTTTGTGGGATAACTTAACGTGAAGTGGCCATGGTGTTTTGGTATGAAAGAAGTGAGGTTTATTCATAGGTCCAAAAAAAATGTGTTGTAGAGTGCAGTCAATCTCCGGATGGTAATCACTCCGCTTGGTTCCCAACTTTGAGAGTAACTTTCAACTCTCGGCACAGTTTCAATAAATTTCTCTCTCTATCTCTCTCTACTCATTACCACTCGACTCTCAAAAATAACTTTCTAAAACTTAAACCAAACAAAGCCAATATAGTACCAGTGAACTTGAAGTCAACATGAGATAGCAACATTTTGATTAGTCAACAGATGTGTTCTTGTTTTCATTCTTGTTTTAAATGGCACTACTTTTTGATGGGTCCCTTTATTTTCTAGCTACACTTTTGCTTTCCCCTGAGATAGCAAGTAGCATGCCTTCTATTTTGGACTATGAAACATTCTGAATACAGTTTAAAAAGTGGTTTTTTCTAGTGTGAAGATAACACTTCTTTGGCCATTCTCTGTATTTTTTCTTATTTTGGGATAAGTAAGCAAGTGTATTGAATGGGCACCTAGGGGGTGCAACCCATATACAAAAGAAAAGGGTGTACATGAAATGCAACCCAAGACAACACTCACTCCAGTGCTTCTACTCCAAAATTGGTTTAAAAGATGGATCAATTGAATGGGAAAATCAGCTGTAAAAAAAGGAAAGCATGTTGCTTTTGATTTAAGAATGGGCATCTCTATATCTATTGTGTTCTCTCTTAATAATCCTCATCACTGGCAAGCATGCCCAGTGCCAAGCCCTCTTCCTCTACTTTGGCTCCCCTCCACGAACATAAAGTATCCTTCACTGACTGACAGAACACCCACTCCAGCTTGAACAAAAGAAAGATCAAGGGCCACAAATCTCTAGCCACATTGCAGTGAAGAATAAGATGGTTGATGGTTTCCTCATCATGCTTGCACATGCAACACCAATTAACATTTCTATGAATCAAATAGTAAGGATTTTTCCGTTACGGACCAATAAAAAAACTGATCTTTGATGGGGCCTTAGTTCCCCACACCTCTTTCCAAGGAAAGTCTACATTTCTATGTTTGACTAATGCATTATAGAAGGGCTTCACCTCTAACTTACCAGACTTTGCCTTGATCAAATTGCTGAATCCTCCTTCCCTTCGCCGGCTGTTCTCACTTGCAAGAGGTCCAAAACATGTGATTCAACTATCTTTTATTTTCTAATTTGATGTGCATCTATGGGATGCATGTGTTATTGGTTTGTTGAGTTAGGACAGCATTCCATTGGGTTCACATAATGCTAAAGCGTATTCTAGCATAGGATCCTGGTAATTGGGTTCACATAATACTAAAGCGTGTTCTAGCACAGGATCCTGGTAACGCAACGTTGTAGCGAAAAGATTGACTAGATGTTGTTCTGGTAGACGAGTTGGTTAGATCCTGGTTCTTGAATCCATGAGAGAAAGATTAACACCTTGAACACAAGTAATAGAGAAAATACTACAATTTGTTGAAAAGTTTGATCCCTTTCGCTTAGCATCACAACCCTATTTATATACTTCCTCTGCACGTAAAAAAAAGTCAACTACAAAAAGACGTACAATTTTCCGATGGAAAAATAATTTTTTTTGACACCAAATTAGAGATCTAATTCTACTGCTAGCTTATGGGGTTGGGTTCTAATGTTCTATCCAAGGCTATGCAACATGGTATGAGAGCTAGGTATCGGAGATGGGTAGGGTGTGTCTTTGCTCTGTACGCTATAGGTGTTGCCAAGTGAGCACATTGCGTGTGAAGGTGTGAAGCGAAATCCCACATCGCTTGAGTACCCAAGTAATTTGAAGTATATAGGTGTGAGGGCACCCTCGCTCAACAGCTAGCTTTTGGGGTTGAGTTCTACCCAAGGCTGTGTAACGAATACCTGTATTGACACCCTTGGAATCAAAATACGAAGAACCTAACTAGTGGACTTGTATGCTTAACACAAAGTAGCACTTTTAGTACAAAGAAAGCTGGTCAAATCGTGAATCGAATCAAGAATCGGATTGACCCTTTTTCGAATCGTGAATTGCAACGATTCAGTCCAATTTTCACAAACACATTGGAAATTGTATCTACGCACCTACATTTGAAAGTTACATTATAACATTAAAAATTTTAAGCTTAAATCTGTATTATAGTTTGTTTTCTATTTTTAATTTATGGTCACAAGGTCTAATAGGTGAGACAATGCATCCATATAGATATCATCCTCAACAATATTCAGAGTTCCTTGTATAATTACCATCTAGCAAATTAAAATTATAACATTTTAAAGACGTTGAGCACATCTATTGACTCACATTATAACAAAATATGAAAATTTTACCAAAATAAAATGCATAACTCATCAGTATAAGGTATCTTACTTGTAAAGCAACTTTTAATCTTTAAGAAGACGGAGGAAATAAGGGTTAACATGCTCCGAATTAGAATAAATACCAATATTGACATATTTTAAATGAGAATAAGAATTTTCGTACTAAACAGTATATTATCTTATAATTTTGCTTTCCTAGAGGAAAAATTAAGGCAAATTGCAATTTACATATGTGGGTTCTTATTAGTCGAACTGTGATAAACCTTGATTCACCTATAGATTCGTATCATTTTTGCGAGAATCGTGAATCGAATTGCGAATCGTATGATTCACTACCGATTGTATAGCCTTGATTCACCTAATGATTCATATCGTTTTTGCGTGAATCGTGCGATTTTGACAACTACGAAGTACCAACAGTGAAATTTCAAAGACACTGATTTAGTATTTCCACATCATTAATAAACAACTAATTGAGTACTTATTCTTTGACTTTTGACGGTTCAACTTACCTGGAAACTCTTTGGCAACTTGTTGTGCATCACCAAGTCGCATATTAATGCTCCAATATCACCTTTTTAATGTTTGTTCTTTTGTCTATGCTTTTGATTTATTTTTTCCTTCTCTCTGTGGCCTTTTCTTGTCTCTTCCTTCTATTGATTTTTTTTCTTTAGCAAAATGGCTGCATACATCCTCTATTGTTTGGATTTCGCTCATTGCAAAATGTAGAGATTCAAAATGTGTCTCAAAACAATAGATTTTGGCCATGGACTTGGTACATATGTGATTTTTCAAAGAGATGAATGAATTTGTAGTTGGAATAAGTTCCTTGGGAGGCTTTAATTTGTTCAGATGGTAAACTCCTTCACAATTTACTTGAAATGTCCATGTTCGACCTACTCTTCCACTCCTACTGCTTACCTGATGGTCTCAAAACTGGGAAGTTGAGCCGTGCCACGTGTCCTAATTTTTGGGGCCATAAGGCCTACAACATAAAATCCTTTGCACAGACTTCATATGTGTTGTAGCAAGTTTGAGATATTGATATTGCATTAGCTTGTGACCTTTGGTCGATTCTTTATAGGTTGGATGTTATATAAAATTTTGAATGTAATCCCTGGGACTTAATTATCTTATTTTCATGTTTATCTTTGTTTATGTGTCATTTTTTTTTTTTCCAAAAAATTAACCACCAGGTCCACCACTATACTGTATATAGTGAGAATATAGTTATACTTGTATTTACATGTTTTTTCTGTCAATTTCTTTTTTTCTCATATCGCTAAGTACATGATTTTACGATATCTTACGGACCAATGTTGCTTCGATTTATCCTACTTGCTATGCGTTGAACATCGAGGTTTGCTACTTATTTCATTTCTTCACCTAGTAAAGTTGTGATTTGTTGGTTAGACCTAATTACTACAGCTGGAAGCTATGTATCTTTGACATCTTTCCTTGGTATTAATGAAATGAAGGGGATACTTCCTCTAGTTATATATGTTATTCTCTTCTATCATTTGTGGTGAGGACCTTCTCTCAAGTACAGTTGTTCAGTTGTTTCTTCCTTTTTCAGGCTATTGACACAAGAGATGCATTGGCGAAATCAATATATTCTTGTTTGTTTGACTGGCTGGTAGAGCAAATTAACAAGTCACTTGCAGTAGGCAAACGTCGCACTGGGAGATCCATCAGTATTCTTGATATCTATGGCTTTGAATCATTTGATGTATGGTCCTGGGGTTGTGTCTTTTTTTTGGTCTTGTAATGCTAATATCAACTTTGCTCCATCACCGCTTTTATTTCCTTTCCCATATTTCTTTTCAGAGGAATAGTTTTGAGCAGTTTTGCATAAATTATGCAAATGAGAGACTGCAGCAACACTTCAATCGCCACTTATTTAAGTTAGAGCAGGAGGTGAGTATTTGAACTTGTTTTCACATCTTTATTTCCAATACACGGAACAATCAATGGTCAAGTACTTTAAATATCCCATGTAACACCCAGAAATTGTAAACAAATAATAGGAAAAGTTATTTCATGTGATGTTATTTGTTTTCTCAAGTTTCAGATGGTAAACCTGCTAAGTTAATATATAATTAGACTAAAGTGGAGGCATCGGACTGAGTAAACCAGAAATGTAGCCATTGTTGAAGCCTACTTTCTGTTCTGGCCATTCACTGTTGCCCTGGTTTGTCTGCAAGTAGCAAGTGGCTGTGTTTGTATGTGCATTTTTAAAGTATTGAACTCAAAACCAATTGGCAATGAATGGAGAGGCTGTCCAAACTTATTTAATAGTTTTTGCGGAGGTAAGCAAAGGATCCATAACATAGGGATCACAATGAACAATGAAACATGGTGCACTTAGGCACAAACAAGGGGCAATCAATGAAGAGAGTCTTGTCCAAAAGCCTCCGAAGTCCAGCTCTCATACCATGTTAAAGCCTCCAACAGTCCAACTCAAAACCAATTGGCAATGAGGGGAGAGGATGCCCAGGCTCATATGCTAGTTTTTGGAGATTATAAGTAACCAACGTAGGACAAGCTCGAACACGTGTATAATATTTTATAGCACGAGCACATAAAAGCTTTCTACAAGTCAACAAATAACAAGAAGTTTGTTTGCACAAATAAATGAGAACAGATCATGCACTGAGTTTTTTTTGGCCCCACCTCGGCCTTGCAAAGATGATCCAAACCGTTCATTTTTCTTAAATAAGTTTTTTATGAGTTCCTGCAAAAAATTAGCTTAATCGCACATATGTAAGGGCTTTTTTCAGAATTTGTTGGGTGAAACTAACTGGTTTGCCTGACGAATTCTAGGACCCTTACCGATATACGATTGAGCTGATTTTTTATAGGAACCCATAAAAAATATTTAAAAAAAAAAGAGCGGCTCGGATCATCTTTACGGGAACAGAGGTGGGCCCACTAAAAAGGTCCGTGTATAATCTAATCTGTTCCCATTTATCTGTGCCAATAGCACTTCTCGACAAATAAATACTCAGTTATGATCTGTTTTCTTCATCAAGCTCACCAAAGTTTCTGACCAAGAGTAAACATCAGAGCAATGTACAAAGTTTTCTGATCCAATGCTCGTCTTAGAACGCTATGAAAAAACAATTGGTCCTACATCAAAAAAAATTCTCTGGAAGACTTATTGGTTGATGTATCATTCAACAATCCCTAAGTTGGCGAAAGGTATGATCTATGCTATTTGAACAACTGGATCAGTAGCACAGTCCTTGAAACTCCTCATGTTATTCATCTCTATCTATATGGAGTTGGTAAGGAAACACAGGTGATTAACTAAATAACTTATATGAATTTTTGAGTGATAACCCTTTGTACAATTTAAATAAATAGGTGTTTTGTAAGTAATCTACACCTGCTGGATCCGATATCATTCTTCTCCCTTTTATGTTTTAAAAAAAACCCCGTAACATTCTATCGTGTGAGGGAAATATACCTGTTGTCTTATGGAAGGTAACTGCGAGTACATTCTCAAATGATGGAGACAACTGTTTAGCATGGATTTAGAAATGATGAAAAATGCGATTTACTTTCCTTGAGCCTATGTACCGTCATCTTTCGCTTTCTGACGATCATTTTGTGACCTGATGCTTCACGTTTCTGTTTCAGGAATATATACAAGATGGCATTGACTGGGCAAAAGTTGATTTTGAGGACAACCAAGACTGTCTGAATCTTTTTGAAAAGGTAGAAAGATCACCGATGCATTGGCTCAATGTGCTGACTGTTTGAGTTATTTTATTGGTAATCATGTGTACTGTAGATGGTGTTGTAATCTGTGAATTGTGTTTTTTTTTAGCATTTTTACTGTAGGCCTGGAAGATAGAGTATAGCTGCTGTAGGATGACTACTATATCATACTCCGTTAACTATTTACATATTGCACGAATCAAGCTTTTTCGATGGTATGGTCACAGTTGCGTGGTAGCATATTGATCTAAAAATGTACCCCAGAAGATGAAGCTCATGTGCGGTATATACATCATAGGTACACGAAATGTTCTTTGCAATATAGCGTTGCATAAAATTTTGGTTGCTAGTTTGTAAGACCCTCTCTAACTCTAAGATATCCCTCTCCCTCTCTAACTCTTAAGATAGTAAGATATCTATTTGTAAGAACATGAGGTGGAGAATTGGTCGTAACGAGAATCAAGTTTCCTGTGCTTTTGTTAGGAAGTATAAATCTAATGGTATCTGCTGACTCATATTGTAAGATGAAATTATATTGTAATGCGCGGTCTCTGACTTTTTTCTTGGATGCAGAAACCATTGGGGTTATTGTCTCTATTGGATGAGGAGTCCACCTTCCCAAATGGTACAGATTTGACATTTGCCAACAAGCTTAAGCAGCATCTGAATTCAAATTCTTACTTTAGAGGAGAACGGGGAAAAGCTTTTACCGTTTGCCATTATGCAGGGGAGGTACTTACAAGTTACAATTGAGAATTCCTGATTGTTGGTTCCCTTGTTATGTGTATTGTATTTGCCGAGTAGACAAAAGAGTTGTGCAGGATTACCTTTCTCCTTGGTAGAATGAAATGAAAATGTTGTTCTGTTCATCTTTAAGTTCTTGATACATTGATTTGTTGCATCTTACTCCTTGCAGGTGATGTATGATACAACTGGTTTTCTGGAGAAAAATCGGGACTTATTACACTTGGATTCCATTCAACTTTTGTCATCTTGCACATGCCACCTTCCTCAAATATTTGCATCTAACTTGCTTGCTCAATCCGAGAAGCCTGTTGTTGGTGCACTGCATAAATCAGGGGGAGCAGACTCCCAAAAGCTTAGTGTTACCACAAAATTTAAGGTACTTTCATTTTTTGAAAGATAAAGAAAGATAAAACCACCACTCCTGCATGATCAGATCTGCTGCCATTGGTACAAGATCAGGCTTCATCTTCCCATCTCGCCGATTATGTGCCGCTCCATTTTCTCAACTCGTTGGATCTATGCCTGTTGAGATGGGGTTGAAGGGATGTAGATGGAGGTAGGGGCATAGATCGGCGAGGAAGGGGGAAAGGCGAAGGGGGGAGAGAGGAGAGGAGGGGTAAGAGAGAGGCAGTTTATTATGTGCCGCCCTTTTGCTCCTCAATTTAGAGCTTTACCATAGACATAGAGTACAGTTTACTCCTATTATGTTAGATTAGATTAATATTGTTCGGAGGTTATAGAATTAGGCAAGAAGTGAGTTATTACTTGGCTCAATATTTATCGGTAAAAATCAGAGGGTAAGTGCCCAGATACTTTTGGGAGCAGCCATTTCCTTGTCAATTAAATAGTGGAGATTGTCACTTCTCAAAATTAGATATTTGTGTGACACTTCATTAACTTGGGAAAATTCAAAAGTAAGTGTTATTCAAACACTTAGACATCACTTCTTAGAAACTAGCCAGTTGACTTCCAATGCATCTCACGAAATGCAAATGAACATTTCTGGGAAAAGATACATCATAAGCACGTGTCCAATTCAGTGTGCAATGGACGACCTCTTGTGTAGGAGAAAAGAGCACCATATTCACAAGTGCATGTAAGCTATCATGCATGCAGTATATCTATGATTTATGTAGGATTTCACCGTTACATTTTCATTACAAGTACAATTCAGGTAATTGGCATTACTCATGCTTTTAGATTATATGCCTGAGAAACTTTCTGTGAATATTGTTGTGTTTAGTTTTCCATCCAAATAGATTGGGCTGAGGGTGCCCTCACACTATATATACTGCATGTAATATTTGTACCAGGCAACGTGGGACTTTGGTTTACACCTCCCATCTTGTATTACCCTTTAATGCATGAGTAGTCCTTTCGCCTCCCGTCTTGTGTTACCCTTCAATGTACCAGGTCATCTGCTCTATGACAGTATGACTAGTCTTATTTTTTGTTCCCAGATGTATATTACCAAATGGGGGAATATTTCTCTTCAGAATATGAATATATTGTATTCTGCATAAGAATTGGAGGCTTCATGTGTTAGGGCCTTGAAATGAACAATTGTCAAATTTGTGTCTCAGATGGTACTCCTGCGCGTAGATTGACTCTTTGTTTTCAACATATACACATGTATTTGTCTCTTGTACAAAATTACAAATGATGAGCTAGTATAACATGATATTATAACAGCATTTTCTGAGGTACTTAAGCGTCGTGATTTGAAGTTTGTATGTTGTGATATCAGATAGAATTTCCTTCAGTTTGAGTTAGCTTCTTTAAGTTGATGCATTTGTTTCCTGATATTTAGGGCCAATTATTCCAATTAATGCACCGCTTAGAGAGTACCACACCGCATTTCATACGTTGTATAAAGCCCAATAACAGGCAGTCGCCTGGTATGTATGAGCAAGGACTTGTACTGCAACAGCTTAGATGCTGTGGGGTCCTAGAAGTTGTACGGATATCTAGATCTGGCTTTCCTACCAGGATGTCTCATCAAAAGTTCGCCAGAAGGTAAATATATGGCTTATTTTCGTTATTCTGTTTGTTTTGTGTTGACATGTAAGCAAATGCGTAACATTATCTCAAGATTGTGATTTTCCATTTTTAGTTCATTTTCTTATAATGCCTCCTTTAATTTTGATACTGCATTAGATATGGTTTTCTTCTACTGGACAATGTTGCATCGCAAGATCCACTCAGTGTTTCAGTTGCAATTCTTCATCAGTTCAATATTCTGCCGGAGATGTATCAAGTTGGCTATACAAAATTGTTTTTCCGCACTGGCCAGGTAAGATGAGTACTCAATCTCTTTATTCAATGAAGACAAGAAAATATTAAAGTAAATCTCAACTACAAAAGTGTAACCACCCGCTGACCTGCTAACCCTTAATGTAACCACGTGGCTCAAAAGTTAACCTCAAGTTATATAGTAGCTTGACGAGTTTCCCTCAATTTTCCTTGCCCACCACGTGGGACTTGGGCCCTCACAATACCTATCCCATCCCCGATGTGAAGGATCACTCTAAACAGCAAACCCTTCGGTACCCGAGGGAAGTGTCAAGAAGTGGCAGCCCTCCCATAATGATATAAGTCAAACTTATAACGGAAGCCTGTATTAAAGTTTTTATAAAAATGATATATCAAGTCTCCAAATGACCATCTGTACAGATAGGTGTGCTGGAGGATACAAGAAACCGTACGCTACATGGCATCTTGCGTGTTCAAAGCAGTTTTAGGGGACACCAAGCTCGCTGTTACCTTAAGGAACTGAGGAGGGGGATTTCCACCCTTCAATCACGTAAGCCAGCATTGGTTTATATTATGTGCATTTTCCAACTACCTTCTATGAGGAAACAAAGCCAGATCTTTCCCAATGGAATTACAATGGGCCTTTTCTAAATGTATATTGCTGCAGTTGTCCGGGGTGAAAAAACAAGGAAGGCATTTGCAGTCCTACTACAGAGGTACAGATCTGCAGTGGTCATACAAAAGCAATTTAAAGGAAGGATTGAGAGGAAAAGATTCATAGACGTTTGTCGTGCTTCAGTTCTAATACAATCAGGTAAGCTTGTCCGTACATTTGTAGGCCCAACAGCTTGGTGTTACTGCTTAGTCAACTCATGATATATGCCTTCACAAAAATGCTGGAAATAGGCTTTATTTGGGCAAAATGTGGTCATTTTCGGGCTTGGATTCAACCCTGTCACAAACCATCAACCAGTTTTTGTTTGATAAATGAATTGAAAAAGGACATTTATGATACTGAAAATTCTGCAGAATAGATTGGAAATTTTCAAGTTTGTATAGTTAAATGAATAATTGGGTTGGATTTGAGAGGTGGTTGAAGTGACTAGTGAGGCGGACTCCATGCTTATATTACCTGCTAAGTTTATTCATGCCACCCATGTATGGTTTACCTTTGTGATTCGACTTTCTGCAGTTCTTCGTGGCTGGTTAGTTAGGAGATGCTCAGGAGACATAGTCTTACTACAATTCGGATGCAGAAAGGTACTCATTGAGACTGTTTGGCTTCTGCCCCCTATTCAACATAATTCTTTTTGCATACAAAAAATAATAATTTAATTTCATGTTGTATTTTACTTGGGGAGACACTAATAAGTTGAAGAGATTCGTTGGCACAGAAATTATAAGAAAATTGACATCCTGTTTTTACTACTTATCAAATCATGGTGTAGTCATGTTTTTTGATTAAGATACCATGGGGAAAAAGTCACAGATAGACCGCTACTGCAGTCATCTAAGAAGCACATGCACGTCTACTGGTGTCCGACACTGACATGAAGCACACCAAACACGTGTCAAACAAGCATAAAAAGCGTCCGATTGTGTTATTTTCTTTTTTTGCTTGTCTGACACGCTGGGGACAAATTTTGGAGGTCATAACGCAGTTTGGAACTTGGATCTTCCCAAGGGATAATTGGTTTAGGAATTCTTGTGTTGTGATTATGGATTTGTATCTCTATTATCTTAATATCATTTGTGTTTTTTAATCCTTATTTGATGGAGTTTTGTTTCTCATTTTCATAGTACTTGTTAGATACACCTATAAATTAGTATATTCTTCCATATTGGATGTGTCCCAAGACTCCTAACATGTCTATGTTTTAATTTTTTGAAAGAAATGACCTGGCCATCGTGGCTGTGTCCCGCCTCCGGCCCTCCGTATCTGTGCTTTTTAGGTAAACATGTATATTGTTCAACAAGAGGCAACTTTGTATAAGCAGGAAGATCTTATTCTTTTCTTTCCACCCCACCATGATGAGAGGCATTGTTCTCCTTGCATTTTCTTTTCTTTGTTTTTCGTTGTGTGCACGACGGGATAACAAGGATGAGTCTTGACAGGGTAATGAGTCGGACGAGGTGTTAGTGAAGTCCTCGTTCCTAGCAGAGCTACAACGCCGTGTCCTCAAAGCAGAGGCCGCTCTGAGGGAGAAAGAGGAAGAGAACGACATCCTTCACCAGCGGCTCCAACAGTATGAGAGCCGGTGGTCCGAATACGAGTTGAAAATGAAGTCCATGGAAGAAGTGTGGCAGAAACAAATGCGATCACTTCAATCCAGCCTTTCCATTGCCAAGAAGAGCCTTGCAATTGACGATTCAGAGAGAAATTCCGATGCGTCAGTTAACCTAAACGATGACAGCTGGGATACTACAGGAAGCAATTTCAAGGGTCCCACATATGAGAGCAATGGGGTGAGACCGATGAGTGCTGGTTTAAGCGTGATAAGTCGGTTGGCCGAGGAATTTGAACAGCGGAGTCAAGTGTTTGGTGACGATGCTAAATTCTTGGTGGAGGTGAAGTCAGGACAGGTAGATGCGAACGTGGACCCGGATCGTGAGCTTAGGAGGTTGAAGCAGATGTTTGAAGCATGGAAGAAGGATTACGGGACAAGACTGCGGGAGACGAAGGTAATTTTGCACAAGCTCGGAAATGAAGAAGGGTCCGCAGACAAGGCGAGAAAGAAGTGGTGGGGAAGAAGAAACAGCTCTAGGATAAATTGAATCGACACTCTCTCCAGATGGAGTATCTTATATGAATTTTATACAACCAAGAGTGGTGACATATGGTTATAGTTAAAGTGAGGCATTGCAGAAGCCGAGTGATTTGAAATATATGTATATCATTTAGTATTTTCTCGTTTATGTTGTAAGAGCTCACCTGATAGCCAACACGTACAAAGTTCCGTCAGATCCTTGTGAGCATGAATCCTTGTTCGTCCTTGCGAACGGGTGGTTCGAACTCAGGTGGTGAATTATGCGGGTTTTTTCTAAACTGTTTCTGCTAGCAAAAGTGAGTCGATATTGTAAGAAACTCAATCTATTTCCTCAATACTTGATCGTTTCTGAATTTGTGTTGCAATGTAAGCCAAAGAATGCAATCTCTAGCCAAGATGTCACATGGGAATTTCAGCCTACCCTTGGGAGTCCGTTTGATTATCGAAAAAAAATACAATGAAAAGTGAGAGAAAAAGAAAATGCATTTTTTTCCCTTGCATCTGTTTGATTAACATGAATGTATTGCATGAAAATAGGAGATAGGTACAAAATAAAAAATTCGGGGGAAATAAAGTTACCCAAAGGAATATGGTAAATAAGAAAGTTTGTTGATTTTCATAAGATAATAAAATGATGCAGCATATTTTGTGAGAAAAAGTAAGACAAACTCTCTAGCTTTAGAGACTTGTTGTGAGACCTCATAAATGATCCCACATTGGTGGGAAAAGCTAAGGCTAATATATAATGAATTCTGACTATCTATTGTATAATTTGAGATTAACTTTTTAAGCCATATGGTTAGGCTAATGGTAAGCAGGTCAGCTGGCGCGAGTTGTTATACTTGTACACAATGTTGTCAATTACATTCCGTATCGGCGGTACGGTCTGGATACATAAACCACTTCACATAAGTAGGTGTTCTGTACCATCCCAAATACCGGCTTGTACCAAGTGTACCGGCCGAAACAAAAAAAAATTGCGTATTTTTTTCTTTTGCTTAAAAAATGCTTGAATTTTAAGATAATTTAACAAAATTTGGAGTCTATGTTAATCATTTTACTTTTTTATTAAGACTAATTTTAAAGTACTAGTGCATGCCCTCGAACATCAACATTCAAGAAATGGCCATAGGAAGCTTCAATTGTCTGTATTTAAAGGCACAATGCAATATAATCAGTTGCTTTTTTGTTTTTGTTTTTTTCTTGGTTGGGTATTGATTTACCTTACTTTTTTTTTGGCCAAGAATATGAGCAGAAAGTGCTAGAAAACAAATTAGATGTTGAGAGGAGGAGCCAAATGAGGCCCGCCTGTTATCAACTCTCTCCAGCGGATGCGTCAAAAAAAAAAAAACTCTCTTCAGTGTCGATCAGTAAAGCTTCCACCGTCATGCGGTTGAAATCAGCAAGATAGGAGGAGGGTTACTGAGAGGAGAGGCATCGAATGAGTTTGATGAGAGGATGAAGGAATAATGTAGAGAGAGAGAGAGAGAGAGAGAGAGAGAGAGAGAGAGTTGATGTAATGGTTGAGCACGTCCCCTCTCTAGCCCAAGATACACTCTTAGATTAGTTTGGAAAAATAAGGGCCCTTGGATTTATGTAGTATATAGAATTCAAATACTGAACTAGAGAGAGAGAGAGAGAGAGAGAGAGAGAGAGAGAGTTGATGTAATGGTTGAGCACGTCCCCTCTCTAGCCCAAGATACACTCTTAGATTAGTTTGAAAAAATAAGGGCCCTTGGATTTATGTAGTATATAAGATTCAAATACTGAACTAGCTTATTGTACATATATTAAAATAAAAATATATAAAATATATGTTACGGTCAATCTGGAACAGTACCGAGATATACACCGGTACTTGTATGTAGAGAAAATGGTACACTTTTCAGTACAGGATTGATAACTTTGGTTGGGTAGAAAAATACAGACCCTTCGGTTTTTTCAATTGATTATTAGGAGCATAGATTTCTTCGATCTCTTTTTATTTTATTTTTATCTTGTTTGGATGATATTTTAATTGCGTATTTAAATTATTCTTTTTGCAGCTCGTTAAATTTATCAAGCAGTAAATCTGAGGCAGGGATGTTTCTGAGCGTGAAGTTGGAATTGGGGCTGCGTTTTGATCCTTAAGATGAACTTTGAAACTTATTTGGTTAATGTTTGGTATTTTTCATGCCATGCTGTCACGGGGGGCGACTCTCTTTCTTGCATGAGGCATTTGTGACTCCACCAAGTCTAAATTAACCCGCCTAATTCAACCGTCAATCGGTCTCAATGTTGAACGCGCGTTGGTAGGTCGTTTTTCACATCAAAAATAAATAATTAAAACTGAGCGAAAACCTCAATTCAAATAGAATAGTGGTTTAAGTCCAGGTATCGTACCACGGAGATCAAGAGGCCAAGTTGTTGTATTTCTAAAATTAATTCATAATTCAATTCAAGAAAGAGTGATTGGATTTTGATTAACTAAAGTTATCTAAGTAATTAAAAGCAAGAGAGATGTTGAATTCAAATATGGAAAAAGGTCTTAGGGTTTCGAATCCACCCTAACTTCGTAACAAAACGATTATGTTAATTTAAGAAACCAACTACCAAAACGACATTGATTCACTAAAAGCTACAAGCCCTAGTAATATCACCAAGAAAATTGCATGTGATTGAAAACCGGACATAATCTATCTTCGGTTGGCACGAATCGTCTTCAATTTTATAACTAATTAATCTAGGCACGATTCGTCTTTCTTAGGCATAGATTATTCTGATTCTCAATTTCATGCACAAAGAATATCGGTGTATAACTATGTATTTGCAATCACAGAAAACAAATACATAATACTAGATTGGAAGAATAACAGTGAATCATAAGAACAAGTCTCAATGTTATACAACTATCGTTTCGGCAATCGAAATCCAAAATCAACATAAAAACATAGTTACTTGGTTAGGGTTTCATCACACCCTAAGAGAGAGAATTAGTTGCTCATGG
This sequence comes from Rhododendron vialii, assembly GCF_030253575.1. Lineage (NCBI taxonomy): Eukaryota > Viridiplantae > Streptophyta > Magnoliopsida > Ericales > Ericaceae > Rhododendron > Rhododendron vialii. Next base: position 13,040,787 of record NC_080568.1, read on the forward strand.
AACGGAAAAGAGAATCGGAAGGCGCTAATGTGATCTCCATGATCAGTAGGCTTGAAAGCTTGCGCTCGTCCACGTTTTCTTTTCCACGGCCAAAGCTGCTGCTGACGTTGAAACCCAATTCCCCGTTCTTCCGCAAGCTGCTGCCCGAAGTCAGTCCATCCAATGACTTATATATAGGTGTAGGTTTTAATGCACTATTAACATAAATGCCCTTGGACTTCACGTTATCAAAAATCAGTAATTCAACTTCGAAGGACTTGCACTTTAACCTCAAACCTCCATAAATTCTTCTTTTTATCCAAATTCTTGAAAACCGAGTTTGAGCAACCTCTAAACAGAAAAACACGTAATAAATACCAACTAACAAATATAAAAGACTGATAAATGTATATTGGAGGGCCAAAATATGTATATTTTGGCACTTATCACGCGTCCACCTATATATATATACTAGTGGTATTACACGTGCGTTGCACGTGGTAATTTTTCTTTCGAAGCATTTTTTATGTAGACATGCTATATCTTTTGTTATTTCGGCGTTCACTTTTGTAACTCTTGAAGAAGTAGTATTGAAATTGATGAGGAACCAGGTGAGGGTAGCTCCACAATAATGTGTATTTAAAAAGTTTGACCATCCCCTGTTTGAGTGTTTGATCCTCCAAATGCTCTACAAGTTCCATCCATTAGTAAATGGACTTGCTTTCCCTGTTGATTAGATCATATGAATCCGAGACCTTTTAATTTCTAATTCAATCAAGGAAAATTTGTTACGGAAAGCCGGAATTAAAATTGAAACTACTTGGACCCTATGAAGATGCCCCCATGGTTAGGCTTGCAAACGATCCGAGCCGCTCGCGAGCGGCTCGGAGCTCAGCTCGATAACGGCTCGGCTCGGCTCGGTTCGAGACACAAACGAACGAGCTCGAGCTCGAGTCCTGGGCTCGTTTCATAAACGAGCCGAGCTCGAGCTAGTCGAAACTCGGCTCGAATTGGCTCGCGAGCTCGATTATATTATATATATTTATATATATATATTTGTTTCATAAACGAGCCGAGCGAGCCGAGCTCGAGCTCCGTAAATACATCTCGAGCCGAGCTTGAGCTCGAGTCCTGCAGCTCGTCACGAGCTCGAGCCGAGCTCGAGCCAACTACATTTTTGGCGAGCCGAGCTCGAACACTCTAAAACTCGGCTCGGCTCGGCTCGTTGGCAGCCCTACCCATGGTGAGACCTAACAGCACAACTTTAAAGTGTCTCCTACATTCAATTGAACCTGAGGGAAATGAAAAGTAGACCAGGCCGAGGTTGGCTGTTCAAACTTTCAGCCAATTGAGAAAAGAGCAAGTTGGCATGAAAGTCAAATGAACTCTGCAACAAGTTCCCGATTGGAGCGAGTTTCAGGTGCTCAGTGAAGGTTGGATGGTATAGTTAGGAAAGGATTAAAGGGCCAAGGTTAATTTTAAGGTGTACAGAGATTAAATAAATTTAGATTTCTATGTTCTATAGAACAATTCCCCTTTCAGTTGTTTTTATTCCGTTCAGAAAACTTTGGCCTTTGATGAGTTATAGAAAATGAAAAGAAGTCAAAATGGAAAACCCTTTCCCGTCCCTCATCTTTTGGGTCATTATATTTTATGCTTCGCCTAAGACTAACCAGTTTAGGTATTATGCAATTCTTATTTCCGCAATTTAGAGAACCAATTTCAACAATTCCTGCGATTTAGCATTTCAAAAGCCAGCTTCCGATCAGGAAAAAGGCAAAGTTGGAACCAATTTTAGCAATTCAAATGTAGTTTCAGCAAATTGGGAATCAGTTAAATCAATCAGAATAATAGTTTCTACATCTCAAATGCCAGATTCAGTAGTTCTTACAATTAGAACCCTAGTTCCACAGTTCAAAAAACCTATATTAGCAGACAACAGTTGGAAAGCAGTTCCATCATTTTGAAATGGACACAAGGATCCAAGTGGCACATAAACACTACCATCCTGATGGACCCCTCAATTACTTTAAATCATTCTTTTTTTTAAAGGACAAAGACCCTTCTAACGCCCAAAAAGAGTAGGGGAGATAACACCAAATGTTATTAGTTTGTCAAGCGGCTGCATGACAAGCGGAAGATACCTTCATTGTTCTTGTGTACTTGGAATTCAAACTTCTCCTCTTCGTCTCCCCCTTGACTTTGAGAAGGATATCAAACTTTGTGAATTCCTCAATTATATTTATAACAAACTCAAATGTCACAGATACTATATTCATCATTTTCAAGAAACATATTCGAGCTCAAATCATTTTAAATGATGCACATTTTTTTATAAAGAAAATCACTCTACACGGTGGCATTATAGCATCACAAGGAAACACTGTCCTTGCGCATGTGGGCTCTTTAAAATCAACAATCAAAGTATTAAAGAGATTTCTTATAAATTACAGTCCCTAGACAAAAAAAAAAATCCCATCATGCACAAGGAGTCCGTGTTGACCTAATGAGCTAGCCAACCTTAGACCATCTATTTGTAATAAGCTCTTAACATTCACTTTCAAAAAGTAAATTGAATAGGTAAGAACGTTTCATGCCCATATAATTGCTTGACGATGATAGATTGATATGTTTTGCATTTTCTAACTTTGTGTTGGGCATGTTTTGCGTGCTTCAGTTGTGGGGTGTGTGAACTAATTAATAGACACGGTCATGCATACGAAGCCAAATATGGACATGGGACCCAGCAATGCTGTCCAAAACAATAGGATACGGAAACGTTGGATGGAGGGAAAAGTCAACAACTTAAATGAAACATTATAGGAGGGAGGGAGACAGAGATTATCATAAATGTACTTAATGCAGCTAACAACAGACCAAATCATAGTGGTCACAAATATCACATCATATATAAGCATATATAAGTAAAGATTGTAAGGGGTAGGACTTGACAATTACTGTTCCACAAAGTGATTTTGAGCGTCTTCTTTTGTATGTCTTTGATGTATCCTACAAAGCCCTTCAAGCATTAATGTACTTTTCTTGAAACCATTACAATCATAGTCTATGAGCTCCATAGGATATCTATATCGGCCACTATGAGCTTGTTTGCCCCATCACATTAATAGCCATTCCCATTTGATTTAACTCACTTTATAAGGTCTACGAATTTCTAAGGATAACACTTGATATATGCAATATTGAACCCAGTTTCAGCAGCAAATAATACAGTAGCAGAAGTTTCTTAGGCATTCTAAAGCAACTTAAAATCCAGTCTCAGCTGTTAGAATGCCTATTTCTGCAATTAGAAATACAGTTCCAGCAGTTTAGATCCCTGTTTCAGCAATTCAAAATAAAAACCAGACCAGTTTCCCTAATTGAATAGGCCATGACGTAGAAATGCAGTTACGTGACAGGAATGCAACATTGTTTGAGGACAGCGAAACTACAACATAACTGTTGAGGGATGTACCAGCATTACCTTCTTGTTCATTATTGAAAATATCTTTAGCAGATGCGGAATTGGGCAAAGTTGAATCCTCTTGCACAGAGCCATTTTCAATTTTTTTTCCCAAAAACATTTTGATGCCAACCACTTTCGCCCCTTGGAAATAATACAGGCTATTGTAATGGGTCATAGCAACTATAATAGATTTACTAAAATGCGCATGAATAACAATATCTTGTTCAAATAGCACATTGGTGTTGTTCCCCTCAATCCAAATGCCTGCAACTTGATCTGATGGGGAATTGTACACTCTCTGATTCAATTATACATTACTTGGGATATGAATCTCGTAAGAATCCAATGGCCTATATTCTAGTCTGCGTAGAACTTGAGCATATGGATTCTTCAAAAGCATCTCCATAAGTTTTCTAATAGTGGACTCGCTAAGATTTGCATCTTTTACAATCTGCAATCTATTTTGCAGTTCATTGCATGTAGAAGTACATTTGAAAGAAACATGGACCATCAGTTGAACGAATAAGAGAAGGGAGGTCATAGTAGATTTGGCCTTGGGCACAGAATGTACAAACACCTTGTTGCAAGGTCGCCATCCCCTTATCCAATATCACCCAAAATGAAGTAAAAGAGAAGATACTACTATATGCTTGGATGTTCATGTTCCTACGAAATTCTTCTCCTTCCTCACATTGTGACGTATATAATCTACGTAAAGGTTCAAGAACGCAATGAGTACTTGCAAGTACTACTTTACCACCATAGCAACAAAATTTGGGAGTTTCGTATTAGAAACCATAGAAAAAGCAAGGCCTACTCCGTCGAACATCAAATTCAGAGTGACAGAGATATGTGAAAACGAAAGCTAAAAACAAAGACATAAATAGTTATAAACAATAAAATTTGTCAAAACATAGGCTTAGGAGGATGTTTTTTATAATAAAAATATTTACCTAGCACTGAAATAGTAGGAGTAAAGCGTTGTCCATTACTATCTATGCATGTTGTTATGTTTAGGTTGGTGGATTCCAATGTTCTTTTATGGGAGACATTTTGTTTATATTTTTTTTTCTTCCGTAGACAACCGAGCATACAGGTCCCTCCTATACTTCTGATCATGGGACACGGGTTCATCTATACATAAATCAAACAATTAAAGATGACTGGAGTAAGTAAATATAGGGACAATGTTTAAGCATTAATTGGATCTACAAATCGTATGAAGATGAAATTTCCTACGGTCGGCTGGGGAAATGGCCTAATTGGGAAAGGAAGAAATAAGATACTGGAAAGATGTTGGTGGAGCCAATATTGCTCACTCTTAAGATAGTAGTCTGCCATATATAATTAACATAGTGTTCTAATATACTAATTAATGAAAATGATCTTGGCTAAGCTCATTTGTTTTGGGAAAAATAGGAAAGTGACGGGGAACATGTGGCGTAAAATGGCAGGTTAATTCAATTAGGAAAAAAGACAAACTTGAACAAATGGCAGAGGTGCACTACAGGTCTCCGAATCTGGCTACAATAGGGCTGCTCCACACAGAACTCCAACATAAAAATGTACATAAAATCATTAGCAAATGAAAATCCATGAAGATTTGCACTTTTCCACAGTTGCTCGATCCTTTCCGGATAGGATTCTTTCACTCATCATATATGCTAATTTAGTTAACAAAGGCAATTTTTTTTTCCCCAGGCTCCTAATTGCTGGTTGATGACAAATACTACCCAGGTAGTGTTAATTTAGGGGATGAAAAAACTAACAGCTGAGTCCTCTCCGAACCGCACGAGATAGTTGCCCATCATACGGCTCACCAACTTCACTTGCCTCTATGGGGGGCTCGCTCCGGGCAGGTTCGGATCACTTACAATACATGGCTCTACGAAGGAAGGGGTTGGGTTAGGAGGGTTTTCAATATGTGAACTCAATCATTATAGCATTTACTCCATTTTCACTTCTGCAGTTTCCTTTAAATTTGATAATTTCGTGAGTCCGGGCTGCTCCACATAAACCCAAAACAACTTGTGACTGAAACTATTTAATTTGTGATAATTTTGCACTCAGGGAAAAGAAATCCCTCAAATCCAACACCAAAAACAGTTGAAATAATTTTCATCGAACATCTGGTGTGCATTACATCACCAATTGGGGGGGGGGGGGGGGGGGGGTTGGTGGTGGTTTGGTTTAGGGTGAGAAAAAGGGTCTCATTTTTTAATTTCCTGAAATAGACAAGAAGACAAATCAGGTGTAGGCAATGAGAAATTTCACAACTCCCCAACTGCATGTTTTAATTGACCCGTCAAAAAGGCATTTATACAAACATCTTACGCGCGAAACCACTACTTAAGGGATTTGCATGTACCAACATTAAAGCAGTTAAGCCGTTTCAAAAAAAAAAGAAAAAGATTAAAGTAGTTAATAGTGTATAACAATGGCATTCAACAGGTTTAATAACTTAAAGGAACATCTTAATTAAGAGTACCATGGAGTCTCAACTTCTATGGTGGAAGTACGTACAACATATGACGTCGATGCTTCTATTGCCCTTCTCCTTCTAAAAACAGGCCCGAGTTCACCCCAATTGGATTCCTCTAAAAGATTAGAAGAACTTGATGGTTAGGAAGAGAGAGAGAGAGAGAGAGAGAGAGAGAGAGAGAGAGAGAGAGAGAAGGCTGAAAGTTGCAATGCTCTCTTACAAAATCGATGTCCTCTCCTCTTGATGCGAAGGAAGAGAGGGCTTTTCGTTTGCGTTTCCGTGCCGCTTTAGGTGCAGCGTTTCGCTAGAAGGAAACGCCGCTTTCCAATAGCGCGAAACTCTTAGGGGTTCTGCGGGGAATGAGAGTGTGGGAAAATATTCAAAAAAAAAAAAAAAAGTGTGGGAAACACTTTAGGCCTTGTATTGTGTCTGTTGGGAAGAAGGGTGGGATAGGATAGGATTGGTATTAGTTTCAAGTGCTGGGGCATTTATGGAAAGTAAAAAGTAGAAAACATCTTCGTACATTTAAAAGAAAGAAATAGTATAGGTAAAAAGTAGGAAACATCTTCGTACATTAAAAGAAATAGTATAAATATAGTATTAATTTTAGGGTCCAACACTTTGTCAAGCAAGAACAACTCGATCCTGTTAAGGAAGAATTCCTGCAAAAGCTAGGGATGCCAATGGAAAGCTTAGATGCCTCCCAAGTCGCTACGCGCATGGAACAGTAGCATCCTTGAACCAAGCTTGCTCAGAGCATCTCCAATCTATCTCCATTTCTTCCAAAATAGATGATGGATGTAACACATTGAGGGGAAATTTTGTAATTTATTTCATTTTTTTTTCACTTTTTGTACTTTTTGGGAGAATCTTTGAGGGACCCATCGTCCTTTTTAGAGTTTGGAGGAATTTTGTACTCCAAATTTACTTTTGATCCTCCATTTTTAAAGGACCAAATTTACTTTTAGAGGACCAAACTCTAAAAATGATGGTGGGTCCCTCAAAAATTCTCCTAAAAAGTACAAAAAGTGAAAAAAAAATGAAATAAATTACAAAATCTCCCCTTAATGTGTCACATCCATCCTCTATTTTGGAGAAATAGAGGTGGATTGGAGATGATCTCATAAGCAAGGCACTTGCCCAACTGAGGTCCTTTGTCATCAAGGGCCTCCCAAGCCACACCACCGTACGTGCACAAGCATGTCACCCGAAACTAGTGTTGCCCAAAATCAAGCATATGTCATGCTTGTCATAACACTTGTGTTGGGCACAAGTGCCACATGTTGCCCGACCGTGCTCTAGCATAGGCACCCGACTCAGCCAACAAGCTTCCAACGTGTATCGAGGTATTATGCGCATATCGGGTCATAAGGTCTTCCCTTTCCCTGCTTAGCATTGAGAGTCACTTGCGTGCCCACAACATAGTCGTCGTGCCTGACGAGTAGTATGACTTGACGCCTCATCCATGCTCTCACAAGTGTGACGTAAAAGGCCATTGCGCACCTATATCGTTGCATAGCGGTGTCACCCGAGTATGGCAACATACCTGTAGCCTTCAAGTAGCATTATCTTTTCACTAGCCGAGCACAGTACTGTGCCTAGCGGGTAGTACGACTTAATGTATCATCCGACTCATCCGTGCTCCCACAAGTGCGAGGTTGCCTCCATGTCGCATGCCTTAATCCACCGATCCCCACAAGCATGGACGAACCCAAGCCAATGCCCATAGGTTGGGACACGAGCTCTAACAGTGGTGCCTCGATAGCCCATTTGGCCTAGGATGATAATGACCCAAGGGGTAGACACGTAGGCTCCCTCCACCTCCGAAAGACTGCACAGTACCTGCAACACATGCCAAGATGTACTGTCCATGGGGCTCTGAAACCCGTATGAAGACTCTTAACATCCCTTTAGTAGACAGACTCGCAGCTCGTGATGAATGGGCAACCACGGCTCGGCTCCGAGTTGACCACACTTTTGTTTTTATAAAAGATGCTCCCTATATATGTACTAGTGCATGCCCTTGCCTAAAGGCACGACTCAAACATTCAGCACACGCAAATAAATACCGAACTCGCGTAGAATATGTAGCTTAAACAATCAGCACACACAAATAAATACTAAACTCGCGTGCAATATATCAACTGTTGTCCAACAAATTCAACTATTTGGTCCACAACTTGTTGGTTAATGGACACACACCCTTAATGATTTTTCATGTTCTATATGGATTACGGTGTCTATGAGTTCAAAACGATATGAAAATTTTATTTTGGTGCTACAGAGTGTTGTCATAAAAAGATTGTTTGTTTAACTTACAATTGAATATATTAGCCCATATCTCTAATCGAAGAGTTCATCAAACTGAAGCCATGGGATGCCACATTGACCTGGTTGGATTTAGTCATTCGCTAGAATACCCGATTCAAGGGAGTGTAAGCCATAGGTTACATTTGGAAGAGGACAATAGTTTTCACAGGAAAAGCAAACAAAACCAAATCAATACAAAATCCAACCAGAAAATTTCAATCACTCGTGTGACTCCATATGTGCATTTGAGATGAAAACAAAGAGGAAGACTATATAGAACATCTACCTCCCGTTTATCACAAATCACAACGCCGATGTTTGTTTATTGTAAAAACAAAACTCTGAACCTATCAAAATTAATTTCAACACTACAAGCAGGGGAAGGTACCTAGCTGATGAAACCTTGTATCAATATTGATGGTGGTCTTAAACTTGTCTGAAACCAACTCCCATTCTCTAGCAATAACCTGTCAACCACCATAGCTGACCAAAGCAAATAAAGAAGTTCCAAAAAAGTAAAAAAATAAAACAGATTTTACACACACAAAATAGCAATAAAATCAGTGATAGAAAATTAGATATAGAAAAGCCATTTTGCTATCAAAATGCATCCTGAGAGAAACAATATGCAGCATGAGAAACAAATTCAGTTCTCACATTGAAAGAGTCAGGATTCTGCTCACCCACCCTTGTCGAAGTCTTGGGATTCCTTTGAGTGTTTCTAAAGCCCTACAAAATGCAATAGAGTTAGCCAACTTAAATCGAGAAAGAAACCACCCAGAATTATTTCTTCTGGTAATTGCCCGTGCCAAAAGGCACAACGCAACACGTTCCAATGACTATAAAATCTAACTATCCTTCTCTATTGATGACTACCCATGAACAATTTTTTCGGCAAGTTATTCTGTTAAGAATTCCCGGAATGTAATAGCACTGGCACAATGTCGCTCCATCAAAATTTTCTTCTTGCTACGCTCAATGAAAATGAATTAAAATGGGCCACATATAAAAAAAATCTGCGTAACGTTTATCCACGAGTATTCCTGCCAAACGATGTGAAAAATAAAAGAACACTAATTAACGATGAAAATATACGTCATCTGATATTCATTTTTATTGTCTCAAAAGTGAAACAAAAAATACAATTAACTTCACAGAATCACAATTGCCTCTATTACCTTTATATTACATTGCAGGAATCAATGCATCCCATTCAAGTAGTACGTTTTTCCACTCAAATGAGTTTACTAAAACTATGATACATCTTCCAAACTATCTCATCACACTTGTGATCATGTAACGGATATCTACATTGAAAGAGCAAAAGTAACTTACACTACCTTTCGTTTATACACTTGGCGATCGGGGAGAGAGCGAGGGAAATGGATGTGCAGGTCTTCTTATGATCTGATCACCAAAGAAGATCAAAGTCCACAACAAATAAATACCCACAAAAGATATAAGGGATTAGGAATATACCCAAAAGCTGAAACATATAAGATCCGTGGGAACCTGCATTGATTCGGCAAAATCTGCAATGGTAGTCGATGTTTTCTTGAGATTCACATCACAGGCACCCCATCCATCTCTTCATCACACCACACACCTGAGATTAGAAATGTTATTTAAGTGTCGCAATTATAATGCCATCTTACAATGCCCAAAATGTGGCGTGAAGGAAAATAATGGATTTTGTTAATTCTACTTCTGTGCATACTCAGTCTCTTCTTCATTCATGAGTTATAACTTTCTTTCGTTTGCTTGGTTTAGAAATTGAGAAAATATTAACAGAATAAATGAAAAATTCAGGGGAATTATAAAAGACACATCCGTTCTACCCATGCCGAAGCTTTTTCATTTATGAAAACATTGATCTTTGCAAAACATTTTCAAACATACATAGCTTTACATATCTTCATCATGTTAATCATTATATCCTTAGGCATGGGAAGTTCTTGAAATCAACAAACTAATTCAAAGAAGCTATCAAATATAAAAATTGATGGTCACTCCAATTCTAGACACAGTTCACTCAATTCATACCCATTTCAAGTAAGAAAACCCAAAATGGCCTCAATTTCCCCTAAACTTACCCCATAATAGCAATCCACAATCCAAAAAAATTACTGCCAAGCAGTTTGTGTAACAATGTTTAACATAAGCAATAAAGAAATACCATTCCACATGTGTCTTGGTACCCAAATGAATATCATCTTCATTTTTTTTTTCAAGGTCTTGATGTGGTCAGATTTAATCCAAATATGTCTTTCTCTGGCTCTTAGTCTTAGGTACTTAAAAGTTAAACCCAGCCCGGCAAATATACAACGTTTACAAATGAGCATGTGATAGAGAAAGACCAACACCAAACGTATTTGCAACACTTGTTCTATCAAAAATGCCTTTCATTGCAAAATCTTCTTCTTTTGTACCACTAAATGCATCCCTACTTCCTATCATTTCTTGTACAAAAATGGCTTGAACAAATTTACACCAATGTAAGATCCAACTTCTAATCTGAAGGATTTGAAAGCAAACAAAAAGTAAATACACAAACAGGACAAAAGTCTAATTACCTTGGATGCTTGGTGTCATACTTGACTGAAACATTTAACTGAACACCTGGGATGTAGTGAAGCATTTAGGTTTTTTCAGGTTGCCCACCAAACAAAATCCAACTCTAAACTATAGACCTGAAATTAAAATTGATGAGAAGGTTTTCCATTGAAATTACCAAAACTAAATTGTTTCTGTCGGAAATTTTTCCGAATTTCAGATGAATGAAATTGGGGCTACCGGAGGGTCTCTCGAGACAACCGTGCTGGTTTCGGGTTCGTTGAATCTAGACGCACCACAATCAATAGACGTATTGAATTGTGGGATTTTGTAACTCCCGTAACCCTCTTCATGATGGTGTATTATACTTGTAACCTCTATCATTTGATGGCAGCATAATGGCTGAATTCATTTATGCAATTGATGGCTGTCCACTCTATATAAAGGAGGCTCACGTTTTGGAGGAATCATCAGAAAAATCACAGCAATCCCAATAAGCTCTGATATTCGTTCTTTGAGAGAGAGAGAGACAGGCGGTAGTCAGTTCGCCAAAGCGGTGGACGGTGGTGTTCCGACGGCTTGCGGTTTAGCCGAGCCAACCCTGGGAGGAAGACGCCGACGTAACCTACAACACCTTCGGTAGGCGGCGAATCTTTCTTAAGGAGACTGTGGTATCACACAGGACTCGGTTTAATTTCAGAGATTTCTATTTGTATTCCGTTATCTCCTGTTCACGTTTATGTAATCTGTAATTTGATTCAATCGTGTAATTGTATCGTTGTTAATGAAATTGTTCTCTGGAATGTTATGCGATTGCCGAGTTTTTTCCAACAAGCTTAAGAAAGATTTTTTGGTCTTGGATTGGCAAGCGAGTTCCAAAAAACAATTTCCGGTTTTGATCTAACTATTTGGTTGCATTAGAAATTAGTTGCAGATGGCGATCTGGGCATGGTGCGGTGGAGTATCACTAGTGTGCACCGTTGCAAAATAGTTTCAAAACAAACTCTGGTTTGGTTTCATTATCCAGCAGATTCGGACCAATTTGGTTGGAGGAAATTTCTTTAATTGTTGTTGCACGAAGGTGTTCGAAACCGTCATGACACGGTGGTCCGAAGGGTGGTTATTTTTGAGGCTCATGGGTGTAAAGAAAGTTTTCTGTTTAATTTTACTATGTTGCTAGTTTTCTGCATACTCCATGTTTCATATGCTCGTTGGATGCCGTAGGCTTATTGATGCTAATTAGTTTTGATAATCCCTTAAAAACGGAAAGTTTGTGCTAAGGGGGGAAAAAAATAGAACCATCCCAACGTTCCCGTTTCAGAAACTCTGACGTTTCTTAATCCCGGGTTGAAGGTGATGCATGTCGATAATCAATAGCATATTCGTTTTGCTAGTTGGGTTTTGATATTAAACTCTTGGACTTTCCACTGAACCTATCTACTAAGGCGCAAAATATCCTCGCGTGGAAGTGTTCAGTTGCTAAGGACATGTGGCTAATTAAGGCTTGGTCATTATTAGTACCAACAATGAGAAAACGTTTTGGCTCTTTTGTTCATTGCAGTAGATATTGCTAATATTTACTGATTTGTCATTTCAGAGAGATGCAATGGAAGTGTTTGGTGATTGGTTTCACAAGTTGGGACTGTGGAATTACAGTTTGATATCACCGGAAGCGTGATGAATATTCGGGCTAACGAGTTTTCTTGTTGAGAGCATTCGAAATGGGAAAACCTATTTTCCATGTCGGCTTTGGAGGATGAACTAGTCTAAGGTTCGCAAAAGGAAAAAAAAAAAAAAAAACCTGCTGGGCTTCGGCCATGGACAGTTGTGCGCGACTGGGCCTCGTATGGGTTTTGAGATAGTTGTGGGGCTACGGCCTCGGTCAGTTGTGCACAACTCGACCTCGGATCAATTTTGTGGTAAAACTATTTGGCTTCGGCCTCGATCAGTTGTGCGCGACTTGATCACGGATGTTGGTAACATATAGGCTATGGCGTCGGTCAATCATGCGCGACTTGACCTCAGATCAATTGCTTATATGGCTATTGAAGTGGTGTACTCAGCCTTGGCCCTGCATATGATCTGCTCGGCTTGGACCCTGCGCGGCCATTTCAGCTTTGTTTTGGAAAACATGTTCTCGGTTTTGGATGAGCAGATGGGGAACATAAAATTGGTTTCTAATTTGAGAAATTTTTAAAATCATATTGTATATGATCAGTTTCGTGTTGAAACAAAAAAAAAAAAAAAACTGTTCTTGTTTTTACTTGCATAACAGTTACTGTTTTGGCATAATTGTAAAATTATTGTTTTATGTATATAAATCCCAGTGGAGGTTTTGATATCATAAGCTACCGTTTTTTTTGGATAATAAAGGCAATAGGTCACTGATTGCTATTGTCTTGTTTGGTTTTGGGAAATCAGAACTGAGATATTATTTACCAAACATTAATTACTTTGTTAAAGACAGTGGGTCCTAAAAATCAGGTTTGTGGAAAACCATGTTATTTGGTATTGATTGAAGTCAGTACTTACATTGGTAACCGGTTTCGAGTTTTATTGCTTAATGTGTGAATGTATATCAGTTGGAGAGTTTAGAACTGATTGAATGTGTATTCGCACAATACATGCATATATCTCGTTTGATGTCAAATAAAATGGTTCTAACAATAAGAATACTTGTGATGGTATTGTCCCAAGTGGTTTGACCACAGCTGTCTGGTGCGCCAGCGGTGGTTCCTACGGGAACATGTTCCTCTCGTTTAAGAAATGAGCAGGATGGGCAAGTGGTTGCCGTTGTGAAGGTTTAAGTGACAAGGACTTCTTTCAATAAGTTGAAAAAAGAATTGAACCATTGAACTTAATCCACACCGAGGTGTGCGATTTAAAAGGTATGTCCAACATGAAGTGGCAACAAGTATTTTGTTACTTTTGTCAATATTAGCATGAAATATTGCTACGTGTACTTGCTCGAGAGCAAGAACACAATATTGGATAAAGCTTGTTCTTGCTAAAGAATGAAGTTGAAAATCAACTTAGCAAAAGAATAAGGTGGTGGATAGAACTGACGTGGTAAATTCGAATTACCGTTGGTGGAACTTGTGCCTAGCATGAAGTAGTTCACCAAACCACTACACCTTATTTGCTTCAACAACATGGTGTTGTTAAAGGCTATGTCATGCCTAAGAGGCTATGATTTATGCTATGTTGATGGAGTGAAGCATTTTTCTGCACATATGATGGCCTTAACGAGGTACCATGCAAGAAAGTTGATAAAACCTTAAAGTCGTGGGGGCCAATCCCTTCCTATAAATTCTCACGAATGTGGGAGTATCTTGTAAAAGTGGTTGTACCTACACCTAAGAAGGTGAGAATAGGCCTAACGATTGTTGATTGTGTGTGCACAATAGCAACTTGTATTATGTCTTAATGTGAGTATTAGATATTCACAAGAATAAGAACATGGAATCTAGGAATGTGTTGTTCTTTGAACACATATTTTCAGTTAGATTCATGAAGGAGTCGAATTCGGTTAAGCGAACTTTGAAGACTGCAAGTGAAAGCAGTCACGACCAAGAGGAAGAAGTTGATGTTGAGCCTAGCTAAAACATCAACATTCTTTGGTCTAGACTTCCTAACTTTTATGTTAGAAAGCGAGACTTGGACATTCAAGAAAGTAGTGAACTCTCCTGAGGGTCCTTTGTGAAAAGAGACTATTAAGAGTGAAATTGACTCCATTCTGCAATAAGCCAATGAGCTACATATGAGTCAGATGGATGTTAGGTAGCTTTCCTAAATGGTGATTTAGATGAAGGAATCTAAATGTAACAACCTGAGGGTTTTTTCGCACCATGTTAAGTAAGGAAAGTATGTAGACTTGTTAGATCTCTGTATGGTTTAAAGCAAGCACCGAAACAATGGCATGAGAAATTTGACAATGCTATGTTGTTGAGTGGGTTCAAAATCAACGAATGTGACAAGTGTGTTTATGTCACGGACACAGGCGAAGGGTATATCATTTTGTGTCTCTACATTGATGACATGCTCATTGTTGGTAGTAATGAAAGGGTCATTCAGTCTACCAAGGATATGTTAAACTCTAAGTTTGACATAAAGGATATGGGCCTTGCAGATGTCATTCTGGGTGTCAAGATCACCAGAACATCTGTCGGACTTGCACTGTGTCAGACACACTACGTTGATAAGATTCTTGAGAAGTTCAACCTATCTGATTCAAGTGTCGCAAGAACCCCTGTGGATTTAAGTCTGCATTTATCCAAGAATGGGGGGGAAGGCATATCTCAATTAGAGTATTCTCGGATAATTGGGAGCCTGATTTACTTTATGAGTTGTACAAGGCCCGATATAGCTTATTTAGTCAGCAGACTGAGCAGATACACGAGTAATCCAGGTCTAGAAGGCAATAGTCAGGGTTCTGCATTATTTGAGGTATACTTGTGATCTAGGGTTGCACTACAGCAAATATCCAGCAGTACTGGAAGGGTATTGTGATGCGAACTGGATATCAGATATGAAGGACTCAAAATCCACAAGTGGATATGTCTTTATACTTGGTGGTGCAGCCGTTTCTTGGAAGTCCTTCAAACAAACGTGTATAGCACGTTCAACGATGGAATCATAGTTTATCGTTCTAGATAAAGCGTCTGAGGAGGCAGAGTGGCTCCGTCAGTTTTTTGAGGATATTTCAAGATGGCCGAAACCTGTGCCAGCAATTAGTATCCATTGCAACAGTCAATCTGCAATTGGTAGGGCACAGAGTAATATGTATAATGGTAAGTCTAGACATATTCGATGTAGACATAATACCATTAGGCAACTACTCTCAAGTGGAGTTGTCACTATTGACTATGTGAGGTCAAAGGACACTATTGTGGATTCGTTAACCAAAGGGTTAAACCGAGAGCTAGTTGAGCAAGCATTGAAAAGGATGGGGCTAAAGCCACTACGCTTATAGTTACCGCGGGGGTAGCCAACCTAGTTAACTGGAGATCCCAAGATCTAGGTTCAATGAGACTATCTTTCGCGAGTAGCCGAGAACGATCACTGAGGAGACTTGGTCTCCTGCCCATTCCTATGGTGTAGAACATTGATTGCAAATGGAAAGAGGTTAAGCATTGTTTTTAATGACTCCTATGCGCTGGGTTGCCAAATGGGGTATAGTAGGATACCCTTTATAGGAAGGTCACCTATGTTAGTATGAAGTGGGGCCGCTTCTTTGAGAATTGTGGCAAAATTCTCGAGAAAATACTCGCAGAACCAGGAAAGGGGGTGTCATGGCCAAAATGAACCCAACAGTGAGAACTGAACTACGCCAGGAGAAGTCCTGTGTGACGTCTATTGTCTCGGTTTACATCGGCGGCGGAACAGTTAAAAGCGGGACCGCACACTAGTTTGCCAGTAAACCCGATAGGTTATCACAAGGGAAGGTTCAGGCCAAAAGCCACCTATCCTATGCAGGAATTATCCACTGTCGCTCTCCCAGATCAGCTTTGTACTCTGCACCAGTATGCCTGCCAATTCCATTCATGGGGGGGATTGTTGGAAATTTTACGGAATTTCAGATGAATGAAATTGGGGCTACTGGAGGGTCTCTCGAGACAACCGTGCTGGTTCCGGGTTCGTTGAATCTAGACGCACCACAATCAATAGACGTATTGAATTGTGGGATTCTGTAACTCCCGTAGCCCTCCTCATGATGGTGTATTATACTTGTAACCTCCGCCATTTGATGGCAGCATAATGGCTAAATTCATTTCTGCAATTGATGGCTGCATTCACCTTTCCTACCTCCTCCACTCTATATAAATGAGGCTCACGTTTTGGAGGAATCATCAGAAAAATCACAGCAATCCCAATAAGCTCTGATATTTGTTCTTTGAGAGAGAGAGAGAGAGACAGGCGGTAGTCAGTTCGCCAAGGCGGTCGATGGTGGTGTTCCGACGGCTTGCGGTTTAGCCGAGCCAACCCTGGGAGGAAGACGCCGACGTAACCTACAACACCTTCGGTAGGCGGCGAATCTTTCTTAAGGAGACTGTGTTATCACACAGGACTCGGTTTAATTTCAGAGATTTCTGTTTGTATTCCGTTATCTCCTGTTCACGTTTATGTAATCTGTAATTTGATTCAATCGTGTAATTGTATCATTGTTAATGAAATTGTTCTCTGGAATGTTATGCGATTGCCGAGTTTTTTCCAACAGTTTCTCCATTCGTAATCAG
The DNA here is from genome assembly GCF_030253575.1 of Rhododendron vialii. NCBI lineage: Eukaryota > Viridiplantae > Streptophyta > Magnoliopsida > Ericales > Ericaceae > Rhododendron > Rhododendron vialii. The sequence goes on from NC_080568.1 coordinate 13,057,810, forward strand.
ACAAAAACAGGGTACAAAAACAAAAGAGCAAATTGTACTTCAAGCGTGCATGAGCACACACACGTAACAAACCGGCGAATCTTTCTTAAGGAGACTGTGTTATCATACAGGACTCGGTTTAATTTCAGAGATTTCTGATTGTATTCTGTTATCTCTTGTTCACGTTTATGTAATCTGTAATTTGATTCAATCGTGTAATTGTATCATTGTTAATGAAATTGTTCTCTGGAATGTTATGCGATTGCCGAGTTTTTTCCAACAGTTTCTTCATTCGTAATCAGACAAAAACAAGGTACAAAAACAAAAGAACAAATTGTACTTCAAGCATGCGTGAGCTCACACACGTACCACCCCCCCCCCCCCCCCCCCCCCCCCACACACACACACACAGGACTTTGCCTTCATGGCTTCAGAGAGAGAGAGAGAGAGAGAGAGAAAGAGAGAGAGAGAAGGGGGTTGGGAATTGGGATCGTGGTCCGTAGCAGTTGATTCCGAAGTCTGGGGGCTGTAATGGGCGGTAAAAGTTTGATACCTGAAATCAATCCTGGCAAGTCGTGGGCCGTCAGATTTATGTTTGAATTAAAAAATTTCCCTTCAATTATATGTTATATATATTATATAGATACTAGTAATTATCCATGCCTACGTAAACATTCTGAATACAATTAAATGAATTCTCTTTCTCTATTGTTGGCTGTCCGCCAACCAAACTGACGTCTCGTATTGTTTTCAAATATGTTTAAATAGAGTTCATTTAGTCAGCTACATAAAATAACAATGACACACATCTATTCAATGCAACATTAAAGAATGTTAAAAATAGCACATTTTCTATAAAATAAGCTCTCATATGTAATCTGATGCTTTTTTTTTTCTTCTAATTATCAATCCTCTTTAAACAAATGAATCAACTTAAAAGGGGAAAAAACTAAAAGGAGAAAAGGAAAGTGTATATATTATGTGAAAAGGAAAGTGTATATATTATGCTACGTAGGTCAATACATAACTGAAAAGATTAGAAAACGTCTCTCTGACTCTAAGTAGGTTTATATATAAACAAGGGAATCGAATGGTTAAGATCAACATGTAAAGGCGATCTGACGGTTGCAGAGGATGCTGAGTTTGTATGCCTAGACAAAAATCGCTCTGTTTTATAATATAGAAGATATATCGCCAAGTTTATATTATGTGGTACTTGTTGATTTGCTTATTTGGATACTCTTGAATTGAGATCAACTTACTATTTGGAGTATTTAGAGTACCATGTGTGTGCTTGAGCGCGAGAAAAAGCGTGAGTGTGAATTGTGGCATAGCCAAGATTTAGATCTGCGACTTGTTTAACGAGACTCCACTTGTATTGTTGAATATTTTTTCGTACAATATTGATATTTGACTTGATTTATTTCTCCCGTGTTCTTCAAATGAAATGTTTGATTCAATTCTCATGTAATCTTTAAATGAAATTCATTGAGATTTTTTAGGATCCGAATTATTCACCTTTTAAATTTTATTTTATTTTTTTTGCATCATCTATGTGAAAAATAAAGTTGTGTGGATGCTGATATATACCTAATCCATAAGCATAAATGGGAATAACACTATTTATGAAATTGAGGTCGCCTTTTTCCCTCAATATAGCTCTGCTCCTGAGTGTGTGTGTGAAAGCGTTTGGGAATAATAATAACTATTACTCAAGTTTACGAGTGCGAAATTGGCTGAAGAAGAAAAGAGTCAAGTTAGGGTGAGATCTCTCCTCACATGAGAAACTTTTATGTCTAACAAGGATACCAGGGGCGATGGTATCCCCTCCGGCCTGTTTTCATTTTTCTGGTCATTTTCCGATCACATTTGGATGATCAATTCTGTTCATTTTGTAGAGTTCGGAGAGAAGCTTAATCATACTAAAATTCTCGTTCATCGAACATTAGCAGATACATGATCGCCACATGTGAAAATCGAAGAAAACCCAAAACTGGATAAAAAAAAACACATTGAATTGGAACCTAGTTTTATTTTTATTTTTTGCAATTTTCATATGTGCCAATCATGTACCTACTAAAGTTCGATGAACATGCACGATTTTTTGTATAATTAAGGTTCTCACCGAATTCAAAAACAAAATGAACAGAGCCGATCATCAAAGTGTGATCGGAAAATGGCCAAACAAGTAGAAACATACCGGAGGGGATACCCCCACCCCTGTTATCCCATTATACATAAAAGTTTATCCTCCTTACGCATTCACATTGATATTGCACTAGCGTTGTGCTTAGGGTTGTAAATGAACTGAGCCGTTCGCAAACTGTTCGAGGCTCGATTCGGCAAAAGCTCGTTCGAGTTCGATTCGGCTGCTAAACAAACTGAACTTGAACCTCAATTCTAAGCTCATTCCGTAAATGAGCCGAACCTGAGCCTAACGGTGTTCGGCTCGGTTAGGCTCTCGAACCTATAATTAAATATAATTAATAATTCTTTAGGGGTCTATTTGTAAATATAAATTTTTTTAAGGTTATATATATATAATTCAATACTTATTTTTCTCTCAAATTCTATACGATCAATAAGAGAGTTTGGATTTAGTTGAGTTTAATGAGCCGAGCCGAACCAAACCCGAGTCTTGATGAGCTCAATTTGAGCTTAGATTTGGCTCGGCTCGGTTCGTTTGAGTTTAATAAGCCGAATTCGAGCCAAGATGTTCAGGCTCGAATCGAACCCAAGCCGAACTTGAGTCAGATTAGTACCTTAACAAACTCGACCGAGCCGAACCCGAGCTTTGAAAATTTTTAACAAGCCAAACTCGAGCCACGTTATTCAGGCTCAAATCGAACTGGAGCCAAATTAGTACCTTAACGAACCCGAGCCGAACTTAATGGGGTTCGGCTCGATTCGATTCGTTTTCAGCCCTAGTTGTGTCCGTTCAATGCACGGGATAAAAAAAAGTCCACAATGCATTTTTTTCATTTTCGTGCATCAAACAAGCACAACGCTAGTTTTAAATCGTATATCTATGCCCACTCACATTAGTTAATGATCACTTTTCAGATGAAATTGACTAAATTACGATAAAGGAAACCATAATTGATGATAGTACGTAGGTAATTCTGAAATAAAAATCAATATTTGAGTAATGGAAAAATAGTACGAAGAAAATAATAGTAGATGATTGTAAGTAGGTAGTTCTAAAATGAAAACTAATATTTAAGCAATTGGTAACAGGTCCTTCAAATGTTCGAACTAAAAGTAGTTGAACTTGAACCAATCTTTGGTTTGATTGGATGCAACGACTTGCTTGAATAAAAACCTTAAATTTTTTTTTTTACTACAAATGAAAAAAATTGATGATTATAAGTAGGTAATTCCAAAATGATAAATTACTATTTGAGCAATTAGCAATTGGTCTGCCAAAATTTCATACTAAAAGGAGCAGAACTTGAACCAATCTTCGAGCAATTGGTAGTTGGTCAGTCATATTTTTGAACCAATCTTTTGATTTGAAAAAAGTAAATGATACTACTTCCTATATGCTGACTTCCTCCTAAATTATCATACTGGTATTTTTTGTTCATAATTATGTTTCATTTATTTTGTTTTTTCATAATTTCTTTTATTTTTAGTTGTAAATTTTTACTTTTCAGACTCATCTTGCCAAGACGAATGACCAATTCAAAAATTTCACACAAATATAATATATGCAAAAAAAAAAAACCAAAAAAAAATCTATGAAAGACAACACCTAAGATTTTTAGGTTTCTTATACTTAGGGGTTGTTTACTAGTAAATTTTTAAAAATAGTACAAGGGCGTCATCAAAATCAAGTTTACCAGTTATTTAATATATCGTCCTTAAGATTATTCGTTTCTAATTTCTATAGGTGGTGGAAGAAAATTATTTTTATTGAAGAGATGTTTTTCTGATACAACTTTTCTCTGTTTTTGGCATTTTGGAATAAATTAACAGTGGTCCCACAAAAAATAAACCCAACTTCTCTACATCGAAATCAGACTTACAGGTAGCAATCTCATCTCGATAGCTCATCTCGTTAATTAATAGTCCAAATTTGTTAAAAGAATTGTATTGATAGGAAGGTACTCTAATCGATAGGTATTTTTTTTTAAAATACTGTTGGACTATTATTAATATATATTTTTTGAAATCGTCAATCCATTACACAATAGAGAAGCCCAAAGGCAGTACAGATTACATCACAAAATACATGATTGAACCAAATCTAACACCAGCTAGATGCGAGCACATGCCAAAAAGGACGCCACTACTCTTGACACCCTGCCGAAGTAGGCCTTCAACTTGGTTGCCTGACTTGGAGCTAGTCTTTGAAAGTGATAGTAGAAGTCCCAATGGACAACAGTCCAACCCCAAAGCTACACTCAAGATGCAATCTGGTTGGGGACAATGTCCAGAAAGAGCTCAAAACGCCGGCACACCCGCATCCGAAAGCATGACGACACTGGGAAACCACCACCACCGACAACCCCATTGACACGGGAAGGACCACACCGGTGCTAGCCTTGTTGACACTTCAAGCTCAGGCACGCGACCGTTGGAAGCATGACGTGTAACACCCCCAATTCTGGGTACATTAATAAGACATTTTATTACAAAAATAAAGTAAGTCTGACTCATTATTACATCACAAGGTCTTACAAGAGTATTTTTAACCAACAAAGGAGGGAACTAGGGTTCCTAACTACTGCTCCGCCTGCTCTTCCATCTTAGCAAGCTCCTCGGCTCCGAAGGCCTCCAATGTATACAGCTCACCCTGTTCATCTATGAGGTCTGACACATTATACAGGCGTCGCCACCAATATAATATGTCAACGTCACCAAAAGGTAACACCATGAGCTACAAAAGCTCAATAGAGTAACCTATACTCACTAATCCTTAACTTACGAGCAAACGATTGTAAATTCAATGCTTTGCACATAGTTCATACATATTCGACAAACAGTTAATAATGACACATCCGCATTCACTATTCAACTAACGTTGGTGTCCATGATTTTCTGAGTTTCTCCTGCGCGACTCCTCGTAGACTGTGTCAACATTTTCCACATTTCATAACCATGTAATCATTTTCAAAATCGTTTTTAACACACCTAACCTCGGTTCCGCCGTTCCGGTCTCCCGAGTATCCTCACAATGGTTCTGCCGCACCAGGTTTTCATTGGCACATTTTGCATTGGCTCCTCTCCGCGGATAACCAAGCCACACACCCAACCTCGGTTCCGCCGTTCCGGTCTCCCGAGTATTCTCACAATGGTTCCGCCATCCTGGATTCCTATTGGCACACAAAACACACACCACACAATGGGCTACCAAGTCCGGCCACATTCGGTTTCCAAAACATTTCACCCTTTCAAAACACGCCTTTTCATTAATCACACCCTAGATGTCATGTTTCTACTTTCTCGATTTCCGTGTCTCGTTTTCATGCATCGACTCCGCGGTAGGACTTCACATGAAATCATAAATCATTTATAGGCCAAGGCTTGTCTCTCTCCCTCTCCACCCGAAATCTCTCTCTCTCTCTCTCTCTCTCTCTCTCTCTCTCTATCTTTGATTTCTTTCACTTGTCAAGCTTGATTGAAAGTTTGATGGGTTAGGTTATGGGGTTACTTGTATATCTTCTTCCTAGTTCTAGGCTTGCATGGCTAGATTTTGTACTTCTAGGGTTAGTTTGGAAGATTTTGTGGAAGAAAGTAGGGTTGTACAAAGATTTATTGATTAATAAGGACAATGGAAGGTAGATCTTGTTTGGAGAAATATATAACCCAAGATTGAAAGAATGTAAGAAGATCATGGAAGATCAAGTCAAGGTACAACCAAATCTTCCTCTCTTTTGCTCTCCTTCTCTCTCTCTCTCTCCCTCTCTCTCTCGGCCCTCCTCTCTCTTTCTCTTGTACAATATATATATATATATATATATATATACGGGGCGGTTCAATGGACAACTATTTAGACATCTAAAAAAACACCCCAAATCTCAATCACACAGTTTCCGATCAAATTTTTATGATCCGAACCGTTCAATGTGTGCAAAATATGATTTTAAGGGTGTCCGCGAGAAATTAGCAAAAACAAATTACCGGGAAGTGCTTGTCTTAAGCAGTTTTTAATTGAACCGTTTATTAAATCTAAGCTAAAAATTGTTCAGATCAAGCCCTTTTTGGTCTTTTGTTTTGCTAATTTCTCGCGGGTACCCTTAAAATCATATTTTGATCACATTGAGCGGCTCGGATCATCAAAATTTGATCGGAAACTATGAGGTGTTTTTATAGGTGTCTAAATAGTTGTCCATTGAATCGCCTCGATATATATGTATATATATACACACTGTCCGGATCTCCTAAGGGATCCCGCACATGCTTACCGTGCGGGACTCCCCTTTCCTGATCGAATTATGACGATCCGATCCGTTCAAATTGATCAGAATGTGATTTTAAGGGTACCCGCGAGAAATCAGCAAAAAAAATGATCGGAAAAGGTTTCATCCAAATAGTTTTTTATTGAACGGTTCAGTAAAAAACTGTTCGGATCAAGCCCTTTCCGATCATTTTTTTTGCCAATTTCTCGCGGGTACCCTTAAAATCACGTTCTGCACACTTTGAGCGGCTCGGATCGTCGCAATTCAATCGGGCCCGCACGGTAAGCCCGTGCGGGATCCCTCATTGGATCCCGAGTGTGTGTGTGTGTGTGTGTGTATGTGTATATATATATATAGAGTTAGATTCCGGTGAGGGATCCCTCATTTTATTAAAATGCAGGACTCCCCTTCCTGATTGAATTTCGATGATCCGAGCCGTTCAAAGTGATCAGAACGTGATTTTAAGGGTCCTTGTGAGAAATCAGCAAAAAAAATGACCGAGAAGGGCTTCATCCGAGCAGTTTTCATTGAACAGTTCAAAAAAAACTGCTCGGATGACGCCCTTCCAGGTCATTTTTTTTGCTGATTTTTCGCGGGGACCCTTAAAATTACGTTCTGTACACATTGAACGGTTCGGATTTTCAAAATTTGATCGGATACTATGTGATCTATATATATACATGTGTACTTTTGTAATATATATATATATATATATATATATATATATATATATATATATATATATATATATATATATATACAGTCTGTCTCCCGTAAGGACCATCTCATTTTAATAAAATGCGGACCTCCCTTTCCCGATTGAATTTCGATGATCCGAGCCGCTTAATGTATTCAGAATGTTATTTTAAGTGTACCCGCGAGAAATCAGCAAAAAAAATGATCGGAAAAGGCTTCATCCGAGCAGTTTTTGTTTGTTTTTTATCGAACGGTTCAAACAAAAACTGCTTGAATGAAGCCCTTTCAGGTGTTTTTTTTTTGTCGATTTCTCGCGGGTACCCTTAAAATCACGTTCTGCACACTTTGAGCGGCTCGGATCGTCGTAATTTGATCGGACCCGCATGGTATGCCCGTGCGGGATCCCTCATTGGATCCCGAGTGTGTGTGTGTGTGTGTGTGTGTATATATATATAGTTAGGTTCCGGTGAGGGATCCCTCATTTTATTAAAATGCGGGACTCCCCTTCCTTATTGAATTTCGATTATCTGAGCAGCTCAAAGTGATCAGAACGTGATTTTAAGGGTCCCCGTGAGAAATCAGCAAAAAAAATGACCGGGAAGGGCTTTATCCGAGCAGTTTTCATTGAATAGTTCAAAAAAAACTGCTCGGATGATGCCCTATTAGGTCTTTTTTTTGCCGATTTCTTGCGGGTACCCTTAAAATTACGTTCTGCACACATTGAACGGTTCGGATCATCGAAATTCAATTGGAAAATGGGAGAAATGAGGAAGTCCGCATTTTAACTAAAATAAAGACTCCCTCATTTGAGACTGACTGTATGTGTGTGTATATATATATATATATGTATATATATATATATATATATGTATATACACACAGTTCTTTTCATATCCAGTCGCCCGGATTTTAGAATGGTCCGGATTTGGGTCTTGGCCGTTGGATCTCTTCCATCCAATCCAACGGCTGTGGAAATAAAAGGGAAGTAAAAAAAAGGGATTTCCCCACTCCACCTCCCTTCAGCCCTTTTCTCGCTAGAGAAGAGAAAAAAGAGGCGACTGTGTACCAACGACCCACGCGAAGACGACGACTGTGTACGAACGACGGCCCAAGGTGTCTCTTCCTCTCTCTCTCGTTCTCTTCCTCTCTCTCGGTCTCTCTGTCTCTCTCTCTCTCTCTCTCATTCATGTGATTTTCGAACTGATTTTTCTGATTTTTGTCTGGTTTCAATCGATCACGGAATGGCCGACGATGAACGATCAGAGCTACGATCGGAGCTACGATCAGCCCTAAGGTCTCTCACTTTCTCTCTCATTCTCTCTCTCTCGTTCTCCATTAGAATCGAAACCGTATATCTTCGATTTTCGAAACCCTAAATGAGGAATAGTGGCTGATTTTTGTGATTTGTTTGTGTGGTGATTTCTTTCGATCTCGGGATGGCTGGTTTCTACTGATTGAATGATTTTTGAAACCCTAACAGTATGATATCCAATTTGGGGCATTTATGGTCCGGATTTGTGTTTGAGCCGTTGGATTTTTTTATGATCTGTTGCTATTTGGATTGATTTTCGTGTGTGACTTATGCTGATTTTGGCCAGAGAATTTTGAAGTGGGGTTTGGTTGGTGTTATCAGTGTATCATTTAGAACTGTGATCTGTATATCAGTTCTTTTCAGTTTCAGTCGCCCGGATTTTATTATGGTCCGGATTTTCTATGAGTTTGGCAATGATGAAAATTTTCTGAGCCATTGGGAGAGTTTTTGCCCTTATTTGCAGATTTGTTTGGCCCTATTTATTGGCTATGATGATAAATTAACATGGAATGTGTACTTGGGCCTGGAAACATTAGATGGTCGATTGGCAATTAATGTTGCCGCCTTTGTGCCTAAAAAATGTGGTGTTGTGAACATTTCATTTATATGAGCCACTTTATTTGGCTATGATGAAAAATTTCTGAGCCATTGGGAGAGTTTGCCCCTATTTTCAGATTTGTATGGCCCTATTTGTTGGCTTTGATGATAAATTAACGTGGAATGTGTACTTAGGCCTGGAAACATTAGATGGTCAGCTTGGCAACTAATGTTGCCGCCTTAGTGCTTTAAAAATGTGATATCGTGAACATTTCATCTATTTGGCTATGATGAAAATTTTCTGAGCCAAAACTACCTATCTAAATTGAAAAGTTATAAGTTACTTGTAGTTGTGTGGCTGTGTTGGACATTAGGGCTGATCGTAGCTCTGATCGTTCGTTGTGTTTGTTTTCAACTTGAGCTTGGGTCGTTCGTGTACAGTCGCCTCTGTTTCTCTTTCTCCCTTTCACTCTCTTGCAGTGAAACGAAACGCAGAAATAGGGCTGGAGGGGTGGGAAATCCCTTTTATTACCCTTTTATTTCCACAGCCGTTGGATCTCCTCCATCCAATCCAACGGCAAAGACACAAATCCGGACCATAAGAAAATCCTGGCGACTGGACATGAAAAGAACTGATATATATATAATGTGTACTAAGGCTTGGAAACATTAGATGGTCAGCTTGGCAACTAATGTTGCCGCCTTAGTGCCTTAAAAAAGTGGTGTCTTGAACATTCGATTTATTTGAGCCACTTTATTTGGCTATGATGAAAATTTTCTGAGCCAAACACTACCTCCCTAAATTTGTTATATTATTTGTAGTTTTTAGTTGTGTTGGACATTTGTGTGAGTGTGTGTAGACATTGTGTGAGTGTTTGCAGTAATCGTCTTAAAACAGTCATGTCCAGTTCAAGCAACAGGAGTACCATTCAATCTCGTCAACCTACATTTCAAAACAAGACATGTTGGTGTGGGTTGAGAGCTGCTGTGTATATTTCTGAGTCAGAAAAGAATCCTGGAAGGCTCTACTTTAAGTGTCCAAAGGATGCAAAGGATAAAGACAAATGCGAGTACTGGGACTGGTGCTATCAAATTGGGTATCATGAACCCATCCCACATGTTGCACCGGAGGTGAAAGTAGTAAAGAATAGTGTACGTGTTGAAGTCATGGAAGTCACCGTTGCTAATTTAAAGCACATGCTGATAGTTTTTCAATTCTTAAGTGGGCTAGCCCTCGTAGTGGCTATCATTGCACTTTTTAAGTGAATGTAATATATATTCGTTCGTAGTTGTTGTAACCGGTAATTTAGAACTTTAGTTCTCAAAATGTATTGTACGTTTTGAGTGTGATGGCAAATATTGTATTTGTTGTAGTCGTTGGTTTTTTTTGTTGTAATTCACCACCAATTGGTTGCTTTATTTTTACTAGTCAATTTGGAGCAGGGCAAGGATTTAGGGGTGTGAGATTTTGCATGGATCTTGTGTAGGATTCTCTGGCCTTTGGAGTCAAGGCGGTACCTTTTTTGTTTGTGACTCATAGCCATTCCATATGTGGCAGAACTTCCAAAAATTTCCATGGAAATCAAGAAAAGGGATTCTCTCCATTTTCAATCTTTGATCAATTTTGTTCACCCACCACCTAAAATGTGGGTGAACAATTCTCACTTTTTTTGTTGGTCACTTCTAATCTTCTATTATTTACCGCTTTTAAAGGAAGAAAAAAGGAAACAAAATTGACCGCACTCTTAACTTCTATCGAAAGCCTCCATAGAGAAAAATTAGGAGAGTTAATCGTAACTCGTTGGAGTTGTAATTACACACGAATGCATATATCCGTATTTAATTATTCACACGTCGTATGCCGAAATCAATTTTTTCCTTCTCATTTCAAAATCATTAATTGAATACCATTTGCAACAAAAATTTATGATGGAATGAAGAACTCCAATAATTCATTGATGTAGCAAGCTACAGTACTCAAACAAAAATCTTCGGTCCTCCATGTGCGTGTTAATCATACATTTCCTGATCATGGTATGAAGAACTCCAATAATTCATTGAAGTAGCAAAAAAATCTGCCACATCTCGTAGCCATTCCATATGTGTTTTTTTTTATTTTTTATTTCTCCACTGTGTGGGCTCATAAGAGGTGTTTGGCGTGAAAGACTTGTGAACAAGAGACTAATCTATAAATGCAGTAGAGATACGAAAAGTTAAAAAATACTCTGTAGGGGCAATGTTTTTACTGTAGACCACATGAAAAGCAAGCTACAGTACTCAAACAATACAGCCATACACTATGTAGAACTTCAGGAGCTACATAAGATGCATTTCTCACAATATCATTCATTTGCAAAGAAATCTTACAAAATTAGATCCCAATCCAAATTTCTAATAGCTGGAAACGATATGAATAGACGAAATAATAGGAACAATTTTGGCCATTTTCTGACTGGTTCTTTTCGATCCATTATTCAATCATCGCTCCAATAGATCTATTTGAATCACTAATCCATCCTGCAACCCAAAAAAGTTAATAACATGAATATACGAAACAAAACACAAGCACAAGTAAAGAATTAAACGTAGATGTGCCACAAACACTTACACTCATCGTCAAGTGCCCTATTGAATCCAATTCATTATGTCGGACTTTGGCAAGTGCCCTATTGAATCGCGTCACAAAATCCATCATTGAATTTTCTTTGGACACATACCTCTTGAAAAACGAATGAGAAGTTTCAGCCCGTTGACTACTAGTCATATGGGCAGAAAACATGTGGTTCGTATATGCGGGAACCCATCTATCACGAATTTCATACATGTCCTGCAACCATTTATTACTAGACAACTTAGAATTTCCTACAATAGTTGCCCATCTTGCATCAAACTCTCCAGGTGTTTCAGAATTCCATATACAATTCTTCAACTCATCATAATGTTCCTTATACAACAGTGCACCCATTTTTTCAGAAAACTTGCTCACAATGTGCCAAATACAATATCGATGAAACGTATTTGGAAGAGCAGAAGCAATTCCCAAACGTCGTCTAATTTGAGAAATTGTTGGTCAATTTTCGGTATCACTTCATTTTTAACTTGAGGAGTGTAAATTTGTTGACAAGAATTCACAGATGACTGACACGGTTGGGATGGTGATGGTGATACTGCTATGTCATCCAAAGATTGCATTCTAAAAATCAAAATATAAAATAATTACTAACATGCAAACAAACATTTACAAGAAATATCAATGTATGTGTCTCCCTTTATGCTATAATATGCAACAACAAATTTTTGGGAGAGGGAGAGAGATACCTCGGTGGTGGTGCTCGAAACAAGGGGGTTGGATCAACATTACTTCGATCTTGTTCTTCCATTCTATCAAATTGTCAGCTACTTATGGGTAACCTACCAATGGAAGCCAATGGCAGACATTAACTCAAAGATTACAAAAAAAAAAAAAATCAATTTAATTGCCCTACCATAAATACTAGAATTTTCCCCTTTCTTTGAGATCAAATAGTAGAAATAGTAACCAGTTTAATTGCCCTAGCACAAATTATTATCTTTGATTCATATAAACCAGTTCCAACTTCCAACATCAATGAGGACATCTCCAGAAAATTCTTAGCATGCATTTAGAATTAAGCTTTGGTTTCTAGGTTATCTAAAATCTAGGCAATGGGAGACCGCCTAGCCAACTAGGTTGAGTTTTAGAAAACTACATTTATGTGCTCAGCATAAACTTCCATTGAACAAAAAAAATCCATACATTTGCTATCAACTAGAACCTAGCAAAAGCAGTAAACAAATGGATGCTACCAGCATGAAAAATAAGACCTCACATCTGGGGCACTACATCAGAAAAATCCCTAAATTGGCTAAATGCGGATGTGAGCACCTTCAGAACTTCTTGTGCTTCCCTTTCACTCTTCCCACATTTGATTAGCATCCAAAGACAAGTATCACACTGGTTTTGGACATGACCTGCAAAAGAAAAAAAATGTTGTGCTTTAATCCCGTAAGTTCAGAACCTCTGTATACCTATCATGTATGAACCCAATAATCCATATTCATGAAACAATTGATTGAGAAATAAGATTACTCGGGCGCAGTTTTTCTGGAGGCTCAATTTTTTTTTTTCCCATATTGCAAAAATAGATTCATTCGCTCAGTATATCCAAGAATATGCAAAAAAATCACAGAGAACAAGAATGAGAGAGAGAGAGAGAGAGAGAACAAGAGAGAGACCTTAGGGATGATATCGGCTTTGGATATTTTCGCCTCTGTGTACAAATCACAGAAATTAGCCCTAAAATCATTACGGTTTCGATTCTAATGGAGAACGAGAGAGAAAGAATGAGAGAGAAAGTGAGAGACCTTAGGGCTGATCGTAGCTCCGATCGTAGCTCCGATCGTTCGTCGTCGGCCATTCCGTGATCGATTGAAACCAGACAAAAATCAGAAAAATCAGTTCGAAAATCACATGAATGAGAGAGAGAGAGAGACAGAGAGACCGAGAGAGAGGAAGAGAACGAGAGAGAGAGGAAGAGACACCTTGGGCCGTCGTTCGTACACAGTCGTCGTCTTCGCGTGGGTCGTTGGTACACAGTCGCCTCTTTTTTCTCTTCTCTGGCGAGAAAGGGGCTGAAGGGAGGTGGAGTGGGGAAATCCCTTTTTTTTACTTCCCTTTTATTTCCACAGCCGTTGGATTGGATGGAAGAGATCCAACGGCCAAGACCCAAATCCGGACCATTCTAAAATCCGGGCGACCGGATATGAAAAGAACTGATTATATATATATATATATATATATATATATATATATATAAGGGTATACCATGCAATCTAGGTAGATTTCCCAATATCTCATAAAAAATTATAAGATCAAAATCCTTTATTAAAATAGTCTAACTTGGCACATGTTCTTATTATAAAGTTAGATTATGTACTTAGGAAATCTAGGGTATTAAATCTACTAGGTACACACACACACACACACACACATATGTATATATATATATATATATATATATATATATATATAAGTATATCATCACATGGAAAATCTAGAAAATATTTTATTTAATAAACCCTAGTACTTGTTCGTAAGACTATCGCTATTATCCAATGGGTAATATTTTCCCTAGTAGTTATTGACCAATGATTAATGGGGTGAAGTAATATCTACTTAAATAATGCTTATATGTCCTTTTAGGCATGTATATATAACTATATATATGGGTACTTTAACAAAATCTAGTAAGTACTTTTTGTAGAAAATTTAGGTTTTCTATTGTCCAATAGATAAAGATTTTTCTAACATTTATCGTCCAATGGGTAATGGTTAAAAGATAACTAAATAGATTGGTAGATAGGTTCCTCCAACTAATTGGTTAGAAGCTAACTATTTTGCCAAATAGGGCTTTTAATCAAGAAACGAATTTTAAAGGGCTAAAATCCAATTAGAAATCAACGAGAAAATTATAAAGCCATCCAAAAGAATTTGAATAAACAACGAGATTTTTATTTACTAAAAATCGGAGTTGTTATAACCTATCCCCCTTAAACAATTTCGTCCTCGAAATTAGGTGTACGCTTGGATTCGAACAGGCGAGGGTAGTTTGCTTTCATGGTTTCTTCTCTCTCCCATGTGGTTTCTCTAGATCCATGGTGCTTCCACAGAACTCGTACCAATTTGATGTTCTTGTTCCGGATCAGCTTCTCACTTCGGTCCTGAATTTCTATGGGTTCTTCCTCATATGTCGCGTCTTCTTCGATGGTGATGTCTTCCATATTGAGAACATGGGTGGGTAGGGCAAGGTACTTGCGAAGTATTGAAATGTGAAACACGTTATGTACTCTATCTAGCTGTGGCGGCAGGGCTAGACGATACGCAACCTTCCCGATCTTCTCTACGATGTCAAAGGGTCCAATGTAGCGCGGGGATAGTTTTCCCTTCTTCCCAAATCTGATGACTCCCTTCTTTGGTCTGATCTTCAGGAATACATGATCTCCTACTGTAAAGGATAAAGGTCGGCTCCTTTTATCCGCATAACTCTTCTATCGGCTCTGAGCGGTCTGGATCCTTTGCTGGATGGTCTTGACCTTCTCTGTGGTATCCCGCACTATGTCAAGTCCAATCAATCCCGTTTCTCCAACATCTGTCCAACAGACCGGGATCGATAGGGTCAGCCGTAGAGAGCTTTGTACGGTGCCATCCCAATACTTGCTTGGTAGCTGTTGTTGTAGGCAAACTCCACCAATGGTAGTGCTGCTCCCAGTTCCCAAAGAAATCCAAGGCATAGGCTCTCAACATTTCCTCCAATGTTTGTATTGTCCTCTCCGTTTGTCCATCTGTCTGAGGGTGGAAGGCTGTACTAAGCATTACGTCTGTTCCTAACGCCTTCTGCAATCCTTTCCAAAAATGTGACACAAAACGTGGGTCTCTGTCAGATACTATCGAGACAGGTACTCCATGTAGTCGTACGATCTCTCGAATGTACAACAGGCTCAATTGCTCCACGTTCTCTGTCATCTTGACAGGCAGAAAATGCGCAGATTTGGTGAGTCGATCCACGATCACCCAAATAGCTGTATTGGACTTAGCGGATCTTGGTAATCCAGTGACGAAATCCATCGAAATGTGCTCCCACTTCCAGGTCGGAATTGGTAAAGGTTGAAGGTCTCCTCCTAGTTTCTGATGTTCGGCTTTGACTTGTTGACACACTAAGCAGGTAGATGCAATCGGGCTACGTCCTTTTTCATTCCTTCCCACCAGTACGTTCTTCGCATGTCATGATACATTTTTGTACCGCTAGGGTGAACTGCGAAGTTCGAATGGTGAGCTTCTCGGAGTACAGCTTCTCGAAGGGTTCCACTATTAGGTACGAATATCTTTCCCTTGAATCTCAAGCTGTTATCCTTCTCGATTGTCCATCCTGGTAGCGCCTTTCCTTCTCGGATTCGATACCGAATGAACTTGCAATCCTGCTCGAATGTTTGGGCTAGTAAGATCTCCCGGTGAAGTGTCAGTTCCGCAACTAGAGCGTACAATCGAGCGTTCCCGTTCTCTGACGATGGTTGTAGGTTGAACTCATTGAGGGTGTCTACCATCTCCCATTCCTTAATAGCTTTCTTGACCTTCTGTGTCCTATCCTTTCGGCTTAGAGCATCAGCTACCACATTGGCTTTGCCAGGGTGATATTGAAGTGCAAACTTGTAGTCTTCCAAGTATTCCATCCATTGACACTGCCTCAGGTTCAACTCTTTCTGAGTGAAAAGGTATTTGAGGCTTTTGTGGTCGGTGAAAACTTTGAATTGTTCTCCCCACAGATAGTAACGCCAGGTTTTGAGGGCGAATACTACTGCAGCCAATTCTAGGTCGTGAGTAGGGTAATTCCTCTCGTGCAGTCGAAGTTGTCGGGATCCATAGGCCATAACTTTTCCATTCTGCATCAGCACACATCCCAAGCCATCTCTTGATGCGTCGCAGTAAACCGTATAATCTACACCCCGCTCGGGAATGATGAGTATCGGTGCACTGATTAGTCTATTTTTCAATTCTTAAAAGGATTTCTCACAGGCTTCACTCCAATCCAGCTTCATTTCTTTCTGAGTTAGCCTAGTCATTGGTTTGGCGAGAATTGAGAAGTCTGGTATAAATCTTCGATAGTATCCAGCCAATCCTAGGAAGCTTCTGATTTCGAATACTGAGGTCGGCTGTTTCCAATTCAGTACTGCTTCAACTTTACTTTCGTCTACCGCTATTCCTTCCTTGGATACTACGTGCCTCAAGAACTTAACCACTTCTAGCCAACACTCGCATTTGCTTGGCTTGGTATAGAGTTGACTATCTCGAAGTACTTGTAGCACTATCCGAAGGTGTTCCTCATGCTCGTCCTTATTGGCAGAGTATATCAAGATGTCGTCAATGAACACCACTATAAATTTGTCTAAGTAGGGTTGGAAAATCTAGTTCATGAGACATATGAATACTGCTAGAGTGTTGGTCAGTCCAATCGGCATCACTACAAACTCGTAGTGTCCGTATCTGGTGCGAAAGGCTGTCTTGGCAATATCCTCCTCCCGAATCCTTAACTGATGGTAGCTTGATCGGAGATCAATTTTAGAAAAGCAAGTTGCTCCTCTTAATTGATCAAACAGGTCATCGATCCTAGGCAACGGATATCGGTTCTTGACTATGACTTGGTTTAACTTCCGATAGTCGATACACAGTCGAAGTGTTCCTTCTTTCTTCTTCACGAACAATGCAGGTGCTCCCCACGGTGATGTACTTGGTCTGATGAATCCTTTGTCTAACAGCTCCTGCAATTGGGTCTTGAGCTCTTTTAGTTTTGTAGGGGCCATTTTGTACGGTGCCATGGAGATTGGTGTTGTTCCCGGTTGGAGTTCTATAGAAAAGTCTATCTTTCTTTGAGGTGGTAAACCCGAAAGTTCTTCAGGGAAAACATCGGCGTACTCGCAAATGATGTGTGGTAATCCCAATTCCATCTGGTCGGTTCTTCCATTTGGAAACTAGCTAGCCATCCAAACAATTGATTCTGCCACCTTGATCTTTTCGTCGTCGAGCTTGCCGTTTCTCTATCCCCTTTAAATTGAAAAAGAGTTCCTTCAGAGTTATGAGCCGTCACTGTCTTCTGATGGCAGTCTATGACTGCACGGTGAGCTGATAGCCAATCCATTCCAAGGATTACGTCGAAATCCGTTATGTCGATCACTCTGAGATCGCAGGTTAGACGTAGGTTGGCTATTTCTATCTCGCACCCTCTACACACTAAATTAACAGCTATACTCCCCCCTAACGGCGATTTGACTTTCGTACTCATACTTAGGGGTTCTGTTTCTAGTGCTAGAGCAGTTACGTAGGTAGTAGATATAAACAAATGCGATGTTCCAGAGTCAAACAATGCTTGTACGCAGGTACTGTACAATAATAGCGTACCTTGGATCACAGAGGGATCCTGTTCCTGCTCCTGCTCCTCAGTCTGTAGTGCAAAGATGCGTCCTTCAGTGCCTTGCTGGGTTCCTGCGGGCTGCTTCCCCTTGTTTTGCCCATTCAGCTGCTGCGATGGGCCTCTTGGGTTTTGCTTCCCAAATTCGGCCTGTCCCGGCTGTTGAGCTTTCTGGCTTCCAAAACCTCCAGTTCTCTCCCTCTGGGGTTGGGGGCATTCACGTTTGTAGTGGCCCATAGCCTGACAGTTGAAGCACTGAACTGTTGCTATGTTTTTGTCGCCCCTCTGCGGTTCGCCACGTCCTGGTGTAGCAGTCTTCCAAGGTTGGTTGTTTTGGGATGGAGTAAAGGGTTTGGTAGGGTAGGGCCCACGATTGTTGTTGGAAGGTTGAGTCCGGATAGGTTCGCCAGTGTTGCCTGTCGCCTTCCTCCATCGGGTTTTAAAGTCATTCTTTTCACTCTCCAGTCGAAGAGCACACTTCACAACACTGGTATAGGTAGGAAAAGCCTGAGCTACCATAGCCCTTCTAGCAGTGGTCAGCCCCCACCCAAACCTTCTCGCCTTCTTGTCCTCGGTTGTAATGGCAGTTTGGGCGTGGCGGGACAGTTCCTCAAACTTGGCCGCGTATTGAGTGACGGTCATCGTTCCTTGTTTCTGGTTTAAGAACTCTTGTTCCTTGGCCGAACAAAGAGGCGTGGGAAAGTACTTGTCGAGGAATAGGGTTTCGAACTCAGCAAATGTCATGGTGGCTATGGCATGGGTTGCCTCCATCAGATCCCACCAATAACGGGCTTCTCCTTTCAGCTGGTATGTGGCTAAGGCTACACGATCCCCATTTCGGGTAATCTCCAAGGTCTCCAGGATCACCTTGACTTCTTTCAGCCATGTTTCGGCTACGGTGGGATTGGTATCTCCATTGAAGGTCGGAGGTCGGCGTTTGCAAAATTCGTTCATCGCTCGGGTTCAGGTCATAGGTTCATTATCACGGTTTTGGTTTCGGCGGTTGGCGTTTAAGGCTGTTACGAGCGCTTGCATGATTTGAGATAGGTCGGGGTTGGGGTTAAAGGATTCACCGTTCTCATATCCTAGTCCACTGCCTCGGTTCACCATCTACGAGTAAAAATTGAAAGGGGGAATTTTAGTCTACTTTAACACTTCTCCTTTTGTAAACGCAATTTATTATATAATATGCAACAGTACTCTTAAAACAAGTCAAGCTTTTCATAGATAAGCAGGATATATAGCAATCATAAGCGTAGAGTTCTACTATAAAACAAGTAGACTTAAACCAAGATTTCCTAATACAAGTTGAAACGATCCTACACATTCCTACTACATAGTCCTTCTAGCCTTAGTGCTTACAAGGGCAACTTAAGCTTTCGGAGTCTTATTCTAATACTACTACTCTACTAACGAGGTAGAATGAGTCCAAAAAACTCTCTCAACTGCTCAATCCATTCCTTCTCTCTTATTTCGAGCCAACGCTCTCCCTCTTGGTGAATCTTCTCGGCTAACTCCCTAAGCTGTGGGTCCTGAGGGTCGACTGCCATGTCCTGGTCCTCACTGGTAAAGGGTGTCATCACAACTAGCTCGTACAACTGGTCACCGGTCTCGGGGTCGCGGACTCCCAAATGGGGTATGGGAATGAGGCTCTCGGGTGCTAGCAAGGTCTTGTAATATAATAAGTTTGCTACTGTGATCAGGGCAACAAAGGTGCGGCTATCCATATCTACAAATAAAAATTATATATTAGACTTAACGGTGTATGAAGTAGACTGAACATATGTAAATACAAGTACACATAAACAGTGATCATATGCAAAAAGGGAAATACAAGTCTTTTCATTACCAAATAAACAAGTACAACATAGATGGCTTACTAGCCTAAGCTCCCTACTATATTCTGGTTACAACAAAAGATCCATCCGCTTGCTAAACCTTCCTAATTCGTCTAAAAGATATCCGGGAATTCGACCCTATGTGAGCCTATGTCGGTCTCAAAGGGTGGTGGAGGCACATCCCCCAAGTCAGCGGGTATGTCCATGAAGTCGGGCATAACCCACTCTGGATCCTCCTCTAAAATCTCAATCTCCTCGTCGTCGGATGGTAAGTCTGGATCTGGCATTAACATTAAGTGCTGCCAGTCTGCTTCGTTTATCGATAGGTCGTGGAACTCCTCGGGATCTTTTTCTTTAGGATCTTCTTCCTCGGGATCCTCCTCAACTTCCTCAATCATGTTATTTGGGGGTGCTATTGGAACTAGGGCGGGGGCTGCTTCGGCGTTGTTCTCCTCAATTAGAAATTCCACATCATTGGGGGGTGCTATTTGGACTAGGACGTGTACTGCTTCGGCATCATCCTCTTCCTCGGGAAGTATGATGGTGCCATGCTCTTGGTAGTAGTCATGAGTGTAGGGAAAGGCATATGGAAAGTAAGGATCTCCCACTAGTTGGTTCGTCATTGACCTTAAGGTACTTGCAAAATGGTGAGCTTCAATTAGCAGGTTGGCTTGATAGAGATTTGGTTGGTTCATCTACAAGGAAAAGTTTAACCTTAATTAGTAACATTTTAGGGCAAAGGTTTACTAACACCAAAAATGATTTCGAGTTTCTAAGTTCCACATTCGATCCTTGATTTAAGTCATCATCCAATTGTTCGGGAATTCCCAGCTCGGTGGTACTGCCAATTTCCTACACCTTGATTCAATCCGAAGATTGTTTTGTCAGAATTCCACCCAATTTGGGATGGTAAACTTAAACTCAATTCACGTTTATGCAATGGTCAAACTATCTTATGGTCTACCCATTCTACCCATTGCCGAGGTTTTGAACCTAAAGCTCTGATACCAAGTTGTAACTCCCCAAATTCTGGGTACGTTAATAAGACATTTTATTACAAAAATAAAGTGAGTCTGGCTCATTATTACATCACAAGGTCTTACAAGAGTACTTTTAACCAACAAAGGAGGGAACTAGGGTTCCTAGCTACTGCTCCGCCTGCTCTTCCATCCTAGCAAGCTCTTCGGCTCCGAAGGCCTCCAATGTATACAGCTCACCCCATTCATCTATGAGGTCTAACACATTATACCGGTGTCGCCACCAATATAATATGTCAGGGTCACTAAAAGGTAACACCGTGAGCTACAAAAGCTCAATAGAGTAACCTATACCCACTAACCCTTAACTTACGAGCAAACGATTGTAAATTCAATGCTTTGCACATAGTTCATACATATTCGACAAACAGTTAATAATGACACATCTGCATTCACTATTCAACTAACGTTGGTGTCCATGATTTTTCAAGTTTCTCCTACGCAACTCCTCGTAGACTGTGTCAACATTTTCCACATTTCATAACCATGTAATCATTTTTAAAATCGTTTTTAACACGCCTAACCTCGGTTCCGCCGTTTTGGTCTCCCGAGTATCCTCACAATGGTTCCGCCGCACCAGGTTCCCATTGGCACACTTTGCATTGGGTCCTCTCCGCGGATAACCAAGCCACATGCACACCCAACCTCGGTTCCGCCGTTCCGGTCTCCCGAGTATCCTCATAATGGTTCCGCCATCCCGGGTTCCCATTGGCACACAAAACACACACCACACAATGGGCTACCACGTCCGGCCACATTGCGGTTTCCAAAATATTTCACCCTTTCAAAACACGCCTTTTAATTAACCACACCCTAGGTGTCATGTTTCTACTTTTTTGATTTTCGTGTCTCGTTTTCATGCATCGACTCCGTGGTAGGACTTCACATGAAATCATAAATCATTCATTGTAATTTTAAACTAACAAGATCATCCAACTCAATATTATACCACAAGTAATACAAGCAATTCATGTATACATGTTCATAACCATCCTAAAGATCAAAGTACGAATACTTCTATACAAGCGATAAGTTTTTGTCTTTCAAAATCCTTTCTTTCCTATTTTGTGGAAAATTCAAAACAACACATGTTTATTGAAGTAAAAGTTCATTATTCAACTCGTTCATACCACCATTAGCAAAATGAGTTTGTTAATCATCATGCATTCTAAACATTATAAGCGATAAACAACCTCATCTACTTAAAAATATTTCATGTTATACTTTGAACTAAAGAGTAAAGACATTCTACTTTCTAACATACGGTTCTATACGTAGAGTTAGGGGGCAAGGGGGACTACATATACTTAGAGAGAGCGTATATGGGACTCTACCTTACTTCTTGGTGGTTGGTCGGTTTTGAGAATAGGTCGTCGGTTTGGCGGCGTAACGGCTCCGGTTTGCTTCGAAAGGAAGAGAGATGGATTTTCTCTTCCTAGAAATAACTTTTCTAACTAAACTAGGCTACTTTAAAGATCTAGAGGTGGTTTTTGGAGGTGGTTTGGTGGTAGCTCTCAAGAACTTCAAGAAAACTCAAGAAACTTGAACTTTGGAACAAAAGAAGCTTAGAAATTCTAGAGAGAAGTTGGAGCAAAGAGTGAAGGTGTGAGTTTAAGCTTGGAATAGCTTGCTATTTATAGGCCAAGGCTTGTCTCTCTCCTTCTCCACCCGAAATCTCTCTCTCTCTCTCTCTCTCTATATATATATATATATATATCTTTGATTTCTTTCACTTGTCAAGCTTGATGGGTTAGGTTATGGGGTTACTTGTATATCTTCTTCCAAGTACTAGGCTTGCATGACTAGATTTTGTACTTCTAGGGTTAGTTTGAAAGATTTTGTGGAAGAAAATAGGGTTGTACAAAGATTTATTAATTAATAAGGACAATGGAAGGTAGATTTTGCTTGGAGAAATATATAACTCAAGATTGAAAGGATGTTAGGAGATCATGGAAGATCAAGTCAAGGTACAACCAAATCTCCCTCTCTTTTGCTCTCCTTCTCACTCCTCTCTCTCTCACTCTCCCTCTCTCTCTCGGCCCTCCTCTTGCTCTTTCTCTTGTATATATATATATATATATATATATAAGTACATAGGTGCTATGTGATCTACTAGATTTCAAGTCAAGATTTTCCTATTAAACTATTCTAATAAACACATGTGTACTTTTGTAATAATATAAGTGTGTGTGTGTACACCACGGATCCAGTGAAAGATCCATTACCAGTCTACCGTGCGGACCTCCCCTTTCCCGATCGAATTGCGACGATCCGAGCCGCTCAATGTGTTCAGAACAAGATTTTAAGGGTACCCACGAGAAATCAGCAAAAAAAATGATCGGAAAGGGCTTGATCCGAGCAGTTTTTTACTGAATCGTTCAATAAAAAACTGCTCGGATCAAGCCCTTCCCGATCATTTTTTTTGCTGATTTCTTGCGGGTACCTTTAAAATCACGTTCTGATCACTTTGAGCGGCTCGGATCGTTCCAATTCGACTGGAAAATGGGAGTTCCGCACGGTAAGCCCGTGTGGGATCCCTCAAGAAAACCGAACTATATATATATATATATATATATATATAAGTTTCATTCTCCTAAGAACCACCTTAACTGAATAAAATAAGGATCTCCCTTTCCCGATAGAATTTTGATGATCCATGCCGCTCAATATGTTCAGAACGTGATTTTAAGAGTACCCGCGAGAAATCAGTAAAAAAAAAAGACCGGAAAGGCTTCATCCGAGCAGTTTTTGTTTATTTTTTATTGAACGGTTCAAATAAAAACAGCTTGGATGAAGCCATTTCCGGTCATTTTTTTTTGCTGATTCCTCGCAAGTACTCTTAAAATCACGTTCTGAACATATAGAACGGCTCGGATCATCGTAATTCGAACGGAAAATGAGAAAAACAGAGAGGTCCTTATGTTAAAATAAGGACCTCCTCATTTGAAAATGACTCTCTCTCTCTCTCTCTATATATATATATATATTATATATATATAATTTTCAAGTGAGGGATCCCTCATTTTGTTAAAATGAGGGACTTTCATTTTCCGATCAAATTTTGAAAATCCGAACCGTTCAATGTGTGCAGAACGTAATTTTAAGGGTCCCCGCGAGAAATCAGCAAAAAAAATGACCGGGAAGGGCGTCATCCGAGCAGTTTTTTTTGAACCGTTCAATGAAAACTGCTCGGATGAAGCCCTTCCCGGTCATTTTTTTTGCTGATTTCTCACAGGGACCCTTAAAATCACGTTCTGATCACTTTGAGCGGCTCGGATCATCGAAATTCAATCGGGAAAGGGAGTCCCGCATTTTAATAAAATGAGGGATCCCTCACCGGAACATATATATATATATATATATATATATATATATATATATATATTCCCATTCTCCTAAGGACCACCTTAACTTAATAAAATAAGGACCTCCCTTTCCCGATTGAATTTCGATTATCCGAGCCGCTCAATGTGTTCAGAGCGTGATTTTAAGGGTACACGCTAGAAATCAGCAAAAAAAAAGATCGGGAAGGGCTTCATCCGAGCAGTTTTTGTTTATTTTTTATCAAACGGTTCAAATTAAAACTACTCGGATGAAGACCTTCCCGGTCTTTTTTTTTGCCGATTTCTCGCGGATACCCTTAAAATCACGTTCTGAACACATTGAGCGGCTTGGATCATCAAAATTCAAACGGAAAATGAGAGAAATGGAAAGGTCCTTATTTTAGTTATTTGAAAATGACTGTATGTATGTGTGTGTGTGTGTGTGTGTGTGTATATATATATACACACACACACACATACATACATACATATATATACAAGGGTGTACCATGCAATCTAGGTAGATTTTCGAATATCCAATAAAAAATTATAAGATCAAAATCTTTTATTAAAATAGTCCAAATTGGCACATGTTCTTATTATAAAATTAGATTATGTACTTAGAAAATCTAGGGTATTAAATCTACTAGGTACACACACACACACACACACACACACACACATATATATATATATATATATATATATATAAGTATATCATCACATGGGAAATCTAGAAAATGTTTTATTTAATAAACCCTAGTACTTGTTGGTAAGACTATCTCTATTATCCAATGGGTAATATTTTCCATAGTAGTTATTGGCCAATGGTTAATGGGGTGAAGTAATATCTACTTAAATAATGCTTATATGTCCTTTTAGGCATGTATATATAACTATATATATGGGTACTTTAACAAAATCTAGAAAGTACTTTTGGTAGAAAATCTAGGTTTTCTATTGCCCAATGGATACAGATTTTCTTAACATTTATCGTCCAATGGGTAATGGTTAAAAGGTAACTAAATGGATTGGTAGATAGGTTCCTCCAACTAATTGGTTAGAAGCTAACTATATTTGCCAAAAGGGCTTCTAATCAAGAAACGAATTTTAAAGGGCTAAAATCCAATTAGAAATCAACGAGAAAATTATAAAGCCATCCAAACGAATTTGAATAAACAACGAGATTTTTATTTACTAAAAATCGGAGTTGTTACACGACGGGCTCGTGAAACCATGGCGGAGCGCCGAACACCACACCCGAACATCAAAACCTTCAACTACAACCCAATTGCGCACCAAAACCGCTGGCACAACCCAGACACGCAAAGGGGCATAACTGCAGCTGAAAACTCCGGCCAACAACAAATCCTTACCTAAAATTATTTGCCCATCACCAACACCCACCAGATCTAGTAGCCTAGACTAGTACAGACCGGACTGGAGAGACCGGTCGGTAGAAACCAAGCCAAACGGCCGGTAAAGAAGAGAAGAAAGCAAAACCCTAACCCCAAACCTCACCTTATTACCACATCAATGTCCACCGCTTGTCAGACCACCACTCACCGCCTTCTAGCTCTGGTTTGAACTAGCATCGCCGAACAACAGGGATGGGACCCCGTCAAGAGGTCTGGACCACTAGCTAAAAAAAACGGAAGGGGAAAGCAGGGAGGAACGAAAACGGAAAAACTGAAAGATGGAGAGAGGGGAAAGGAAGATGGGGAGGGGTGAGGCGGCGGCGGCTCCCCTCCCCCTCCCCCTCCCCGGATCTGGTTATGATTACTAGTCACAAATTAATAGCAAAAAATTCCTATGAATCCCAATATCACAAAGTAATAGCAAAAAATACACCGATGACGGCTTACTTTAAACTATCAAAATTGCACATACTGCTCTTTGAGTCATCTTCGGTAATTGTTTGGGGCAATTGCTCTATATTGTCTCACAAATTGAGCCCTACAAAAATATTTAGAATTTGAAGTGTCGGAGAGGAGATCTCAACTCAAAATGAACGTAGGGATCCGTTTTAATTACCAATAGAGATTTTGTTTGCTAAAAGCTTAATAGAATGAACCCATTTCACTAAGTGAAATAGGTACTTATTTTTCAAATAAAAGGTGATGTATTGTGAAAAATAAAAAAATAAAAGTGATATTTCAAATTAAATGTGATGTATTGTGAGAGAATAATTTGTCTCGCATATTGTGAGAGAATAATTTGTCTCGCAAGACAAGAAAATAAGTTGTGACAAAATAAGAACCTTAGCGGAACATGTAACCTTCCCTTAGATTTTTAACAAAAAAATAGAGATATCAGCTCTCCATTACTTCATCTAACAATGCAAATCTCCCTCCTTCTGGTAAGTTGAACTCTAACACTGTTAAATGTGTTGATTAAAATATCCTTATTGCTTTGGGATCCATCCACAACATGGTCGAGTACACTAAACAATGGAGAAGTTTGTTTTTCTTTTCTAATTAACTCGTCTCCTCTCCATTTTGCTCCCCTTCAGGCCACTTAAATCAATCAATCGACCACATAACGTAAGGCCTTCGAATTGAACCACAGGCCACTCTAACTCAAACCACTATAATTCCGTCGTTCCATTACTTTATACAATCCCCGCACCCACTACAACACTGACCACCACACCCAACATCCTCACGTTAATTTTTGTAGAAAAATAAGTGTGAAAAACAGTAATCAATTTTACTAATTTCTGAAAATTTACAATCGAACAGAAAATTACATTAAACGGAATTACAGGATATGAAACATAAACTGTAAGCAAGGTATAAAGATACTGCAAACCGAGACCCATTTTATTCAACAGTGTCCTTAAGACAAATTCGCCACCTCACCGGTGCTGGAGGTTGTGTCAGTGTTTGTCTCATAGGGTTGACTCGATTACCACTCATCCGTCGGAGCACTGCCGTAGATTGCCCGTCGAACGAACTTATCTCTCTCCCTCTCCCTCTCTCTCTCTCTCTCTCAAAAGAACAATTGGATAGTAGAAGTAGAGAAGCTCTGGATTCCTCGTCTGTTGAAACAAAGGAGAGGTTCTCTTTATATAGCCGAGCAGGAGCCTACCCATTTAATAGGGTTAATTCAATTTGAATATACGGAATTGACTACGGGGAATTCAATTTCTGGAGAAAAGCTGCTATTGATCCAACAATTGATTCCATAATCAAATTGTGGGTTTTATTCTGGGCATTCTACCCGGTATTAATTAGCTACGCACAACTAATTCTGTAACTGGACTATCCAAACGCGAATAGTTCAAACCCAATAAAGCACAATCAATTCCAAACCAATCTAGACTAGACCATATGTTGGAATTTGCCTTGAATTACAACTAGGGTTTTTTTGGACTTCAAAGCCCAATATGGTTGTAACGACCCTAATTTTTATCTATAAAAAAAATTATAAGTTTAATAAAATTCCTATTACTCGATTGTCTTTTTATTTATTTTCTTGAGTAATGATATTATTAACATAAACCTAGAGGCCTTAAAATTATTTATACACACGCATACATGGGGAGAAAGCTGAGAATGGGTTTTCTATCCAAAGAACCCATCATATCACCTCATTATTTCAACCCTATGTCATCCCAATGAGTCTAGTAGAGAGAGAGAGAGACAGAATTTCAGATGAAAGGGAGAGAATACAGTGGCCTCTTACACACCCACTTCCTCTTACAGTTCATAGGTTTCAGGCTATGTGATCATGCATGCAATTTTTTAAAAAAAAATTAAAAAAAAAAACTTAGAAACAAAAGTGTGTGTGTGCTGCCCAAGTGAGATGGAGTAAATGAGTAAGCTTTCCTTACTCAGCAATCAAGTGCTTGTCCACTTGAGTTGAGAGAGAGAGAGAGAGATAGGGAATACCTGAGAGTGGGAGAGAGGGAAGAGATATGGGATATCAGGGAAATCTCATCCTAATAGACCTACTTCATCCTAATATTTAGCCCTGCAAGCTAGACGAGAGAGAGAGAGAGAGAGAGAGAGAGAGAGAGAAAGAGAGAGAGAGGAATGGCAGAGAGGGAGAGAGTGGGATAAGATCCTACCAGATTTTTTTTCCCCTCCACATGCACATGCACATCATTTTTTTTAAAAAACTATTAAAAATAGCCTTGCCAGGTCGCGAACGGTACACGAGTCCTCCATAAAAACTATTAAAAATAATTTAAGCAGTTCCTTTATTTTCTCTTTTCTTTATCAAAACTAAAGTCTACATTTATTCTTAATCGTCGCGGAGTATTGTCAGTACTAAAATAATTCA
This sequence comes from Rhododendron vialii, assembly GCF_030253575.1. Lineage (NCBI taxonomy): Eukaryota > Viridiplantae > Streptophyta > Magnoliopsida > Ericales > Ericaceae > Rhododendron > Rhododendron vialii. The sequence continues at coordinate 13,086,201 of NC_080568.1, forward strand.
TGATTGCAATAAAAACTAGGATTTAACCAAAACTAATTAACTTTGGGGCTTATAATCTTAGATTCCAATACACTAGGGTTAAATTTACAAGCTAAACAAACTTGAGGGACCAAACTGTAATTTTTCTAAAACTAATTTAACATTTCGGTTTTCCAGTGACTGTTTTCAACGGAAAACAGTGGGCTCCCGCCGGACTTCAACCGGCGACGTCGGATTCGATTAATATCGTATCGTAACGCTAAAATCATAATAGAAACACGATATATACTTAGAGAGGTGAGTTCCGAACTACCTTTCGTCCGGTGATACGATTTTCGGAGGGATTTCGGCGGCGTCGGAACACGACTGTTTTTGTGGCTGTTTTCTGGACTGTTTTGCAGCTAGTACCCGGGCCGGAACGAGCAGACTTTTCGGGCCCATTCGGAGAGAAAACGAAGCTGTGTTTCGGAGCCAGAATGGGGCTGATTTCAGAGCTCGAAAGGATTTGATTAAAAGGTGGGTTTCGTGACTGGGATGGGCTGGTGGCGCCGGAGGTGGTGGAAGGTGGCCCACGGTGGTGATGGTAGGAGGGGAGCCGAGAGTGGAGGGGCGGAGGAGGTGGCTCGGAGGAGCTATGGGTGGTGGCGGTTCGGTGGTGGACGGAGAAGGTGTCGGGCGGTGAGGATAGGAGGCCGAGAGGGTGGTGGAGGAGATAAGGTTGTAAATAAGGTGATGTATTCTCTCTCTCTCTCTTGTTCTCTGCCAAAAATAAATGGGAAAGGAAATGGGGTTTACTTTTGTAGGGAAAAAGAGTATGCAGTGTAGGAAAAATAAATGGGCTGCTGCAAATGGCAGAGGAGAGGGGGGAGGTTCGGCTGATTTTGGGGAAAAAGGAGATGTGAGGTGATGGTGAGGGTGAGGGTGAGGGTGGAGTATGGGTTTAGTAATAGTATGGTTAAGATTCTAGTTTAGGATTTAGTTGGGTTAAAGTTCGGGTAAAATGATTCAGTGTACACACACGCACATAATAAAAAAATTAACTCATCGGACATTTGCGCGCACAATCGATTATGGAATAAAATTTTGGTGTGACGTTGAAAATAGTTTCTCGCATTAAATAAACTAACGAGCAAAATAATATTTTTATTTTGAAAATTATTATTATTTATTAAAAAAAATACCGGATCTTTACGGTGGAGAGGGAGGAGAGAGAGATGAGAGACCTATAAATACCCCATTTCCCTTTACAGCACCACCAACTCCTTCCTACTTAGAAAGAAAGAGAGTTAGAGCCGAGCCCCACTTTTCTTTTCAGTTAGTGTACTTTTGTTTTGACTTTCATTTCTTAAGGAGAAAAGCTAGGAGTCCGGTCAAACCAAGGCCTTAAGGAGACGTACCGTTCGCGACCTGATCCAACGCTAACGTAATCAACCCACTACCGCCAAGAAGTAAGGTAGAAACTTCCTATCTACTTACCTAAGTATATCACCGATACAATTTTTCGCTAAAGTAACAAGAATAGGCTTGTACAATTATTGCGTGTGCGTGTGTGTGTATATAATAAAAGTACACTACCTGGGTATTAGCATGAAATATCTATGTTTTCATAAGGAACTGTTCTTAGATTTGGTGTATAGTAATTGTTGACTTGAAAGATATAAATTGGCAAAATGAGAAATTATAAAAAAATGCTCCTGGAGATCTAGTGGAAACATTTTTTTTAGAAAGCATGATATAGGACATGGGTACTGGAATTGGCTAATAAATATCCCTGCATGATAAAGTTGAAATGTTAAAAGTAAATAGTTCCAAAAGTTGGTCTTGAATACTTCTATATTACGTAATGTCAGGAAATGCTTTTGATTGCTTTATTATTTGTATCATCAGAAAATGCATGTAGTAGAGTAGGGATATTGCGTGATGTTTAACAAGCTTTGAAAGAATAATGTGTTCGCAAGAAAATGATGCATGTGTATGAGACACAAGAATCGAGAAAACGATATTCGAAAACGAAAAGAGCAGAAGAGAAATTTTGTCATGTATAAACCTGGGAGATCGGAACGGCGGAACCAGAGTTTGGGTGTGCGTGAGTAAACCTGGAAGACCGGAACGGCGGAACCAGTGTTTGGGAATGTGTAAGTAAACCTGAGAGACCGGAACGGCGGAACCAAAGTTTGTAAATGCATGGTTGACCGTCATTCTGAAAGAGGGAGTAAACGAAACCAGTGCTAAAGGATAAGAGTTGAAAATAAGAGAAATTGACGTTTTGACATGAGATACGATACATTATACGAATTTGACACTTGACACTTTTACTCGTACGATATTGTTAATATTTGTTTTCATTTAAGTTCTGTTTGATGCCTTGTAAACTAGATGTTATTTTTGCTAAAAGTATGGGACATAGGGGTAAGAGTTAGCTACTGAGCTTAAAAACTCACAGTGTTACTTTTGTGACCTTGGCATTTTATGCCAGATTTAGAAGGCGAACAAGAGACATACTATAATCTGAAGCAGTACGGAGCTGAGCAGAATATTGCTGAGGAAGCCAACCACCTTGGAGAATAGAAAATTTTCCGTAGAACCTCTCCCTATTATTAAAGAAATGTAATCTTGATTTGAGAATAATTTGGGATGTAATGACTTATTAATCTACTTTTAGTTATTAAATGTTTTAGTTGAATAAAATAGTAATAAATAATGTTCCCAAAATTTGGGGCATTACAATGGTTCTAACTTGCTGGGCAAGAATCTGTGGTTATAAATATAGCTTTATTCTTTTCATTAGGTTTTTGACTTTTTGAGTGAATCCCTTTAAGAGCCCCCATAAGGTTCTTAGGTAGAATATTAGGGTTCTTTTTTTGTCCTTGGATCCATTAAGATTAGGCTCCTTTGGATACCGTTATGGATTGTTTCATGTTGGGTATCATTGTGGAGATTTGGGATCCTTTTGTGTTGAAGCTTTGATATTAGGGAAATTTGTTTGTCTCTTTGGGTTCCACCTAGGGTTTGTATCTCTCTTTTGGGTTCCACCAGAGATTTGTCCCTGAATATCGTTTAGTGCTTCTTTGAGAGTTACGGATATAGCCGGCTCTGTAACAACTCCGATTTTTCGTGCAATAAAAATCTCGTTGTTATTGAAATTTCTTAATTTCTCGTTGATGTTCTTATTTGATTTTCTTGTGGTTTGTATTTAAGCAATCGATCGCCTTATCATCGTAATTCTCAACTAGAAACCCTAATCGCACTTTGGACCCTCGAGAATCGTTTCTCGACTACTTAGTCCGACCTAGCAAGCCTAGTTAGCTTCTAACCGGCTCGATGGAGTAACCAAACTAGAAAGTCACCTAGTTACGTTTCCCTAACCGAAGATGGACCATTTTGCCCATCTTGAACCTTTTGAACCTTTTGAACCCTAGACTAGTAATTGTTTAATTATTTTCTTTTATTATTTTGGTTTTATTCTTTACCCATTGGACGATAGATGTTAGGGGAATTATTATCCATTGGATAAAAGAAACCCATTTCTTTATATTAAAAGAATTTTGAAGGATTTTAGCAAAGTACTATGATTGACATTTATAATTATTTTGAAAAGTACTTTTCAAATTACTTTACTAATAAAAGTACCCAAGTAACCTTGGACCTTTGGATAATAACTATTAGGGTAATCTTTACCCATTGGACAAAAGCCTTTTCTTTATTTAATTGGTTAAGTACATATATATATAAACACATGGGATTTTACAAAAGGACATGTAGTCTTTCCAAAAACTTATTTTAGTATATAAAGTACCCGTACCTTATTATCCATTGGATAATAACCATTAGGGATTCTATTAACCATTGGGTAATAGGCTCATCTTTCAACCAAAGTACTTAACCCATTAAACTAATGTTTGTTAAGATTCCCGGGAGTACAAAAGTACATTATTATATTAATTAAAGTACGGTACTTTTTTGTATTGGTTTAAAGAGTGAATCTTGACCCTTAAAGACTAAATTACCCTTTTGTACAAAAGTACCTATTATTTATTTGTATTCTTTCATGTTAGTACATACATATATATACATATATAGTTAGTACATGAGAGAGAGAGAGGGAGAGAGAGGAGAGAGAGGCCGAGAGAGAGGAGAGGAGAGGAGAGAGAGGCCGAGAGAGAGAGAGAGAGAGGGAGAGAGAGAGGAGGAAAGAGGAAGGAAGAAGAAGATGGATTTGATGTGTGACATTAGTCTTTCAAAGTACTTCAAATCTTTGGTGATTCCTTTCCTAGCCAAATCTTAACCCCATTAACCTCCATTGTACAAAACTCAATTGTTTAAGCCATGAATCTTGTACCAATGTCTCCTCCATGGCAACAAATCTTCCAAGAATCTCATCCAAGGACCAAAGTAGGCATGCAAGCCTACCATTTAGCAATTGATCTTCCAACCAAGCCTTAACTTCACCCATCAAGCTTGACAAGTGAAAGAAATCAAATTTGTAGAGAGAGAGAGAGAGATTCGGTTGAGAGAGGGAGAGGAGAAGCCCTTGCCTATAAATAGAAGCTCATTCCAAGCTTAAACTCACACCTTCTCACTTTGCTCCAACTTCTCTCTAGAATTTCTTAGTGTTCTTGCTTTCAAAGTTATTCTTTTCTTGTGTTTTTGAGTGTTCTTGAAAGAAACCACTGTAGGGAGGTATTCCCGAGCAGATACATTTAGTTACCAAACACGTGATGTTTGGGAACACGAGGTAAATACGACTGGACTTATCGCCGGGCAGTTCGGTGAACAGCGATATGGACCAGTGATATGAGAAGTCATGGCTATAAATAGACTGTTCGGTTATGATACAGCCGAACAGATGATGTAAAGAACCTAGCATGTGATACGAGTAATCACGGGTTGAAAGCAATGCAATCGATATCTGAATAAATGGTACGTGGGACCATAGTTTGAATATAGACAGGACAGTCATCATGCTAAACAAGTGTTCGGCAATATGGACCAGTGACATGAGAAGTCAATAGTCCAGGGAGGTTGTACGGGCTCAAGGACCAGTTACATGTGAGTTAACTGGTCCAAGCCGTCTGTTCGGCTATGAGACGGCCGAACAAAGATGGAACTCCAATCGAGAGTAGGAGCAGAGAGAATACTCTGGAAGATTCCAGAATAGTCATGTCTCATATAGGGATAAAGATCCCAAGAATATAGGATCTGAGAAAGATACCCAACGAGTATGGGATGTTCGGCTCTTAAAGGAAAAGAATCCTAAAAGGACTCTTTTCCATAAACTGATAAAGGAAACGAGACTCCTTGATATCCTGGGTTTCCTATACGAGTTAGGAATCCTATGGCAATAAGGATGCTTGGACAGCAAGCATCCATAAATCTATAAATATGAGGAAAACCTAGAGGTAAAAGGTACGCAATACGTTGCATTATTATTGCTTTCCTACTGATAATTAGGGTTTAACTGCTAGTACGTGATACTAACAAAGGCATCGGAGGGCCTTTGCCACGAGAGGCAAAGGTGCACTCACCCCCTGTCTATTTTGCAGATTAGGGTTCAGACGTCGAGCTAGGGTTCCGGTGAAGAGGCACGAATAAGCCGTTGCAATCCAGTTGATCCGAAGCGTCAATTGTTTTCATCCCCCTACAATTGGCGCCGTCTGTGGGAAACGAAAGAATTCCCTTTTGAAATACGACCATGGTGGAAGTAACTCCAGCAACGCCGCATGAACCAAAAGATGTGTTAGACGAGGGAAGGGACAAATCACCACCCGGGGCTCCGAGAAAGCCCCAGGGTGGGCACAGAAGGAACACGAGTAAGGACCGCCCCCTTACCGTGCATCATAACTCCAAAAATAGAGGAGATGGAGAGACGGCTTCAAGATCCACGAGAAGGAGTAAATCCCATCAAAGGGATGAATTAATCGCGCACTCCAGGAGTGTGCACCATAGTGACGACGTTCTTGATAGGAAGAGGCAAGAAGTCGAGGAGTATGCTCGTCTGATTAAAAAACGAGAGCATGAGATCAGAGAATTGGAAAGAATTAGGGAGCATCCGGAGGATTCTGGCCTGTCTCGAGGAAATTCTAGAGGCAGTAGGTATGCTATGGTACAATACAGAAAAGATCCTTCACGAGGAAGAAGGAGCAGAAGTCCTGTTAGAGGGCGTCACGAAGCTTCTCCACGAAAAAGGGGAAGAACAAGTAGAAGCCGAACACCGGAGAGAAAGACTTCTTCACGAAAAAAGAGGAGCAGAGACCGGAGTTCTACCCCCGAGGAAGAGGACACAAGAAAGCATCATCGAGACAGGTACGAGAGACCTGATGCTGATTGGGTCAAGGCTACGGCCCACAAAACAAAGGAGGAAGAGGATGGGACAGTGACTGCACGAGAAGCAGCACGCAAGGCCCTGAGTAATATTGCAGCCTCTCCCTTTACAAAGAGGCTACAAGAAGCAAGGTTGCCGAGCAGAGTGAAGCACGGTGCATTCGTACTTTACGAGACAAATACGGATCCCGTAGCTCACATACAGCATTACCAACAGGCCATGTTTATGCATGAGGGGGATGATTCCATCTTGTGCAAGATGTTTCCCTCCAGTCTGGGCAAGGTGGCTTTATCCTGGTTTCATAAGTTGGCCCCACGATCCATACAAGGATGGAGGCAGTTGGCAGAGGAATTCACTGCTCGGTTCTTAACGAGCAGAAAGGCCCCAAAGACTTTTGAGAGTCTTTCCACCATGAAGCAGGAGGAGAACGAGCAGATCAGGGATTATGCAAAGAAGTACTGGGAAACTTTCAACGAGATTGAAAGTTGCAGTGAAGAGTATGCAATTGCTACGTTCAAAACTGGTTTGCCTGTTCGGGGGGAGCTGCGCCGTTCATTGAATAAACATCCAGTAGCCACCTTGGCTAAATTGATGGAACGGATAGAGCAACACGCCAGAATGGAGGATGACATACTCCGTGAGGATGGCAGGACGGTTGCCGAACAGCAGAAGGCACCTGCCAAAAAGGTGGATAAGCCAGAACCCAAGTCTTACAAAGACAGAAGGGAGTACGGGCAGGCTAAGAAGGAGGCATACAAGGACAAGCAAGCTCCTGACCCCAAGTCCTTCTTTTCTATCACTACGGTTTGGAAAGAACCAATATACAGGATTCTTTATCGAATAAAGAATCAGCCATATTTTAAATGGCCCCCAAGTCTAGGTGGAGACAAAGATGCAAAACGTGCTACGAATCAGCACTGCAGTTATCACAAAGATTGGGGCCATATGACCGAGGATTGTGAGGTATACAAGAGGCACCTTGATGATTTGGTCTCTCGGGGCTATCTCAAAGAGTTTATCCAGGAGGACCCTAAAGAGAAAGGGAAGGCCATGGAACTGGGTTACGAGCAACACCCTAAAAGCGTGATCCATATGATACATGGGTTGGCTGCACCTTATACGAGGAGTGAGGTGAGGCTGTTGCAAAGACAGGTCAAGCATGATCAGCACGTGATGCGGTTGGGAAACAAGAGAGGGCGAGAGACTAATGCATGCAACGAGAGCATGGCATTTAGTGACGATGATTTAGCGGAGGTCCAAATACCCCACAATGATGCATTGGTCGTAACCCTACGAGTTGGGGAATACGACATCGAAAGAATTCTAGTGGACTCGGGGAGCTGTACAGAGGTGTTGTACTATGATGCATTCAAGAAGCTGGGCCTGGCCCAACCAGACTTAGAACAATCAACAACACCTCTAATTGGGTTCGGTGCAGGAGCAGTCTGGCCCCTAGGAAAGGTAACGTTACCTGTTCGGGCCGGATCAGTGGTGTTAAGAACGGACTTTTTGGTGGTCGATGTCCCATCTTCCTATAACGCGATTATAGGGAGGACTTGGTTGCACAAAATGAGAGCAGTCTCCTCGACTTATCACCAGATGGTGAAGTTCCCAGGATCAAATGGGATTGAAATCCTTAAAGGAAACCAGAAAGTGGCACAGCAATGCTTGATTTCCATCATTAAAACTGCCCCGAAGGTCCACCATGTTCACACATTAGAAGTACCAGACCAACCAACCATCGAGGATGTTGGAAGAAGCCCGGCTGAAAAAGTGCTTGAGGGCCTGGAGAGGATTCAGATCAACGAGACTGATCCTGAAAGATATTTTTTGATTGGGGAATCATTACCAGCAAACGAAAAGGCTGAGTCGATACGATTTCTGAAAGAGTATATTGATGTCTTTGCATGGGTACCTGAGGAAATGCCTGGGGTGGATGCAGATGTGATCTGTCACCATTTAAACATTGATCCTCTGCATAAGCCGATCATTCAGAAGAAACGAAGGGCAGCCGTACAGCATGTAAATGCTGTGATCGAAGAGGTCGATCGTTTATTGGAGGCCAAGGCAATACGTGAAGTCTATTACCCAGAATGGTTATCCAACACTGTTGTGGTAAAGAAGAAGAACGGAAAGTGGCGTGTCTGCGTGGACTTCACAGACCTGAACAAGGCATGTCCTAAGGACAGTTTTCCTTTGCCTAGGATTGACCAATTGGTTGATGCAACCTCTGGCTACGAGCGAATGAGTTTTCTCGATGCATATCGAGGATATCATCAGATTGCTATGTTTGAACCTGATCAAGAGAAGACTTCGTTCATCACACCACGAGGGTTATACTGTTACAGTGTTATGCCCTTTGGACTAAGGAATGCTGGGGCTACATACCAAAGACTTGCAACCATCATGTTCAAAAATCTCATTGGGAAAACTTTAGAAGTTTACATTGACGATATGGTGGTGAAAAGTCGAGAAAAAGGAGGGCATATCACTGATTTAAGAGAAGTCTTTGACATTTTGAGGAAATACAAGTTGAAACTCAACGCCTCGAAGTGTGCGTTCGGAGTTGGTTCAGGAAAGTTCTTGGGCCATTTGGTAACCATAAGGGGGATAGAGGCAAATCCCGAACAAATTGATGCTTTGCAGAGATTACAGAGTCCCAAAACTACCAAGGAAGTCCAGAGGCTGACAGGAATGGCAGCAGCATTGAACAGATTCATCAGCAGGTCAAGTGACAAGTGCAGACCCTTTTTTCAGTTACTGAAAAAGAGGGAGGGATTTGAATGGGGAGCTGAATGTGAGCAGGCCTTCCAAGACCTGAAAAAGTACTTGGCCGAACCCCCATTATTGTCAACTCCACAGCCAGGTGAGTCCTTAATTCTGTATTTGGCTGTTTCCGAGCACGCAGTTAGTGCAGTCTTATTGAGGGATTTGGGGATCGAGCAAATCCCCATTTATTATGTTAGCAAGACATTATTGGATGCAGAGACGAGATATCTGCCATTAGAAAAACTTGTCCTGGCACTTAGGACAGCAACCAGGAAATTGCCACACTACTTCCAAAGCCATAAGGTTGTGGTTTATACTGAGTATCCATTAAAATCATTGCTTCGAAAGGCGGATTTCTCAGGACGGATCTCGACATGGTCCGTAGAGTTAAGTCAGTATGATCTCGAGTATCAGCCACGCACAGCAATTAAAGGCCAAGTGTTGGCCGATTTTGTGGCAGAGTTTTCCCCCACTGTTGCTCCTTTGCCTCCTACGAGAAAGGAACAGGCAGCTAAGACATAATCCTTGAAGGATCAACCCGTAGCCGAACAGGATCCCAAAGAATGGAAGTTATTCGTTGATGGATCAGCGTGCAATACTGGTTCTGGAATTGGAGTTGTCCTCTTTCCTCCTCAAGGAGTTCTCATTGAACTCTCTGTTCGGCTTGGATTCAGTGCATCGAATAATGTGGCTGAATATGAAGCACTCTTGGCTGGGTTAAGAAGTGCAAAGACCCTTAAAGCAGAACGGGTCAGGGTGTATTGTGATTCCCAGCTTGTTGTGAATCAGCTGTCCGGAGAGTACGAGACTCGGAATGAAAAGATGGTAGCCTACGTGCAGGCAGCAAAAGACTTGCTTGATACTTTCGAGAGGGTATATATTGAGCAAATAAGTTCTGGACAGAATGCTCATGCAGATTCTTTAGCTTGGTTGGCTGCAGCAGTACCAACAGAGTTTAAAAGAAGGGTGGCAGTAGAATACCTCAACGAGCCGAGCATTGGGAGGAGTGTAGACTTGGTCTTGGACGTGAACCAAGGACCAAGTTGGATGGACCCAATAATGGAGTTCTTACGAGACGAGATACTCCCTTCTGATAAAAAGGAGGCCCACAAGATAAGAGTCAAATCTGCTAGGTTTTGGCTGTCCCCAGAGGGTAAGTTGTATAGGAAATCCTTTACGGGTCCCTATTTGCTATGTGTACATCCTGAGATGGTACAGAAGTTCCTTCATGAAATCCACGAGGGAACATGTGGGAGCCATGCTGGAGGCAGATCTATTGCCCACCGAGCAATTACTCAAGGCTACTGGTGGCCACACATGCAAGAAGATGCAAAGGTGTATGTAAAGATTTGTGAGAAGTGTCAAAAGTTCTCACCAATGATTCGAACACCCGCTGAAGATCTGGTGCCATTAACAAGTCCCTGGCCTTTTGCTCAATGGGGGATGGATATCGTGGGTCCATTGCACAAAGCAACTGGGAATCGAAAATTCCTGCTTGTTGCAACTGACTATTTTACAAAGTGGATTGAGGCAGAACCACTGGCCAAAATCACTGAACCTATGATAGAAAGGTTCGTGTGGAAAAACATCATCACTCGTTTTGGGGTCCCTTATTCATTGATTACGGACAATGGATCCCAATTTCAGAAGAAATTCAAGACTTTTTGTGCCCAGTATGGAATAAGAAATTATTATTCCACCCCAGCTTACCCTCAGAGTAATGGGCAAGC